>NW_026575052.1:24297500-24735000 GCF_905146905.1 Nyctereutes procyonoides | reverse complement strand
TCACTGCTTAGCTAGGAGCAGAGGCCGGGGGCAGTTAGGATGAAGGTTGGGGGGGTGTCAGGTGAAGGACTTGATGTTTTGTTTTTAACTTCAACCAGCTGTGCCTTCCTTCCTGAGCCTGGGCAACAGGCCCATCTCTGGAACCTGGCAAGAGTTGGTGTAAGGAGACAGCGCCTGGGGCCCTGGGCTGGCTCTGTAGGAGATGGGAAGTAGAGATTCCTCAGATGGAGAGATGGGGACTTTGAAATGGGCAAGGCCAGAGGCTAGGCTGGGCTGGGGGCTCCCAGGAGACATGTGCCTTAAAGGCCTGATGGAGCCTTTTGTGGTCCCCATCACAAAGCCATCCTGGAGGAGACCCAAGCATGGCCCTCCTTCCCAGCAACCCGGCTCTGATTCCTAGGGATGCCAATATCATGCTTTCGGACCCTGAACACTTCACATCCTAGGCCAGTGCCTCGATTTCCCCATCTGTGAAATGGGAACAGGCTGGGAACACATCTGGGCATTCAAAGTGCGTCCAGTGCACAAAGTTTACACTCGCTAACGGACTCGTGCAAGTGCCAGGTCAGCACCCAAGAGAGTAAGAACTTGTTTAAATTTTGCCTCATCTGAGTTTTGTGAAAGTCTGATGGGCTGGTTACTGACTATAATGGGGTGTGTGTGTGTGTGTGTGTGTGTGTGTGTGTGTGTGTGTGTGTTTGGGAAGGATTTTATCCATGCTCAGGAGCCAGATTCTGGTCATACCACTTTCAAACTAACACTCTCTCTGGGTGATATGAATGGGTCTGTGCCCATCTCTCTCTCCCCGCCTCAGCCCAGGAAGTGGGGTGAGGACAAATTTAGGAACGTTTCTGGGGCTCCCTCCCAAACCTCAGGGCTGGCAGATGCAGATGGGAGGGAAATGGTCCCCAGTCCTAATCAAACTACTCCCTCCAGCCCCACCTCCTCCCACCCCCTACACCCATCAACCCCCCCTTCCCCACACACAATCTTTCCTTGTCCTTCTCCCAGAGCCCAGAACTGTCTAGAGTCCTGGAAAAGAAAACCAAGTGTTTACTCAGCATATTTGCCCCTCATCTGAGCCAGACTCTTTCTGACAATGGGGACCGAGAGATAACCCCAGCCCTCCAGGAGCTCCTGCTCTGGGCTGGGGTGTCTCCCAGTGCCACTATGGGGGGCCATGAGCCTCAGGGTGGGTGTACCAATGGACATAGAAGTAGCACCATCAGGGGCACTTCCCAGAAGTGGTGACCTAGAAAAAGGCCTTGGAAAAGGAGGGGTCCTTGGCTGGAGAGGACTTTGCCAGGCAGAGGAGAAGGGTTCCTGGCAGAGAGACATGTTTGTACAAATACTTAGGGGCAGAAGAGAGGATAGGAAATAACCAAGCAGTCCAATGCAGTAAAAGCAGAGAGACCCTGCAGAGGCAGGTAAGGGCCGAGCTGGGGCAGGTGAATTGTTGGGGCTGGGGCATGGCCTTTGGGGTACAGGATCTGCTCGCCCTCAGTACCTGGAGCTAATGACAGATGGGGTCCAAGGTCTCAGGCCTTCACAAGGTCTCTTCTTCCTGAGGTCTCAAGGGTGGGATCCTCTCCATCATCTGACCATTTGTGAACACCACAGGCTGCTTGAGTCTCAAGGAAGTACCATCAAGATCCAGTCTCTCAGTGGGTTCTTTGGGTCACCAGGAAGCAAGTGTGTAAGGTTGGATGATTCTTCGATAGGACCCCCTTGGAGAAGGCCTCAGATGACCTCTAGGCAGTGGTACAGGGCAGGACTCAGTCTCCAGAGGAGTCTAGTTGACACATGTCTAAGTCCTTGAGCAACAAGGTGGCCTGACAAAACTGCTCAGCTCCTGGGAGCTCTCCAGGGACCCACTGAGGGCAGCACCCAATTGCCGAGCTCTAGATAGAGGTCACTGGGTTTGAACTGAAGATGTCGGGAGAGATGGCATGGGCCAGGGTCTTGGGTCTCTGGCCTTCGCTCCTTCCTGACTCCTCTGTTGTCTTACAAAGAGAACCTATGGCTCATAGACACAAAGCTAAGTTCCGGTCTCAGCTCTACACTTTTTAGCTGTGTAGACCTTAGGCAAGTTAATGAATTTATGGGAAGAGAAGCCTCTTGCATCTTTGCTCTGTTCACTGTGCTATGCCCAGAGTTCAAAACACAGTGTAGCGCGGAGAAGGTGCTCGGTAAATATCTGTGGACTCAGCAAACCTCCTAAAGTCTTCAGTGCCTTCATTTCCGTCCTGTGTGTAAAATGGGTGACATAATAGCACCTACCTCAAAGGTTAGCTGTGAGCATTAACTAGAATAACCCCTGAAAAATGCTAAGCTCAGTTCACGGAGCACAGCAGGCCTCAGTAACCGTGAGAGAGTCGCGTTATTACCACAGCAGTCACCACCACCACCGCGTGTGGCCTCACCCTTAGTCACGTGACCTCTCAGGATTTTCTCCTGTGGGTGGGGGTGGGAGACTGTCCAGGACAGTGGCAGGTGTGCCCCACTGGGGTCCAGAGAAGTCAAGACTCTTTCCCGAGGCCACAGTCCTCGGTAGTGGCACAGCAACCTGCCTCCCTGCGTGCCCTGGCATGTCCCAGCTCCCACCTAGAGGCAGACCATGACTTGGGGCTTTACGTGCCCCCCTGCAGCCCCGCGCAGTGCCAAAGAGGGGAGCCGGGTAGACGCCTCGCTCGAACGGTGAGCTAGATGACTATTGATTGATCGATTCCGTCTCCACTGTATTTGCTGCTGGAACATGATAGAGAGAACATCCCCGCCTAAGGCAGAAGCAGCCAGTGGACTTCCTCTGTAAAGGTCCAAGTGTACATAGGTGGGGCTTTGTGGGCCACATTCGAGCTCTGCCTCAACTACTCAGTGCAGAACCATCCAGCACGCAAGCAGCCATAGATAATTCTCAAGCAAGGGGATGTGACTATTTCCAATTAAACTTTATTTATAAAACAGGCAGCAGGCTGAATTTGGCCCATGGCTCAGTTTGCCAACCCTTGACGTGAGAGAACAGGTCCAACCCAACAGTCAAAAATCAGGCCTGGTTTCAATCTCGTGGCTGGCTCCCTGGGGCCTCAGTTTCACCATTGAGACGTTTGAACTAGACCCAGGATCTCACTGAAATTCCTGCAAGGGCATTCAGCGGTTCAGCTGTGTGACGCGGTCTGGGGACGAGTGGGGCCCCTGGAGCCCACCTCCCAGCCTGGGCAGTCACGACGCAGCTCTCATGGATGGTGGCCCGGTCTCCTGAGAATCTAGGCAAACGGAATGGTACGTGAACTGCTATGATTTTTTAAAAACGTTTTATTGAAGTATCACACGTACGGGAAAGTGCACTCAACTCAATTATTCAGCTCGATGAATTTTCTTGAACTGAACACGCCTGTGTGACGAACACCCAAATCAAGAGCAGAAGGTGACCAGCACACCAAAACCCTTCCTGTGCTGCTTTGCAGTAACCAGCCCCAAGGGAATCATTTTCCTGATTTTGTTCCGCTGTTCAGTGCCGCACCTAGGTCACCCCCTTGAGCTCTCAGCGTGTCGGGGGGCCAGCTGACGGCGCCTGGCCCCAGCCCTCCCCGCACTCGGAGACTTGCTGTTGGTGGCCCTGGCAGGCAGGTGGAATCCAGGGCCGGTGCGGGGCAGGTGGGCAGGGCCCAGGCGGTGGGCAGGGTGGCGTTCCTGCTCCCCCGAAGGCGTGCGCAGTGAGCAATCAGAGTGACAATACGGCCCAAGGGGCGTCCTAAGTGCCTTCCGAGGGGGGCGGCGGGAGGAGGCCAGGCCGGGCAGGCGCATTCGGCTGGCTTATTAAAACGACTTTGATCCTTGGCTGCTTTGATATCTCGGGTCTTATAAAGAATTCACTTTCAGGGGTAAATATAGGTAGTTCAGAGAGATTTTATGACATACTGTACAGGCTCCTCTTCCAGAGACTTATTTAATTACTGGGGTGGGGAGGGCTGGGGGCAGCAAAAGTGCTGACAGAGAGGGGCCGGGCCTCGGCTCCTGCAGCTGCCACCGTGGCACTGACAGTCCCGCCAGCCTTGGACCAGGGTTTCGGGCCCAGGTCCCCGGCAGGGACCAGCTGTGGTGGCCTCACCGCCGCCCCTGCCCAGGAAAGGCCAAGACTGGGGAGGGAAGGAGGGAGGGCACTGGAAGTGGCCCCAGGTGGGAGATGGTGTGCGTGGGCCAGTGGTCACTGCCTGAAGCAGTCACACCTGGCTTGGAACCCGGGCTCTGCCCCCGAGTCACTGTGAACAAGACAATCTCTCAGAGCCTCAGTTTATTTAGTCGTAGTAAAGTGACCACAAGGGCAATACCCAGCTCGTAGGGTGGGGTGAGGAGGTCAGGTATTGATGCAAGGTGAGAGCCTGGCATAGCACCCTGTGCCTGGTAGGAGAAAGCCCGGCTTACCTGGGACTCAGATGACTGTGCCCTCTGGCAGACCCCAGCCCCAAAGTCACTCTCTCCAGGCCATGGAAGGAGATGCTGACGGAGGTGCTATGCTACTGAGGAGCCTCGTCGGAGGGCTCCCCTCCTACTCCCAGCTCGGATCCCTCCTCTGTCCGGAAGGCTTCCTCTACCATGCTGGTCTTGCATCACAGGATTGCAGAAGACATAAGACCTTTGGGGGTAGTTGGTGCCCATGGCTGGAGCCACGGAGGCTGGAAGGGGGCATGAATGCATTAGAGCAGTGCTCTCACGCGTAATGTGTGGCACCCCTCAAAATGCATATTCTGATCTCGCAGGTGAGAATCTCAGGTTATGCAGCATTTCCAAAGCTGCTGGCCGGCAGTCTGCTCTCTGAGTATCGAGGGCCTGGATGATCCCTGGGCTCTCTCATCAAGCCTTTTCCCCAAAGCTCTTTCCTGTCTGGGTCACTCAGAGGATGCTCAAGCCAGAATAATTCCCAATCTGTCAAGTTTCCCAGGATTTGACTCATCCAGACAGATGACACATGTAAAGCACTTAGAATTACATTTAAATTATACTAAGTGCTCAAAAACGACAATTGAAATTATTATTATATTGGATCGCCTCTCAGGACAGAGACTCAGCATCATTTGTATCTATAAAAGCTTCTCTTTATTGACCATCTCTGCATATCTGATTCTTTCGGAAAAAAATCATGAGGATAATAAGGTGTCGGCATAAAAGCTACAAGAATCGCTGTCATCAGTATTGTGCTATGGATGAGGAAAATGAGGCTCAGAGAGACAAGGTGACCCACACGAGGTCCCAGAGCTGATCAAGGGCTAGCCCAGGATTGGAAATCAGATAAGGCTGCTGTCAAACCCAAGTGTTTCTGCTGCAGCCTGACCCTTTTGATTTTTCCCATCTGTCATGCACACACACTCACAAACTCTCTCTCTCTCTCTCTCTCTCTCTCTCTCTCTCTCACACACACACACACACACACACACACACACACACACACACACTTTGGGCCTGCCACCACCCTAGGCACATGGAACTCATTTATCCCTTATTACCTCGGAGAGTTGTTATTTTGCTTTTACACCAAATCTCCCATTAGCAATAAACTTTTGGCAGTGCAACAATTACAGTGTTCCTCGTTGATTCTCCAGAGTTCAGCAACAGGTGCTGGTATACAGTGGTTGCTCCATAAATGCCTGTTAAATGAATGAATGACTAAGACAAGAAATGGACAAATGTGCTAAATGTCCTCGGGGGTACTTTCCCTGGTAGCCCTGCTAAATAAGTTGTTCCATTCTTCTTGCTGTATCTGTGCAATGCCTGCTGGGTGGCAGACAGTAAGTGGGAGATATATGGTGATTTAAATGTAGAAAAGACCTCCTTTTCCTATCAGGGCTTGCTAGGAAAGAATAGTTCCCAGTTGTCCCCAAACCACCATCAGAGAAGGGTTAGATGCAAACAGAATATCAAAGTAGAAGTGACTCCACAAAGGAGCAAGAGGGTCCAGCCTTCACTGGCATAGGCCCTGCACGTAGTAGGTGCTCAGGGATGCTTACTGAATGAGTGAGTCCGCGTTGGCTATCTCAGGCAGGGGAGCAGGACAACTGTCCTCGGATCCCTTCACCCCAATCAGACACACACAGACACAGACACATGCACATTCACACCACACAAGGGCGGGGGGTGGGGGGAGGCGAGAACCTGCTTTGGAGGTTTAAGGGACCCTGGTATCCGTCAGCCTGGGGACAGGAGCCCTCTGCTCTGTGTTTTGCTCTTTTCTTCCTTCTCTTGGCCTTTCTCCTAGCCTTGGAGCTGAGGCAGTAACTAATATTGTTTCCTGGCCTAAATAGATAATTGCCCTTCTGGCTGGATAAAAGATATCTCGCAGAGCAGAGTGAAATATCATTAATAAAGGAGACTGATTTACTCAGGAATTCCTCCAGAAGTGAGATTAATAAGCCATCCCCTGGTGTTAGATATAATCTTCCGCTCTCTCCTCACTGCATGACTTATTTTTGCAACAACTGCACTATTCTGTCATTAATCATTACAGGAGGCCAACAGTTTATCTAGGCTAATGGGCCTAATACACAAACACAACAACTCTTTCCTCCCATGTGACAGGGAGAAATTCAGGGGGAAAAATTAATCAAATGTGGGTTTCTTTTTAAGGAAATAAGTCACCACTTTACCCAGGAATCAGAGCATATATACCCCGTGGTGGAAACGAATAGGACCTCCGACTAGAGGCGTGCATACTGGGATATACATATCCACACGTGCACGTATGTGTGGAAGGAGACTGTGAACATATAGATGCGATGGGCAAGACCACGTGTGTGCATACGTATCATATGAGTCCATGTGTGCATAAACATGTAAGATATGCCCGTGTGTGACTATATAAAAGGTACGAACAAATATATAGAGTATCAGTTTGTGGATAGACGGTATGGGATGCAGCGCTGGACTTGACACGCAAACGGACATATGGCACGAACCCGGGTGTGAGGGGATGTGCATGGAGTGTGACTGTGGGTGTAAGTGCATACGCCTACATATGATGTTGTGCAAATATGCGACAGATGGGGTTTAGCCTGTATACCCCAGCTAATGAGTGTGTGCTCAGTGAATGTTTACTACACTCCACTGAAAGACAAAGCCTGTTCAATCTGAAAAACAAATCGTTAGGAAACTTTTAACTTATCCATTAATGCTGTCCTGGATTTACTATTCATTCATTCATTTACTGTCTTAGAGTGGGTCCCCTAGAAACAGAACCAAGAGAGGGGGTCCCAGCCATGATTTATAGGGTTGGGGAGAGGTCGACTTGCCCGGCATTTCGGCAGAGGGTAACCTCCAAGGCGAACTGAAGCTGGGTGCCGTTAGCACTGGACACTCCTTCAGCTGCCCGGCGGAGGGGGTCGGGGACTGGCACCCTAGCACCTGCCAGGTCCAAGGTAGAGCTGGGCTGCAAAAGTTCTCGATGACCACCATCTAGAATTTCTTAGACTCGGTTTTGTGGGGAGGGGGGCGGGTGCCGATGGGCTTGGGGGCCCCAAGATCAGAGCTGTGCGTCGGCCCACGACCCCAGGGACACTCCGAGGCTGGATGGGAAGAAGCAGAGCTCTGAGGGTACAGGAGAGACATGGGGGCGCGAGAAGGCGGAGTGCGGTGGGTGCGGAGGGCAGCATGCTTTGCTCAACACCCCGGTCCTCCAGAGGCCTAAGGGGCCCCCGGCGCTGGGCACAGCGCCCACGGCCAGCCCGGCCGCCCTGCACCCCAGCATGCAGGCAGTCCTGGCTTCCATCAAAGGCAGCATTCAACCAGATGGGGTCCTGTCCCGTGACCACAGAAATGCCTGATCCCAGGGGAAGGTGAGAGGCCGGCTGCGTGCATATTTACGAAGCAGCCTCGCCGTCCGGGGGTGCGCAGAGCCGGGCCGAGGGGCGGCCGCCCCAGCCCAGCCCCACAGAGCCGCCAGCCGGGCCCCCGCTCGGGCAGGAGCTGGGCTTGCGCCCTGGGCCGCCCCGGGCCGCGGAGGACTCGGGCGGTTTCGGAGGTATTTCTGATGTTGTCTCATGAAACCCGAGCGCTGAATCCTGAATTATGGCCACACGCCGGCTGCTCCACTTGGTGACTCGAAGGAATGTGAAATGGGGCGATGCTGGCCGCCCCTGCCAACTGCAGCTCAGAGAAGGCGGTGTTTGTAGATGGAATTAGAGGCAGCTTTCATGTTAACAGACTGAAATGAGCAGGATTTGGTTTTGCAAAATAAACTCCCATCGGTCGGAGCTGCCTGATGGTGGCCCGGGCTGCAGACACCCCGATGTGACTCATCGGGCAGCGACGGCCGCCCCACGCGCTCTCAGATCCGTGTCCCACACAAGGGGACCATGTACTTGTGCATCTGAGAGAGGCAGCTCTGTCCCGGGGGGGAAGAGCCCAGAGCCCGGCGGGGTTCAGATCCTGGCTTCCCCACCCAAGGAGTGAGCTGAACGATGTGTAAAATGGGCTACCGACGGTATTTTTTTTTAGACATTATTTATTTATTCATGAGAGACCCAGAGACCCAGAGAGACACAGGCAGAGGGAGAAGCAGGCTCCCCACGGGGAGACAGATGGGGGACTCAATCCCAGGATCCCAGGATCATGCCCTGGGCCGAGGGCAGGCACTCAACCACTGAGCCACCCAGGCGTCCCTACTGACAGTAGTTAACTCTCAGTACTTCACGTTCACAGCACTTCACTAAGCAAGGAATGGGTGCCTACGTGCTCAGAACGGTACCTGGCTTCTGTAAATAATGTCTTTTGAGTCCAGGCGGGACCTTCCCTCACCTCTGTTTCTGAGGGATCGTGATGTGCCCCCCTCCTGGGGCCTGGGCCAACTTACCTGAAAGGGGGCTCCTCCCTGTGTCGTGGTCATCAGCCAGCCTGCGAGAGAAAGGGCCTTGGTGGTCTGAGTATTGGCCTTCCGCATCCCTCCGTCTCTCCCTGGCGCAAGGCAAGGAAGGTGCCATGACTCCCCAGACCGGGTCAGCTCAGGGTCACGCTGAGCTCCTCGTCAGGCCGAAGACCTCCAGAGACCGGGAGGCCCTCAGAACCCAGCTTCTGCCCAGGTAACCTGAACACCAGCGAGGGCTCGTCGAGTGCTGGGTGCCAAGTTCTCTGCACAAAGCCTTTTCCTCCAATCCTTCCCCCGCATAGTTTCCATTTTCCCTCCGTTTTGGGGAGGAGGAAACCAAGCTGGAGAGCCCAGGTGAACCTTCCCAATGCCAAGGATTTGAAGCCCAGTGGTAACAGCCACCTGTAGGCTCGGCATTATTGGGGGTGGCGTTGGTTCCCTCCGTCATGCAAGGAGCATTGATGCATTTCCATTTCGGGGTGCCATCACCCACGAGGAGACACATACAGGCAAAGACACACGGAGTCACTATCCTTTCTAGGAGCCAGAATGTCCTGATGCTTTCCTAACGTTCGTTAATGTTCCTTTTCCATGAGAGCACCCCCTCTCCCCCCTTGCTCCCCGGCCCCCTTGAACTTGGACCTCAAACAGTCACAGTAGCTAGCTGGAATGGAAAAGGATCTTCTATTTTTACAGTGCTCATTTTTATCATTATCTGCTATTTATGCCAAACGACATCGATTTTTCCATTTCTGGTAGCAATCAAAGGTTTCTTTTTAAAGTAAATTTAAGTTCAAAAGTGAGTTGATTTAATGACAAAATATTGTAACAAGGAATGGTCAGAGTAGTCTGTGGACGTGGGGGGACATGCGCAGAGGAGGTCCTCCAATGACTTAAACATGGAAATAGCTGTACTTCGCTTTACTGCTTCTCCAGACCTGGGCGGCCTTCTCCTCCCGCCTTCTCTGTGGGAGTCTGAGCTCTGGGGCAGCCCAGATGGACTCCACTGGGATAGTCAGTTGGGGCTTCTTCCCTGCACCCTGCTGACCGGGATCATTATCCAAACAGCCGGCCAAGCCTCCAGCCCTGAGCTGGAGTTCTAGAAATTCAACAGGACATGTAGCTGGAAGGGAGAACTGTTTCAGGGGCCCAGGTGGATACTGGGTGCTGTCGTACCTTCCAGAAGTGAGATTCCCAATGTAAGAAGAAAGAAAGGGAAGCACTGCAGTGGGGAGGGCGGGAATGGGGGGGAGGAGGGTGTCCTATACGCACGCGAGCACACACGTACACACAAGAGACACATGCAGGTGAAGACACAACACATCTACGCGCACACACACACACACACACACACAAACCCACATGCATGCAAACAGACATACAAACAGATAAATAGATGCACACCACACTCCTCCAAGTGCTTCCTCCCTTCAAGAACCAGAAGAACCAGATCCTGGCAGAGGCAAGTGCGGGAGGAGACGGCCCTTCTGGAAGCCGGCTTGCGTCTGGCCCAAGGCCCTCTTCCCACCACCTCCCAAAATGGAAGTCGTAAGTAACTGCACCCAGCGCCTGACAGAAAAGGTATTTGCTCTGTACTGGTCTAATTACAGGGGCCATCCTGGGCCCGGCCCGGCCAGCCCAGCCTTTCCCCTTCCCCTGCCTGTCTGCTTTCCCGTGTGCCGGGGCATCTCTGGCCAAGCCGTTTCCCGGACATGGTGTCCATTAGGCCTCAATTACCTGGCAGGGCCGTGGCCTTTGAAGTGGCTACAGAGGCCATCGGGAGGCTCTTTTTCTCTCACCTGTCACCACTTATTTTCCTGGGCTCCTGGCCTGTGGCCCGGCATTTTTAACTAATGGGGATTAAATAATGCAGCTGTAATGCAAGTGCCCACTCTCGGCCCCCGGGTCCACGGCGGAGCCATTAGGGCCTCAGCCCGAGCTGGCAGGCGCTGCCTGTGGAAGGGGTAAGGAGAGGCCGCCGGGCAGCACATTCTGGATTTTTTTATTGCCTCCTCATTA
This sequence comes from Nyctereutes procyonoides, assembly GCF_905146905.1. Taxonomy (NCBI): domain Eukaryota; kingdom Metazoa; phylum Chordata; class Mammalia; order Carnivora; family Canidae; genus Nyctereutes; species Nyctereutes procyonoides. The sequence continues at coordinate 24,724,130 of NW_026575052.1, read as the reverse complement.
TAGCTATTATCCACAAACACAACCGCTAATGAGAGGGCTGAGGAATTCGGGAGAGGAAAGGTTTCATTTGGGCTAGAGAAGGAAGCCATCGTCTGGCCTGAAATAGCAATGCCATGTCTGAGGCCACCTCTTCCCCAACAGCCCCATCCTCAGCTGCAGAGTGGAGGAACTGTGGGCAGAAGGCAGCGGGAAAGAGACCTGAGACCTGGGCTCTGGATGCCCGAAAAGAAGGGGATGCTCGCGGCCACCTGTTGGGCAGGTGCACACCAGGTGCCCGCGTCTGTGCCGGTGCTGACCCCAGGGTCTCTGCCAGTGCTGCGGGGCAACCATGCAACTGATCCTCCGAACTGGGCCACTCTGGAGAGGACCAAGGGAGAGCTTTGCCCTGTTGCTCCAAGACCACAGCTACCGACCCTGAATGTCCAGGCCCAGGGCTGGAGGGTAATGCACGAGGCGCTCACCTGAGGTGCCAAGTCCAAGGGTGTGCCAAAATGAATCAAGATAAATATTTTTTTAAAAAATATTTACTTATTTATTTGAGAGAGAGGGTGGAGGGGCAGAGGAAGAGGGAGAGAGAATATCTCAAGCAGACTCAAAGCCAGACCCGAAGCCCAACGCGGAGCTCAATCTCACGACCCCGAGATCATGACCTAAGCTGAGATCATGAACCAGACACTCAACTGACTGAGCCACCTAGGTGCCCCAAGATAAATATTTTCATGCATTATTCTTTTAATTAAAATTAAGGAAAAAATAAATCCCCGATGAGCAGAATATTGAAATTTTAAATAAAGGCAGGATCCAAAGGGCTGGGATTAGGGGTGAGGAAACTGACTCCAAATCATGAAAGAGCAAAGTCAGTTCCTGCCTTTAAAATGTTGATATTCTGTTCATTATGGATTTTCTTTTCTATTTTTTTTTTTACTTAATATTAGCTTTTAAAAATATTACATTAAAATGTTACTTATCGGGATCCCTGGGTGGCGCAGCGGTTTGGCGCCTGCCTTTGGCCCAGGGCGCAATCCTGGAGACCCGGGATCGAGTCCCACATCGGGCTCCCGGTGCATGGAGCCTGCTTCTCCCTCTGCCTATGTCTCTGCGCCTCTCTCTCTCTGTGTGACTATCATAAATGAATTAAAAAAAATTAAAAAAAATAAAATGTTACTTATCTTAATTACGGAATCTTCTTAAATTTCGCATCCAAGGCCAATGCCTTTCTTGCCTCACCCTAGTCCCAGCTCTGCCAAATCAGGTTGGGAGGATGAAAGCCGTATCTGACCCCTGCTCTTGGCTTTGTCTCCCCAGCCCTCTGTGCTCTGCCAGACAGAACTTGGCGGCCCATCTCTCTGTCTCTCTGTCTCTCTCTGTCTCTCTCTCTCTCTCTCTCCCTCCCTCTCCCCTCTCTGGGCTGTTTCCTGTTCCTCAAACTCTCCCAGCCCCTTCCCTGGACTTCCACAGTGATATTCAGTGGGGTGAGCCCTGTGGCAAGTTCTCAGCACACTGCAGCTTGTCCAGTATGCTCAGCAACCTGGAGCAGAGGTACTATGAGCATCCCTGCTTTACAGATGAGGAGAACAAGAGAGGGGGCGTAACGTGCCAGAGCCAGTGCCCTCGACCCCTATCCTGTTTTTTTTTTCTTTTTTTTTAAGGTTTTTATTTATTTATTCATGAGAGACACAGAGAGGGAGAGAGAGGCAGAGACGCAGGCAGAGGGAGAAGCAGGCTCTATGCAGGGAGCCCGGTGTGGGACTCGATCCCAGGACCCCAGGATCACAACCTGACCCAGTGCAGACACCCAACCACTGAGCCCCCCAGGCACCCCCATCCTGTTTTCTTCTGCCTCTTCTCTCAGGTAGTTCTGACTCTTTTTGAGGTCAAGTTCAAGATCATGGGCTCTGGTTCAGATTATGGTTTTGGTTATCTCCAGCTACCTGTCCCAGGTGGGTTATTAAATTTGAATGCCTCAGCTATAAAATGAAGGAAAATAATAGCACCTATTAATAGGCTTATTGTAAGGGTTTTAAAAGTTAATTTATGGAATGTGCCTAGAACAGTGTCTGACACATGAGACTTTCCTGATATTAGCACTGAAAAGTCCTCATTCCAGGAAACTCCTCAGTCCCAGGCATTCCAGGAGGTTGGTCACCCTAACAGGAGATGTTCAATAAATGTTCATTTTATTATTGTTACCGCTTACCTGGCATTGATGTGTCCAGGGATCACCACACACACACACACACACACACACACACACACACACACTCAGCCCAAAGTATGGGCAAGGAGCTCCCCCCATTGCTCCCACAGTCCCCTGAATGGCCCTATTATAACACACACAGCAGGGGATTGTAAGCCTCCTTGTCTCATGTCCATCTATCCCAGGGGACTGTGAGCTCTAGAACGATAGGAATGGGATGATCAGGCCTACATTCTGGCTTATGGGGCAATGCCTACCATGTGCCAGGTGGTCAAGAATCATCTGCTAAATGGATGAATGAATGAGACGCAGACATCAAGAAGGTAGAGGCTAATACGGCAAATAAAACTAAGCAGAAATTGTTAGAAAGTGGAAAAATGTTAAAATCTTAAAAGGAACACAGAAATCCTACAAATCAATCTGTTTATCTGAAGGGGGAGGTGATAACACTCAGGTAGAATGGCCTGTCCCAACCTACACAGCAGAGCAGTGACAGAGGCAGTCTGAAGGGTAGCCTAGAGTGCTTTCCTACCTGAGGATGCGGTCCAGGCATTTCCCCTGGAAGTCCACACCCCACTGATAAGAGTAACCCAAACCTCTCTGTTCTGCCCAGTGAGGTCCAGGGGAAGGGTAATGGACTGAAATCAGGAGTCCTGGGTTTTAGCCTCTCAGGGCAGTTCATTCTCACTACTTACCTCTCACTACTTACTTACAGTTTCCTTATCTGTCAAATGGTGACACTATCTGCCTGCCTGGGCTCCTAGGGCGACTGTGGAGCTGAGGTGTAACCACTGATGTGAGTGCTTTTGGAAAAGTTAATGTCTCCACAGATGGCAAGGATGGTTAAGAAAGATTGGAGTGGGGGACTTGGGCCCCAGTGTCTGGAATAATATCTGATATAGTTAAACCAATGTCAGGATGCTAAGATCAAAGCTGGGAGTGATGAGACCCCAAAAATCATAACGGCCTAGGGTTTTCTTAGCTTGGTAAACAGCAAAATCTTATTTTTTAATAAATGAAATCAGTGAGAGAATCTCAACATTAAAAGAAAAGATAGATGACACAATGTAACGGGCCATTTTATAAATTTAAATTTACAAATATAACTCCTATGGAATTAATCACTATCAAAAGTTAGTTTCACCTGCAATGCATCCAAGTCAGTTCCTACCAGGCCTTCTCTGCAGGTAACAATTATAAACCTTGAACAAATATAAAAACCATTGACCAAAAGGCACTAAAGAGTGAACAAATGCAGGCAGATCCTGGAGTGTCAGAGCTTAAGAGATGAGAACAATAGAGAGGGAGTTACTACTCACTGCTGCCCTGCTGCAGGCTGACGTCAGCACCATGTGTGGTACAGCTAAAACTTTGTTAGAAAACCACAGTCTCTGTGGTCTGAACACCAGAGAACAGTGTTTGAAACAACCATAGTCACCAGAAAGCAAAAGAAGACCCTCAGAAAGGGGCATGCAGCCGAGAAAGCCCCCAAATTCCGTATATTAATTAACTAAATCTTGAATGGCCCCATGAACCAGGCATGCTTAGGGGCAGAAAACAGCTCAGAGTAAAAGAAATGATGTGAGGCCTGACTTGGTACCCCAAATGACAGAATTTGTGGTTTAAGTCTAACCCAGGTAATTGCTTATTAGAACAAATAAAAATCAGTGCTCTCAGAGGAATATAACAGAGTCCAGAGTCATCACCATTTAACCTTCACAACATCCTGAGTACAGTAAGAAATTATCCAATGAAAAAGACAGCCAGAAAATTGTGACCAACTTTGAGAGAAAAGATAATGCAGAGATGGCTCAGCTGCTAGAATCAATAGGCACAAATTTTAAAACACCTATTGTGACTACGCTCATGGACCAAAAGGAAAATATGCTCACGATGAATGAAATCCAAGTGGAAAAATCAAACTATTTTTAAAAACAAATAGAGATTCTAGAACTCAATAGTATAATACCAGAAATAAAACTGAACTTAATAGACTTAGCAGCAGAAGTTTTTCTCTGAAAACAGAAAGACCTAAGATTGAAAAAAAAAATTAAAAATCAGAACCCAATCCATAAATACAGAGAACAAGCTGATGGTTGCCAGTGGTGAAGGGGGTGGGGACATGGGCAGAAAGGGTGAAAGGGAGTGGGAGACACAGGCTCCAGTTACATAATGAATTAAGTCACAGAAATAAAAGGCATAACATAGGGAATATAGTCAATGATAGTATAATAATTGTATGGTGATAGATGGTGGCTACACTTGTGGTGAGCACAGCATATCAAACTCTTTTTTTAAAGATTTTATTTATTTATTCATGAGAGACACATAGAGAGAGGCAGAGACACAGGTAGAGGGAGAAACAGGCTCCCAGTGGAGAGCTTGGTGTGGGACTCAATCCCAGGACCCCATGATCACAACCTGAGCCAAAGGGCAGACCCTCAACCACTGAGCCACCCAGGTGCCCCAATAGATAAACTTGTTGAATCACTATGTTATACACCTGAAACTAATGTACTGTTGTGTATCAACTATACTTGAATAAAACTTTTTTAAAGATTCAGTTGTTTTTTTTTTTTTTTTTTGAAGAGAGAGAGAGAGCACAAAGGGTAGGGGCAAAGGGAGAGGGAGAGAGAGAATCCCCACTGAGCATGGAGCCCAAAGCAGGGCTTGATCCCATGACCCTGAGATCATGATCTGAGCCCAAATCAAGATTTGGACACTTTACCAACTGTGCCACCCATATACCCCCTCAAATAAAATTTTTTAATAAAATTTTAAAAATAAAGCCTCAGGTACTTGTGGCTCAATATCCAAAGATCTATAAGACATGAAACTAGAATTACAGAAGTAAAGGAGATATTTTAAGAAATAATGGCTGAATTTCCCCCAAGCATGACAAAAGCAAAAATCGTATAGACTTAAGCTCAGTGAATCCCAAGCAAGATACGTACAAAGAAAACCACACATAGACACATCATAGCCAAACTATTGAAACCAATCATAAAGAGAAAATCTGCACCTTTATGTGAAAGAAGCCAGAAAAAAAAATCATATCAAATACAGGGAAAGAACAATTTGAAAACATGCTAACTTCTCATGAGAGACTACAAAGGCCAGAAAATGGTTGAATCACTTCTTCGGAGTTCTAGAGGATGGGGGATGCCAAGTCAGAATTCCATACTCAGTGACAATATCTTTAAATAATAAAGATGACATAGAGACATTTTCAGATTAAGCAATTAAGAGAACATGTCACTGTCAGGTCTGTACCACAAACAAACAATACTACAAAGGATGTTCCATCAGGCTGAAGGGCAATGATACCAGAGAGAAATCTGCAGTCACAAAGAAAGAAGCGCATCAGAAATGAGAAACATCTGGATAAATGTAAAAGACTTTTTTTTCTCTTCATTTCTTTAACATAGAGCTGTTAAAAGCAACAAAGTATGACTTTGTAGCATGAGTTTTATAAGACAGGTAGAAGCAGTACAGCTAGCAAATAATGCATAAAGGACCGGTGGAAACCAGGGTGGAGGGGCCAGTAAATGGACCTAGATGGACCCATCACATGGCTCAGCATCTCTCTCAGGGTACGGTGGGCAAGGAAGGCTATATGCTAAAGTTCTTAGGGCAACTGCTGAAGAAACACAGTTTAAAAGGTATAGAGCTAAGAGGACAACAGGTACATGAAAATGGAATTCTAAAAATATATTTATATAATCCAAAGGAAAAGCAGAAGGAGAGAGAGGGGGGAGCACAAAACTAGAGGGGACAAATAATAAAATAATAAAAATAATAAAGGAAAAAATAAATAATAGAATGCAAGAGAAATAATAACTAATCCAAGCATATCTGTGCCTTCATTAAATGTTTATGGGCTTCGCACTCTAGTTAAAAGGCAGGGATCTTTAATAAAGATAAAGGTCATCATAGGACCAGAGAAGCCTTGTGGATGAATATAGGCCTGATAGTCACACAAGGGGCAGATACAACTTACTAGTTGTTAGAATATTGAAACGGGCAGCCCCGGTGGCTCAGCGGTTTAGCGCCGCCTTCAGCCCAGGGCGTGATCCTGGAGGCCGGGGATCGAGTCCCATGTTGGGCTCCTTGCATGGAGCCTGCTTCTCCCTCTGCCTGTGTCTCTGCCTCTCTCTCTCTCTCTCTCTCTCTCTCTCTCTCTCTCTCTGTCTGTCTCTCATGAATAAATAAATAAAATCTTTAAAAAAAAAAAGAATATTGAAACAATTTCCTTACTAGCTGTGAACTAGCCCTGAGTGCCCATTCATCCTAAACCCTGGCCCTTTCCCCATCATCCCCCACCCTTACCACCCAACATCTCAGTGGTTCAGGCCTGGTGGTATAGGACAGGGACCAGGGACCTTACTCCAGTATGGATGCCATGGTCCATTCGAATTCTGCACCAGTTGGCGATATTTTGAATACTGCTGCCGGATGAGTGTCAAAATTTAAAACTGGGGTTGCAAATGCCTCACCAGTCTTGCCAGATGTGGTATGTAATTCACCACAGGATATTGTTTCTTGCATCCATTATGGAAAGCATCCTAATTCACACTGAAAAATCATCTCAAATGAAAACGCTTTTATTTATTTATTTTTAATTAACAATCCCGCTTGTGATCTCAGGATCTACTTCAGTTTAACAAAGGCATGTGGAGGGGCACCTGGGTGACTCAGCGGTTGAGCATCTGCCTTCGGTTCAGGGCGTGATTCTGGGGTCCTGGGATCGAGTTCCGCATCGGGCTCCCTGCAGGGATCCTGCTTCTCCCTCTGCCGGTGTCTCTGCCTCTCTCTGTGTCTCTCATGAATAAATAAATAAAATCTTAAATGAATAAACAAAGGCACATGGAGAAATTGTATTCTGAGGCCTGTGCCAAAAATAATAATAACAATTAATTTGGTGGAACATAGTAACGCAGCAGTGATCTCCAGTAGGCTTAAAGTGGAGAACATGCCTTGGTATGTCTTTTGACTTTTTAAATCTTTTATAACGTTTTTATCCAAGCTTTTTAAATACTTAAGTCTATATAAAAATTGAGAATTATACTTCAACCGTTGACAGGCGAAGGCTTGGTAGACTATGCTTCAAACTCCTTCTCGCTCCGCTCTGCATGTGGGTATGCGCACACATGTGCGTGTGTTGGGGGTGCGTGCGTGTGCCCGTGTGCCATGGGTGGGGACTCGTGGAGTGGCCAGTGTCCGTTAGCCATTATGGACAGGGCGTCATCCCGTGGGCCCTCCGTGGTATCTGAAGGAAGAAAGGGAGCGACTGCCCCACTTCCCAGCTCTCCCCCAGGCCTGGGGCCGTCCTCTGCTCCGCCTGGAGGGTGGCACATTCCCCACCGTGCCCGCAGGCCGCGCCGGATCCCATCCCGCCTGGTGACCCTCCTGGCCCTCGTGTCTGAGTGCAGGAAGGTCAGAGATGGGGTTTTAGAGACACTCGTGATTACCTCCTGGGTGACCTTTGAGCCAGGCCGTTTTGGGGCTGACACCTTTCTAAACATAGCACGGGGGAAGGACTGACATCCCGTTCGTCACCAAAGCCACTTACTTACCCATCCAGACAGGCCCACACGCCAACGGGAGCCACTTATAGCCACCTTCAAAAGGGCCCAAAGTGGGTGCAGTGGCCAGGGGAAGGGAGGGCGTGGCGCTGTGGCCTGAGGCCTCTGGACCAGAGAGGAATCTCTGGAGCAAGACATTTAGAGACCGAGGGTCCTGGGTTCAAATTCTACCTCTGCTCCTGCCGCTGTGGGATCTCAACACTCCTCCGAGCCCTTTTTATCCCGTTGGCTAAATGGGGCTGCCATTGTCCTGCCTGTCCTTAAGAAGCAGGACCTACTGCGGGAGCCAAGACCTGGCACTCGCACCCCTCCCCACCCTTGGCCTCCCTCAGGCATGACAACTGGAGAGATACCCCAAGGGTCTTGGCCGAGGCAGTGGCAGCCGGGAGCATATGCAGAGCTGTGGGTGGACGTGGGTGGGGTTTGGATTCAATTGTAAACCGTGTCTTTGGGTGATCCCCTTCCCTGTTCTGAGTCTAATTTCTCTGAGCAGCCTCCTGTCTTTCCAGAACTACTGTGAGTACTCCTTGAGCCACTGGCCACAACATCTGCATAAAGCAGGCTTCATCGTGGTCTGGTTGGTCTTCACCATGGGTCTAACTGCCCCCACACCCGCCCAGTTCCTGGGTGGCCACGAGGTTCCGCAGCCTACTTCCCAGTAATGCAGACAAGGCCTGCTTCCCTTCCTCTTGGCTCACGTTCTCATTTTTCCAGGGGCCCAGTAGCTTCCATGCTGCCCTCAGGCTTCTGTCAATGCAAATTAATTCACTCCAAGGTGGCAGAAACTAAATGTGTCTCCAGACTCATTGCTTTTTCAAAGAGGAGCTAAATGGGGCCATGCTTACCCTAGCGGTGCAACTTCACACTGGTGGCATCTCGGGGGGCCCACAGAGGAGACGTCTGGGAGCAGAGGCCCCTTCCCACACTTTCCTAAGTCATAGGTCAGGACTGACAACCATGTCCCCCCAATGGGCCCGGTGAGTATGATTCTCTAGGGCTTCCTATCTTGTTTGTCCCAGTGCCACTGGGTGGCAGGTGGGATGAGACCCAGGGCGTTAGAGGCAAGTGGACCTTCCTCCTTCTTCGAGTCATGCTGGGGTAGAGGGGCTGCCTCTCTGGCTCAGCCTCAAGGACATTGTGCCCAGGGGCAAGGAGCAACTCTAAAAGGTGGGGGGCCTGCCTCGGGAGTCAGAGACACCTGCAACTGCATTTCATCTCTGCCCCAAATTAAGTGTGCAACTTCGGGCAGGTGTTCCTCTCTCTGAGCCTCAGTTTCTTTACCTGTAAAATGGGGATAGTATTTCATCCTGCATTGGGTTGGTGGGAGGCTTCAATGAGCTGACCCATGCAAGACTCCTTGCACACAGCCTGGGGCACCATCAAGCTCTCAGCACACAGAAGCATCCGTGGTGACGGTGGCAGTGAGGAGGAAGAGGAAGATGTCCCTGTCAGTCTAGAGAGGGCTCAGGAAGCGGGCCGGCTGTGTCAGTGGGAGCTGGGGCGCTGCGTGCTCCTCTCTGCCAACAATGCTCCTTGCCATCAGCGACATCTGGCTCTCTGCCCTGGATGTGTATTAGGAGTGATTACGTGTCCCTTTAAATTCTGGGAGCTGTCGCTAACGGGTGCCGAGGTTTATTTGCACCGTTTACTTCAGCTCCCTTGCAGCCCCTGCCCCGCTCTCCTGAGAGGGGCAGGGGAGGAGAGACACCTGCTCAGCGTGTTTAATTTCCATGAAAAGCGCGCTTCCTGGGAAGGAACCCCTTTGAAGTGCTCCAGGTTGGCTGGAAATGAGTCCCTGGAGGCAGCCCCCGCCCCAGACACGGGCTCCCCCTTCCTGGAGACGGAGGAAGAGATAGCCTAGGAACGGGAGAATCATATTGGTTGGAAATTAGGATGAAGGAGGGAAAAAAAAATGATGAGCCTGACCCGGGAATGAGGCCAGAGCAGGGCTCGTGTTGGTCACATTCCGGTTGCTGGCGGGGTCCTGTTTCCTAACCTCCCTGTAAAAAGGAGAAGCTGAGGCCCCCTCCCCAACACGCGTGCGCACACACACACACACACACACACACACACACACGCGTAAGTTGGAAGGAGTGAATGTACTAGAAAATGCTGAAACCAAATCGCAAAGGTCATTGGTATCACAACCACCCACAACATTCGTGGGGCCAAGGACAAGAAGCTCCCCCTTTTTATATCCTTCCCTCAACTTCATGGCTTGCTGTTGGGGGGCTCCTCAGCTGTGAGCATGTGTGTGGGGGCCTCCTCAGCTCTGTGTATGTGGGGGGCTCCTCAGCTGGGTGTGGGGGGCCTCTCAGCTGAGGGGGTCCTCAGCTCTCTGTGTATATGTTGGGGGGCTCCTCAGCTCTGTGCATGTGTGTGGTGGCCTCCTCAGCTCTATGTATGTGGGGGTTCCTCAGCTGGGTGCATGGGGGGGCTCTCAGCTGTGTGTGTGTGTGTGTGGGAGCTCCTCAGCTGTGTGTGGGGGGCTCCTCAGCTCTGTGTGTATATGTTGGGGGGCTCCTTAGCTGTGTGAATGTGTGTGGGGGCTCCTCAGCTGCGTTTGTGTTGGGGGTTCCTCAGCTCTGTGTATATGTGTTGGGAGGGTTCCTTAGCTGTGTGTGTGTGTGTGTGTGTGTGTGTGTGTGTGTGTGGCTCCTCAAATGTGTATGTGGGGGGGGAGCTCCTCAGGTGTGTGTGGGGGCTCCTCCACTCTGTGTGTATGTGCAGAGGGCTCCTCAGCTGCGTGTGTGTTGGGGGGCTCCTCAGCTGGGTGTGGACTCTCCAGCCAGGGCATCCAGTTCTGTCCACACACTGCCAGTGCACAACAGCCACTGTTGGCTACCCTGGACACCAGAGGTCCACATACAAGATTTGTAGCTCACCTTTGGAGGGACGGACTCAGAAAACAGACCCCCACAGGTCCTAGGAGGGCCACTTGGGCAAGAATTCATGAGTCCCAGGTACCCAGAGCATCCTCTAGAAATGGAAGTGCAGGCTCTGAGTGGGTACCTGTCTGTGACCCCAGATGCATCAGCACCTGCCTCTGCAGACTCCTCACCCCATGGGGTGGGGCATGGCTGCAGGATGGACAGAGCTGGGCCCTCTGAAGTGCAGGGCTCAGAGCGGGGACTCCTCTTGCCCATGTCCCCATGTGCTCCTCATATCGGGAGCTGCTGAGGATGCAGACAAATGGCCACTGTCGAAGTGGGCACAGCTGTTTTGGAGGGCAATTTGGCGGTGGCTACTGAAAGTCCAAATGCACACAGAACCTACCACCCACAAATTATACATCTTCATGGCTCCTCCAGAGAAAAACACCACTGTGTCTAAAAAGGTATGCGCAGAGATGATCGCAGCAATGTGACTTATAGAAGCCAAAAAACTAGAAGCAAGCTAAATGTCCAACAGTTGGGGAGCACTGTGGGGCCATTAAAATGAACAAGGTAGCTCTATATGTCCTCGTAAGGGGACATCACGAAGGCGTGTTGTTGGGTGGCCAGAAGCAGAGTACTTTCAGTCACCTACAGCAAATCAAAGTGGAACAAAACAAACCACTACCTATTTCCACAGGTACATGTGCATGTATGTAAACCCACAGAAACGTGTCTGGAAGAATTTACAGTGGAATAATACCAGCGGTTGTCTCCAGGGAATGGGGTAGGGGACCAGGACAAGGAGACCTCGGCCAAAGGAACTTTAATCAGGGACGCCTGGGTGGCTCAGCAGTTGAGCGTCTGCCTTCGGCTCAGGGTGTGATCCTGGGGTCTGGGATCGAGTCCCACGTCGGGCCCCTCCATGGAGCCTGCTTCTCCCTCTGCCTGTGTCTCTGTCTCTGTCTCTCTCTGTGTCTCTCATGAACAAATAAATAAAATCTCAAAAAAACAAAGGAACCCTAATCACATCTGTACTATGTATATCTGCATAGAGTCATATGTTCCTTGAATAATCGAAATTGAATCTAAATTGTAGCTGAGTGAACACTTGGTTGAAATCTATGCTCTGAGCTCTTTCATCTTTAGAGCACATGACAGTTTCCAAAGCATTTGTCACTCAGCTGGTGAGTCAGCAGAGCCAGGCGAGCCCCATTTTACAGATGGGAAAATCAAATGCTTTATGGATACTGATCAAGAGTCTCCAAACCCCTCCTAGTGAGGACTGTACTCGGAAGCATTAGAGGATGACAGTAAGAGACACATCTCATTTCTTTATGATAGAAAAAAAGAAACCCGCATTCTCCTATCATTCTACCCTAGCTGATGAAGTGGGACCATCTGAGGGTCTCCTATGACCATTCCCCGGGACCCCTGCCTCACTCTCTTTGTTTCATCCTTCCCAGCATAGCTCAATCTCACCTGCTCCAGAAAGTTGTCCCTGACTGTCTCGGTCCAGTCCACTTCTCCTTCCTCTGTTTCTTCTGGTTTTGCTAGAACTAGCCTCATGTAGCCATAGGAGTATTTACTGTGCATCTCAACAGGAAAATGAGGAAGAAATATTAAAAGGCAGACAGGAGACTAGAAAAACAGAGCCTCCTGGGCCATTCAGGGCAAAGAAAAACAGTCCTCTGCGCTAGGTGGATGGGTCTCTCGAACACAGTCTTAAAGCACAGAACAATAATGAATATCAGCATTTCAAGTCATCTATAAAAGGTTAAATAGTGTTTAGAGTTCTCCAAGAAAATAGCAATAACATGATTTATTTTAGAAAATTTTCTCATGGAAAAAAATAAATTTAAAAAATTGCATAAAGAAAAGGTGACCTTCAATTGCCTCAAAATACAAATATGTGGACAAGCTTTGGGGCCCCCATGATTCTGGCTAAGTGAGGCAGCCCAAATACAGCTGCTGGTTGCATGAGCGCTGGTCTGTTTCTGTCCTCTGGGCTTCCTCTGTAACTGGAGGTCCACATTCTGTGCCCACACCAGTGTCCCGACAGCCCCAACACAAGGCTTGGCCCCACAGATGGAGATGACCACCTGAGCACAGGCTCACAACCCAGAACAGACTTCACACTCCTGACTCCTGCCCAGCTCTGAGCCTGGCATATGACTCCGGCTCTAGGATGTTGGTGGGATAAGATCGAGATGGAAAAACAGAACAAAACAAAACAAAACATGAGAAGTAGGTGAAAATAAACCAGAGTGGTGAGTATCTGTGGTCTGAATTAAATAATGCCTGGGAAAAGGTTGGAGGAGGCAGGTTTACAGACATGATAGAGATGGAATGGTAGGAACCCAGACTCCACAAGCCCATTGAGGACGTCAAGATTCAACAGAGCAGGGATGCCTGGATGGTTCAGTGGTTGAGCATCTGCCTTTGGCTCAGGTCGTGATCCTGGGGTCCTGGGATCGATCCCACATTGGGCTCTCTGCATGGAGCCTGCTTCTCCCTCTGCCTATGTCTTTGTCTCTCTCTCTGTGTCTCCCATGAATAAATGAATAAAATCTTTTAAAGAAAGATTCAACAAGCAAAGATAGTTCATTTGGCTTGCAGACGGCAATTGTTTGCTAATGCCTGTTGGGGTAAGAATCATTGGCTGGGCCAAGACTCAGTGGGAAAGATGGCCATGGGTGAGTGGCTATCCATTATTAATGTCTGCCTTGAGCAGCATGCAAGGAACAAGGAGAATGCCAGAGATTTGCTATCCTTGCTCTAAGTCCACTGCTCTTATTATGTGGATATGGTGATGGTTCAGAGAAGAGGGTAATTTGCTCAAAATCATCCAGCAAAGAGGAGGTGGATGGTTTAAGAGCTGTGCTGCCCAGTATGGTGGCACTAGCCACATGGGGCTATTGGACACTTGAAATGCAGCTGGTCTGAACGAAGATGTACAATTATAAAACATACATTGAATTTTGAAGACTTAACATGAAAAAAGAGAGGAGCATACCTTGTTAACATTTCGATATTGGTTGCATGTTGAAGTGACAATACTTCGGACATACTGAGATGAATAAATTGTATTAATAAATTAACTTCACCTGTTTCATTTTACTCTTTAAAAAAAAGTGGCTACTAGAGAATTTAAAATTACATACCTGGTTCACATTACATTTCCATTAAACAGCACTGTTTTAGAACAAAGCAAAGGTTCTCTGCCAGGCAGAGGGGAAAGGCTCTGGGGGACTTGTTATCCTTAACCTAGGAGGTCATCCAGGTGGGGGGGAACAAGATCCAAAAATGTTTTGGTATATCCATGGGGCTTGGATATTTTATGTTCTTAAGATGATAGAAATATTGGGACAAATTGATAGACCACCTTAGAGGTTAGAGTCACTTCTGTGTCCTCACACGACACTGTCCCACCAACTACAGGACCTTCTATGTCGAAGCCATTCGTGCTTGCTTACCTCCATGGCCTGATGTCACCCAAAGAAGGGTGGCCCTCCCTAGCTTGATCCTACAGCTGCACCAGCTGGGGAGTGAAGAGGCTAGGTTAACTGGCCAAGTTCATAAAGGGCGGGCAGTGGCAAAGGGCTAGCGCTCCTTCCACTATGTGGCTGGGAAGAAAAAGGAACCCCTCCGTTGGTGCTATTTTTAGGACCAGACTGAGGCAAAGAATTGGACTCGTTCTTCTGAAAAGCTCTGGATGGAATGCAGCCCCACAATAAACCATAATCAAAACCTGGCTTCGCCAAGCAGGGAGGGAAAGGGCTCCTCCTGCTAGTCCTTAATTCAAACATCCCTTGGGAAGGAACGGGGGGCATAGCTGGGCCTGCATATGGTGGGTGATGCTGCAGCACACAAGCCCTGCATGGCCATGGGCTCTGTCTGGGTCTCAGTGTTCCTGCCCCTGCCACAAGGAGGGTCAAGGTGATTCCATTCAGCCCCTCCAGTCTCTCAAATTCCAGAAAACCTGTTCTGCTTTAAAGTTGCTGACCCAGGGACACTTGACAGGCTCAGATCTAAGAAGAGGAGAGAAGGGAAGGTAGTAGAGATCTAGAGATAGGGTGGGTATTGAAGGGCAGCTTTGGGGGCTCTGGGGTACCATGTTCTTCAGGACCACTGTGTACAGTTATGCAGGTTGTTCACTGCACCAGAGCATCCCTAATCAAGTGAATGGAAGAAGAAATTCAGCCTCTGCTCTACTCTTTTTAGCCGAGTGCCTGACGGGAGCTATGTTTGTCCCAGTGAACATGTGTCTCTGCTAATGGGCACAGAGACACCGTATGAGCTAGCAAGGGGTCTTAGCATTCCCCCACACCCCACACACCCACTCCCAAAATGACTCCACCAACCTTTTGCTTCAATACCCAAACAATCGCCCTGATTTAGTCCCACACATGGAATCGGAACACCTGTAGCCTGAGATCAGAAACCATGAGCATTGCCCATGACCTTGGAGCCAAAGGTAGCCAAGGGCATAGGGGCTTGGGGACAAATGCACATTCGGTGTATGAGGAAGCTGACAGGCCAGACCAGTGACCCAGGGACATCTCTGGACCTGGCCCTGCCTCACTCATGATCCAGGAGCCACCTCACCACCAGCTCCCCATGCAGCCTCTGAGAAATTACTTTTCCCTCCTGGGCCTCAGCTTTCTCATCTATGACGTGTGTGTGTGTGTGTTGGGGGGGGTTCTCCAAGAGCCCCGTGGGAGATCAGGGGGCGGTGTATGTGAAAGCACGTGGTTGGCGCAGAGCACGGCTAACGGACGGGCATGATGCCTGGTGTGGGGTGTGCTTCCCCTAGGGCCTCACTGGGTGATTCACCCCACCCTGTCCCCTGGCTGCATCCACACACTGTCCTCTCCTCTGCCCCCAGGACACTCCCACTCCCGTAAGCCCTGCAGTGCTATCTGCCTGCTAAACTCATCTTGAGGAGGACCAGACGTAGTCAAAGGAATCGTCAGCCCCGTCCTCACTGAACCGAGGGGCCCTCTCCTCCAGCCGCAGTAGGGAAGTGTAAAAGGCTGAGGCTTGGTCCTTGCTGTCTGGGAGCTGGCCCAGCCAAAGGAACAAGGAATAGGACATGGGTGTCACCAGGCCAGGGCACCCCTTGATGTAACTTCTATAGACATGTCCACATGACCAACGAGTCCACGGTCCACGCCGATGATCCCTCTGTCTGCAGTGCCAGGCGGACCAGAGGTGACTCTGCCCATCCAGGCACAACCCTGAGGCCCAGGAGGCCCCTGGCTCCCAGATTCAAGGCCAAGATGGGGTGAGTGCTGTCTGGGTTTTAATCAGCCACCATCGCAGGCGCTCAGATCATGCAAGGTGACGGCTGACCCAGCCACTTTCTGTAATTGGGATCAAGTGCCCTCTTGGTGTCTGGAGAGGAGGCTCTGGGGCACAAAAGACCCTCCAAGGCCTGGCCTCTCAACACCCCAGGAGGATAGTGGGGCCTAGGCCACCCCCTGCAGGAACTAGCAGGACCCCCGGCTGCTTCCCCCTGCAACCCACATAGCCTCCAGCCTCAGCTGCCAGCCCTGCATGCTGGAGAGGAGGGAGCAAGGAAGGGGGAGCTGGCGACCCCCTCCTACTCCCCCGCACAAGGCCATCTTTCCTCTTCCTCGCTTCTCCTCTCCCCTCTGGCACTCTTGACGAAGGCAGATGGGGGGGGGGGGACTATCCTACCTCTGCTGCTTACTGGTTGGAGGCAAGTTCAAGCCTTCCTGAGCCTCAGTTTTCATATCTGCAAAACAGGCACCTTTGTATCACCCGGCCTGAGTGGCTAAGAGGATTAAAAGACAGGATCACGTGTCTCCATG
This sequence comes from Nyctereutes procyonoides, assembly GCF_905146905.1. Taxonomy (NCBI): domain Eukaryota; kingdom Metazoa; phylum Chordata; class Mammalia; order Carnivora; family Canidae; genus Nyctereutes; species Nyctereutes procyonoides. The sequence continues at coordinate 24,707,638 of NW_026575052.1, read as the reverse complement.
GTCTATCAAGTCCCCACCCCACACCCTCTCCCTGCATGAAATGGATTAATAATGCCAATCCCCCAGCTCTCCAGTTCAGCAGAGGCATCCACGTTCTCCGTCAGCTCAGGAATGCTGTGCAAATATCCACTGTTATTGCATCAATAGCAATAGCCAATATCTCGGGGGAGTTTACCTCCATGTGTCCAGCTTCCTAGGCCCCTGGGATAGAGACGTGTCTCTCTGCATTGTCTTCTCGAATCCTCACAACCCCTCTATCCAATGGGCATGCTTGTCGTTCCCACTTTGCAGATGGAGAAATTGAGGCCTCGACAAGTTGAGGAAACTATTCAAGATCACGGAGGGTGGAGCAGCCTAGATTTGAAGTTGGGTCTGACACACTCCAGAGCCTGCACTCTTGACTGATGAGCCCCACTGCCCCCATGAGCAGTGCGCTTTTACTGAGGCTCCCAGGTCCCAGCCTCGTGCTGGGGGCTCCCAGCTAGATGAAGCTGGGCCCTGTCCCTGCGGGCCTGGCTCAGCGTAGGTGCCATCCACTGTCCCCTCTATGATGCCCATCTCAGAGCCTGCGCCCTGAGTTGCTGTTCGGTCCTGGGAAGGCTCCTGTGATCCCCGGTTTCACCCAGCCCCTCTGCTGTCCCCCTCCCATCCCCTCCTCCATCCCATTGGTCCCAGCAGGGGTTAGACTCTGGCAGCCTGTCCTTGGGTTGAGAAGCCAGCTACATCCTCCCCATCCCCTGCCTCCCACCATCACATCTGGGGGGGGGGGGCTTGAGTCAAAAGGTTTAGAGCAGGATTTGGGGGTAAGGTGTCTTTTTTTCCCATTAATACCACTCCTCCCCTGTTTGGCATCTGCTGTATCTGGAAGGATGCAAAAACTTTCAGCATTTTGAAAAAGCTGAAAATTTTGTTGGGGTTGGGGAAGAAAAGTCATGTGAGAGAGAAAGCCCAGGGCGCTTTTGGGACTCGGTGAAGTCTAGAGAGGGATATGATATGAGACGAAGCTGGTCCCTAACAGCTCGGAATGCTAAAAGCCTAGCACACTGCACAAAGGCATCTAGACTTCATTCTGTCCAGGAGCCACGCAAAGCTGTGGATCAGGAGGCTGACCTGGGAAAATAGTGGGGTCGCCACAATGAGGATTCATTCATGCCTTGCACAAATACTTATTGAGCACCTACTACGTTTGAGATACTATTCCAGGCCCTAGGGACTAAATGGTGAACGAGATTAAAAGTGTCCTTGCCTGGTGGGGTTTACATTCTAGGGGGAAGGCACACCCCGCACTGGGGCAGCGGGGAGGGTGGGGAAGGGGCCCTTGGGAGGAGTTCTATTCTCTTCCCGTTTCCCCTGCTCCTCCTCGCCAGCTCAAGCAGGGCCAGCTTCCTCCTGGCTTTGCAGATTGCAGACCCTGTCTTGGAGCAAGGTGGTCTACCTAGACACCCTTAGGACACTCGGACCCATGGGCTACTCAGAACCCTCACACTAACTCCTTTCCTACCTCCCAGGCTCCTCTGCTAATCTGCTGTGTCCTTGCTTGTCTGTACATGGCTCTCCTACTTGCCAGCATCTTTTTTCTCTAATTGTGGTAAAATACACAGAACATAAAATTTACCATTATAACCTTTTTTTAAAAAAGACTTTATTTATATATTCATGAGAGACACACAGAGAGAGAGGCAGAGACACAGGCAGAGGGAGAAGCTCCCTGGGGGGAGCCCGATGCAGAACTCGATCCCAGGACCCCAGGATCAGGCCCTGAGCCAAAGACAGACACTCCACCACTGAGCCACCCAGGCATCCCAGTTGTAACCTTTTTAAAGTAAGTGTATACGGTTCGGTATATGCACATCCTTGTGCACCTAATCTCCAAACTTGTTCATACCCTTTAAACATCTGTCCGTTCCCCGCTCCCCATGATTCTTGGAAACCACCTGTGTACTCATCTTATGAATTTGCTACTCTAGATATCTCATATAAGTGGAATCAGACAGTATTTTCTTTTTGTAACCGTCTTATTTTACTTAGCACGATGTTCTCAAGGTTCATCCTTTTTGTAGCAGGGGTCAGAATTTCCTTCCTTTGGAGGTACCTGGGTGGCTCAGTCTGTTAAGCATCTGCCTTCGGCTCAGGTCATGATCCCAGGTCCTGGGATGGAGTCCCGCATCGGGCTCCCTGCTCAGCGAGGAGGCTGCTTTTCCCTCTCCTACTCCCCCTGCTTGTGCTCACTTGCTCTCTCTCTCTCTCTCTCTCTCTCTCCCCCCTCTCTCTTCCTGTCAAATAAATAAAAATCCTTTAAAAAAAAAAGAATTTCCTTCCATTGTAAGGATGGATAATATTCCAAGTATGTATATATCACATTTTGTTGATCCGCTCACCCATTTGAGGGACACTAGGGTTGTTTCACCTTTTGGCTACTGTGAATAATGTTGCTATGTGCACAAGTGTACTTGTACCTTTTTTATGTCAGTTCTCTTGGATATATAATTAGAAGCAGAATTGCCGGATCATATGGTAAAGCTAGTTTTAATTTTTTGAGAAATCCGTGCCAACATCTTAAGTCGAGTTAATCAGTTTAAAAACCCAGGCACATGCAACAGCTTAAAAACCCAGCTCTCCCTGTGGATCATTCAGAAAGTTCAGACACAACTCAAGAGATTTTGTTTTTTTAGCCCCAAACCCCTTGAAGTAGCTGGTGTCAGAGCCAGGAAGGACAATTAGCAAACAGTGGTTAAAATCCACACTTACTCAACCAGTGGCTCAAGTAATCCTTCGTCACTTTGGGTAACATTGATTGGTGATGTCAGTATATCAACATTATTGAGGGATGCCTGGGTGGCTCAGCGGTTGAGTGTCTGCCTTTGGCTCAGGGTGATCCTGGAGTCCTGGGATCGAGTCCTGGGATCGAGTCCTGCATTGGGCTCCCCACAGAGAGCCTGCTTCTCCCTCTGCCTCTGCCTCTATCTCTCTGTCTCTCTCTCTCTCTCATAAATAAATAAAATCTTTTTTTTAAAAAAAAAGACTATGGGGAAGTTTCAAGTAGAATTCAAACACAATAGGGCAAATTTACAAACCTCTTTATGGGCACTAAAATCCTAATAAAAGTAAAATGGATTTAACAACCAACAAACAAATAACACATGATTAACCTCGTCTAGACCGTCAGAGCTAGTGTTTCTCCACCTGGGCACTAGTGACATTTGAAGCCAGATAATTCTTTGTTGGGGGTGTGCCCTCTGCATTAAAGGATGTTGGCCACCACCCTGGCCTCTAGGGCTAGATTCCAATAGCACTTCCCTCCCAGTGTGACAACCAAAAACATCTCCAGACATTGCAAATGTCCCCTGGGGCTGGCGGTACAGAACTGCCCCCAGTTGAGAACCACTGGTGTGGCCAGAGCATTACGTGTCACGTGCTGCAATGACCACTGCTGTTATTTAGACGATGATGGTCGAGCCACAGCAAAACCATATACATTTGAACGAAAGCCAACGTGGGAGCACAAGGTCAAGAATGTTCACAGAGAGGACTGAAGGAGGAGCGCACTGGTCCTGGAAGCACTCTGCTGAAGTCCCCTCTGGGCTCCATGTAGAAATGGGCTTGTGGAGCCAAGCCTGTACACAAGACTGCAGGGGGCAGATTTGGCCTTCAGTACAAAACCCGCTTTCCAGGGGCTTTGCATGCAAATTGCTGCTGCTGTGTGCTAATTATAAATGATTATGAATTATTCTTCATCACTCAAGAAAGTAGGTCTTAGCCACAGCCTCTATTGCTCCAAATGTGATTTGAGATGAAGCAGCCTAGCTTTTCAGGGGCGTTTTAACGAAGGACATCCATTTCCTTACGCATAACAGCTGTCAACAGAGACAGTCCACGAGTGGGGCTGTCTCAAAGGTGGGGTGTGGAGAGGTATGGAAGCGCTGCCTTCCTGTGGATCGCTGGCCTGGGCAGCCAAGGGGGAGTCTGAAGCTCCAGGTGAGATGAGTCAAGGGGACTCTCCTGATTCCCACTGATTCGTGTTCCCCGTCCTAACACAGCCTTCAACGCATGTGACCAGAGGACAGGAGTAGAGGTCTCAGAGGAGCCAGGGATTCCCACCCCTGGCCTGTTTTCCAGCATTATGAAATCCACAGAGCTGGTCAAATGGATAACTTGAGGTCTAGCTTCATGAGGCCCCGGGTTTGCAGCTAGGCCTAGCTCCGGCTGTGCTGTGTAGACGGCTGGAGCATCCCCTTCCTTCTGCGGAGCCCTGTGCCCCTGAACTGCCAGGGCCAACTGCTCCGGGCTGGGCCCCGGCCCTCCCAACCCTCCCCTGGGCACACGGCCTGGGGCAGGTGCTGCTCAGCAGACACGAGGGCCCTCCCCGGCTGGGGGAGTGCGTGCACAGCTGCATTTCACCTTCACTCCAGGGACCGCCCACATGGACCAGAAATCAGCCTCTGATCAGATGAAGCCACTATCAGTGAGTCCTCAGGAAAGGCCACGGAGCAGAGTGGAAAGGGCACTGGAGCCGGGAAGGCCAGAGCTGAACCCTGAGGCCATTTGTGAAGGTCCTCCAGCACACAGGGCTAATGTGCACAGACCCTGGCCTCCTGGGACTGGGTTCAAGTCCTGCCACAGCTGGTGTCTGACATTGGGCAGGTTCCCTCTCCCCCCCACACCTCAGATTCTATTAGACCCTACCCCACAGGACCTTTGCCCAGAGTAGGTTTTCACACAAAAAGCTCTAGAACATTCCCTGGTCCTCGGGAAGCACGGTACAAATGTAGGCTCCAGCAAGTCACTCCAAGTTCTCTGAGCCTCAGTTTCCCGTTGTGTAAGAGAGCAACAACAGTGCCTTCCAAAGATGGAAAATCAAACAAGAAAACACATCTGATGCATCCAGTCCAACACCTGGCTGGTGTCCCATAATTGGCAGGAGTCATATTTTTTTTTAAGATTTTATTTATTTTTTCATGAGAGACACAGAGAGACAGAGAGGCAGAGACACAGGCAGAGGGAGAAGCAGGCTCCCTGCAGGGAACCCGACGGGGGATTCGATGCCAGGACTCCAGGATCACACCCTGAGCCGAAGGCAGATGCTCAACCACTGAGCCCCCCAGGCGTCCAGTCAGGAGTCCTTTTTATGTGACTGACGAAACCACGTCCTGGGTTCAGATTCCTCCATCTTCTGGTTGTGCTGTTCCCTCTTGTTTTTCTGTACTGGAGAAGCTGAAGGATGCTTTCAGCGCATAATTATCCTTACAATAAAAGGGCCTGTACCACAGGACGTCTGTCTGGCAGGTCGGTAGGTTCAGTGAGCCTGGGATTGTTGCCACTTCCCACATCTTCTTGGCATTTACCTATCCGGTGACAATTTCCGTGGACAGTAGCTATGGCCACTGAGCAGGTAATTAGAGAATGGCTCCGCTTTCCTCTTCAGCTCTGCGAATGTCGCAGCTGGTTTCCCACCCCTGAGCACAGTGTGTTATCAGGACACAATCAAGCCCATTGCTGGGGTGGACATCAATCCGGAGAGGCTCCCAGTGACTCCCTGCAGGGGCCTGGCTCTGCCCCTCCCTTGCTAGCTGACCCTGGGCCAGGGCTTAGCCTCACTGGGGTTCGGGTTAGGTGAAGAAGCACCCTAATGTGAGATCACCGACACTGTGTTAAGACTTTGAGGAGCCAAACAGAGCACAGGGCATGGCCCCTCTGGCGTCATGCAGAGGAGGGTGAACTGGCCTGGAATTCAAGGGATGTGGGTTCTCGCCCAGGCTGTGTGACCTCAGACAAGCCACCCCACCTGCCCGGGACTTGTATTGCATGTCTGTAAAATAGGCATTACACACATGAATCAGTTGTTTGTGTTCCTGGCTATTTATACTCCGCCTGCTTCCAAAAAGGATTTGAGACAGCTTGTAATCAGATGCTGTGAAAATAGACGCGGAAAATCAAAGACCATGAGGAAGGAGGAGGAAGAGGCAAATATACCAGCCTCATGGACCGACATAGTTTCTGTGGTTAATCTGACCCTTCTTGCCTTGGATCCCAGGAAGCTCAGGGCTAAATTTATTATTCCAGAGTTACACAATCCAGACAATTACCTGTTCAAAGACAATCCACTCTTACCACTTGTTTAAGAGAGACAACCTTTTCCCCAGAATTAAATTCTGAAACACATGGACGAAGATACCAAACCTCAAAAACTGCTCTAAAAATATGAGTCTTTACATTGATTCACTCAATGACTACTTACTGAGCAAGATGCCAGGTGTTGAGAATGGTGGGGATACAGGCTGAACAAAGCTAACAAAGTAGCTGCCCTCGTAAAGTATATTTTGGTGAAGGAAAACACACAATATATAATAAACAACACAGTAAATAAACAAGAAAAGATGAGATAATAAGTACAGCCCTGAAAATGACAGGGTTGGGGGCAGAGAGGGGTGACACTACCTTGGAAGGTCAAGAAAGCATCTTTGCAAAGTAGCATTTGAGCAGAGAGCAGAATGGCAAGAAAATAGAAGCCTTGGCAACATTTGAGGTGAGACAATATTCCAAGCAGAGGGAACGGCAAGTGCAAATGCCCTGGGGAGGGAGACCTTGGCATTTTGGAGGAAAGACAAGAAAAGTGGCAAAGCATTAGCTGAGGAATAGAGGAATATGAGGTCGAGATGAGAAATCTGTTTATGGAGGATGGAGATTCTCATTCTAAACAGAGCATTAGAATAACCTGAGAAACTCTTCAAATCATACCATGCTCTGGTCCCATCCCTAGAGATTCTGATGGAATTGGTCTAGAGTGGGGCTCAGGCCAGTTTGTTTCAAAAGCTCTCCAAGTGATTCTACAGAGCACTGGGGTGAGAAACGTTGGCAGAGGCATTCGTAGACCACCCTAAGAAGTCTACTCAATGTGTTAGGAATCCACAGTGGGATTTTAAGTCTTCTCTGCTGCTGGGTGAAGTGTGGATCTAAATAGAACAAGGGTGGAAGGAGGAAGCAGGGTATGCCCAGGGATCCTAGGGTATGCAGGGCCCTAGGCAAGTATTTTTTCAGGGCCTCTGTCTATATAAATAATTTGAGTCATCCAAAATCTATGAGTCAGCACCATTCAAGTGGCCAGAACTCACATTCCCATGAAAGAAATACCTCTCTGACCGTTGTGAGTGATCTACTTGCCAGACTGCCCTCCTGGAACTACAGCCAGGCCACGGGCCCCAGGATGACCCCATAGGTATGAATCCTGGAGCTCCTCGGGGCAACTGGTCTACCCAATGAGTGCAAGGTTCAGGGAGAGGTTTATGACGGGGTCACAGAGGAGGAGAGAGATGAGCACCCATTAGGACTCAGGGGACCCCGTGGCACTGCTGGCCCCAGCTGGTTCCAGGCACTAGACGGGGGGTTTAGACTTACAAACTTCAAGAAAATGACTCCAAAGCACAGGACCACTGAGGCCCAGGGCCCAAAACAGGTCTAAGGATGGCCTTGGGAGGGGCCATAGGTTGTGGATAAGAAGTGATAGCCGTCTATGCAGAGGTAGTGGCAGAACATGGAGAAAAGTGGATTGATCCAGGGGTCTTGGAGACAGAGCTATTCTTATGAGCAGAATTTATGACCATGGTAGCCATCAGGACTGTTGGCAAATATTGAGTTGTCTTATTTAAGGGCATATGGTGGGATCCCACTCCATGGGTAGGCGGCTACGTTGAACAGGCATTCCCCTACCCCACAGGGAATGTGTCACACAAGTGGAAGATCAGCTGTGCTGTTGGAAGCCTCTGAGATGGGAGGCCGAGGAGGTAGCTGTTACAGCAGCACAACCAAGCTCATCCTGACCAATACAGGGACTCGTGGCTGGCCTAATACAGGGTTTCACCCACAGCTTCGTCACGACCTTGGCCCACGGGGTGGGGGCCTCCCACACCTGATCCACTTGGCAGGACCCCAGCCCTAGTAGATGGTCATGTTCTGGGCCTTTAGTGGTCCCCGGAAGGAAAACAGGAGGTAGGGCACGAGTGCGTGGCCCTCACCCTGCAGGCCGGCCAGCCTGGGCGCCCGCGCCCCCACCCCGGCTGCGGGCTCATTAGATGAAAGTGCTATCACCTGTCAGACAAACTGCTAGAACTGTGATAAATTAATGATCAAATGGTACAGTCGGCGCAGCTACTGTACTGCCTCGGCTAGTTACAAGCTGGCCGGGCGCTTAAAAAATGCAGCCGGCATTAAAAAAAAATCAGGCGTTCAAGAAAAATGTCACCCGGCTTTTCAAAAAGGATCTGTTTTAAAATGACCACAGACGGCTCGGTTTCAGAGTCTTTATTTGATTCCTGTTCTTTGTATTTTGTTTTATTGCTCGCAAGGAAGGCAGGGGGGCCGGGGAGTGGGGAGAGGGCAGAGGCAGGTTGGAATTTCTGATGGCTTTTAACCAGCCTCCTGCCCTCCTGAGCCCCTGGCAGGGAATCCAGCCCTGCTTGACGAACTCTGGAAGATTCTTCCCCAGGCCTCGCTGGATGGAGTGTCTGAGCAGTAATGACATTACAAACATAATAGTTACTTTTCTTTCTTTCTTTTTTTTTTTTTTTTGTACTAAGATCTTTATTTTCTTATTTCATTTACTCGCGGCGATAGCTCGACAGGATGGTTGGCAACATCCAGAAGAGAAAACTGATACTCAGGGATACCTTGGTTAACAATCTTTGAGAGCTAACACGTCTACGTGCTCCTTCTCACAACGGGCCTGCCATCGCCCTGACTGGATACTAATATGAGCTCTGTGTTAGAGGCCAGGAAAGGGCCGGGGGATCAGAGAGGGTAAGCCGCCGGTCCCCAGTCACACAGCAAATTAGTGGTTGTTTCTGGATCTGGGGACCCTGGAGTCTCATCTCTGAGATGGTCCCCTGGCCTCTGGGGGCAATTTCCAAAAAGAAGCAGGAAAAAGACTTCTCTTGACTTAAAAGCCCAGACCCAGATCTGGACTCCCAATCGTGGTGGATACTCGTTACATAAATGCATGGGCTTCCTCTGTGAGTGTCAGCCCCGCCTGGCCCCTCCACCTATGGTTTTATGAGCTTAATTTATTCTTTTTAATATAAAATCTCATTACCTGAACATGATACCACCACTTCCACTTTATCTTTGATATAAGAACAGAGAGAAACCTAAATCAAACCTTTAAATAAAGTCTATAATCATGCCGCACTTCCTCTTGCTTTTCAAATTTCTAAACAAAATTAAGTCGAAATACCTTGAGGAGAGTGGCGGGGAAGGGAAGGGGAGCTGGAAGGAGAAGACCCCTCCACGTGGCTCTCCTGGGCTGCCACGGGGGATGGGATTACTCAGAGAAGCATGCTTGATGCTCGGCTCCGGCTACTTGGCTCCCTGACCCCGGTTCGGAGAGGGAATCAAATGAAGTCCGCCCGAGCCTATGGGTGCCTGGGATTGATCTCAAAAAGCCATTTGCCTCTCCTTGATGTATTTTTCAAGGCACTTCCTATCTAGTGTTAATTTTTATAAAAGGGAAATTGACGATCAGTTTAAAGAAATACAGTCAAGGGTTTTTATTCCCCAGGAACTGGGGAATGGGCAAGTCGAGGCCAAGGGGGTAGTGGGGATGGGGGTCTTGGCAGCTGAGGGTGACAGGGGTTCCTGGGAGAAGGAGCTCCTTCCCAGTCTCAGAAGGCATGGGTTTGGGGATGGCTGGGTGGTTCAGTGGCTGAGCATCTGCCTTTGGCTCAGGGCGTGATCCCAGAGTCCTGGGATCAAGTCCCACATTCGGCTCCCCACAGGGAGCCTGCTTCTCCCTCTGCCTGTACCTCTGCCTCTCTCTGTGTCTCTCACGAATAAATAAATAAAATATAAAAAAGAAAGAAAGAAAGAGAGAGAAAGAAAGAAAGAAAGAAAGAAAGAAAGAAAGAAAGAAAGAAAGAAAAAAGAAAGAAAGAAAAGGAGACATGGGTTTGGGCCAAGGGCTTGCTTGAGTACCAGGACACACACACACACACACACACACACACACACACACAGAAGTTCAGCTCTGCTGCTTGCCTATCAGATAACCCTGGCAAGGCATGTCAGTGCTCAGGGCCTGCCTCAGTTTCTCTACCTGAGAAATGGGGTGAACACTTCTCACTTCACAGAGCCGTGCACATATATTAAAATAACATATAGAGAATTGCCCCCACACTGCCTAAGTCATAACTTGTCAAATCTGAGCAGGAAGAGCCAGGTCCATTCTGTCCTTTCTTCGGTTCATCACTTATCTTGGGATGTAGCTGAATGTCCCTTCTTCCAGGAAGCCACCCTTGATTGTTGATAATGGAGCTGAAATATTCATTTCACTTTCTTTAAGACTTTAGGGAAGTAGCACACATCATTGCAGCATGAAGGGAACAAGCAGACACTGGTGTCAGCCAGCTTGGGTCCCAATTCCAGCTCTTCATGACCTTGAGACATTTATTTAACTTCTGGTACTTTGGTTCTTTTTCTACAAAAATATATATATATATTTTTTTTACAGAATCCTGCTTTGTAATCGTTGCTCAGATTAAATGAGTTAGTAGATGTTGAATAGCTCAGAAAAGTGCCTGGTACATAACAAATCTCAGTAAAGTTTAATAATATCGATATCGATACTATTTCTCAAAGCAGCTCAGAGGCCCATGGCTCTGTGTGCGTGTGCTGTACATGTGCGCACATGTGTGTTAGTCTTATGCGGATGACTTTCACACTGAAGTATACTATATAACCGGAAATATGAACGTATCAGAAAGGCACAGCTCAAAGAATTCACACAAAGCGAACATCCCTTGCAACTAGCTTCCAGGTCTAGACCCCGAACACCACCAGCCCCTGGAAAGACCTCTCTGTGCTCTCATTCAGGAGGGCATAGCTAGAAGAGATGAAATGCTGGAAGATGCCAGTGGGAAGGTGGATGTCACAACAAATACTTGAGCTCTTGGGGTAGACAGATGAGACCCAAGTGGGGCAGTAATGACAGCCTCCCTGATAGTCGACCAGGAACAGACCCTACAGGTCTAGGCTCTGTCTCCAACTGGTTGTGAGGCTAATCCCTTCCTCTCCCCAAGCCTCGATTATCCATATGACCCAAAGAGTTAGTTGTGGGGCACCTCGGTGGCTCAGTGGTTGAGTGTCTGCCTTTGACCCAGAGTGTGATCCCGGGGTCCTGGGATCGAGTCCCACATAGGGCTCCCCGCAGGGAGCCTGCTTCTTGCTCTGCCTGTGTCTCTGCCTCTCTCTGTGTGTCTCTTATGAATAAATAAATAAAATCTTTAAAAACAAAAAGTGAGCTGAGATAGCTAGAGATAACTCCTTATTGGTGTAAGGGTGTATTTCATCACCCATTCACTTAAATATCTGAGCACCTACTATGTGCCAGGCACTGTTCTGAGCACTCAATATACAGCCACAAATAAAACCAGCACCCATCCCCATATTCCACATTCTAGCAGGACGAAAGGAACAATAGATATCGGACAGGATGAGTCCTGTCCCGATTTCATTTAATTCTATGATTCAAGGCAAGTGCCCTGGCTAGAGGACAAACAGCCACAACTGTCTTTCCTCCCCAGTCCCCCTTGGTCTGTGTCATGCCAGGCCACAAGTGTCTTCAAAACTGATTTTCCTGAACCCTGTTCCCTGGAGGGTGAGCGTCAGAGTCTCTCCCTCAGGGGATGAAGGTGCTGGGAGAGATTTTCCCATCTACATCATTTTTTCCAATTTGTCCAAATGCGGACAAAATATTTCAGACACACAAAAGGGAAAGTAATAGAAATGAACAACCCCGGCTTATGAGATAGAGTCGAAGCTCTTTCTATCCCTCCGTGATTGCATGGAGGTAGGATTTCTCCTGGTAAGAAGCCCTGCCCCACCCCCTGTGCTCTGTGGATTTGAAGGAACCAGTTCCCATACCCCCACACATCTGCTATTTTCCTGAAAATGAGCACTTTGCCTTAGGGGTCCCCGACTTTCTGCCCAGAGAAAGATCTCATCAAATGCACGGAGGCCTTGGAGAATGTTCTCTCTGCAGGATGAAAATCCCACTGCTACCTCTCCCGTGGTTAGGAGGTGGGGAAAACACCCCGATGTTTCTAGCAGCCATGTCCACAATAGCCAAACTGTGGAAGGAGCCTCGGTGCCCATCGAAAGATGAATGGATAAAGAAGATGTGGTTTATGTATACAATGGAATATTACTCAGCCATTAGAAACAACAAATACCCACCATTTGCTTCAACGTGGATGGAACTGGAGGGTATTATGCTGAGTGAAGTGAGTCAATCGGAGAAGGACAAACAGTGTATGTTCTCACTCATTTGGGGAATATGAATAATAGTGAAGGGGAATATAAGGGAAGGGAGAAGAAATGTGTGGGAGATATCAGAAAGGGACACAGAACATAAAGACTTCTAACTCTGGGAAATGAACTAGGGGTGGTGGAAGGGGAGGAGGGCGGGGGGTGGGGGTGAATGGGTGACGGGCACGGAGGGGGACACTTGACGGGATGAGCACTGGGTGTTATTCTGTATGTTGGTAAATTGAACACCAATAAAAATTAATTTATAAAAAAAAAAAAAAAAAGGAGGTGGGGAAAACAGGCTGGGCCGGGTGATGGGAGCCCCTGCTCTGACCCAGTCTGTGTGGAAGAGGGAACAAGAGGCTGGTGGGTGGGGGGAGACTGGAACAACGCTGACCCCAAACATCAGGGAGGAGCCAGCTGAGACAAGTGATCCTGGAATAGCAGGTGCAGGGGTGATATTCCAAATATTTAGTGATTCTATCATGCAGGCCCTACAGGCTTTTGGGAGCACACGCTGGGTGGCCCAGGCTGGGTCAGATGTCCTACCTGCTTTGCTCAAATTGTGGGAAATCAGGGATCCTAAAGAGGCCCGAAGGGAGGGAAGTTACTCAAGATCTTGAGATAGCGACTATACGCCACCTGGTTGGATCTATTTTAATGTTTTGACAACCTGTGCCACCCGGCCTAGCATGGCAGAGAGGAGCCCGGATTGCAAAGAGTTAACAATGGCCTTGGAGAAAGAACTTTAACGTAGAGCACTTGAGTACAGAAGCTTCTGTTCCATCCCAGGTTGGGAGGGTTCAGCTTTATTCGGAGCACAGAAGAAGGCGGTTTTCTGACACCAGTGGCCATTTCAGTTGTCCCATGAGCACTGGTCATAAGAGGCTGCCCGTTGGCTGCCTGCAATCCACAGACTGATTTGTTCAAAACAGAGCGTTTTCATAGAAGACTGTCATGTGTTGCCAACATTGCCAAGTCGGGAAATCTCACATAAAAATCTAACTTCCAGGGGTACCTGGGTGGTGCAATCATTTGAGCACTCGACTCTTGCTTTCAGCTCAGGTCATGATCTCAGGGTCGTGAGATCGAGCCCCGTGTCCAGCTCCACACTGAGCACAGAGTCTGCTCGAGACTCTCTTTCCCATTCCTCTTCCCCCTCCCCCACCTCAAAAATTAAAATAAATAAAATAAAATCTGAGCTTCCAGAGCTCTCTGAGTCTCTCTAAGAAAACCAGAAAATGGGGCAGCTAGAGGCCCAGCACCAGCCTGCGGGGTGCCTGGAGCAGCAGTGTGACAGCTACCCCCTCACCCCCCAAATCATATGTGTCCCCCACCCCAGATGACACGTGCCCTCTGGTCACCCAAGTTCCTCTGCAGCTTGCTTTGTTGGTGTGCGTTTCCTGCCTGGCCTGGAGTCTGTCACCTCTGAGAAGAGCAAAAGATGTGAAGCCAGAAGATCTGGGTTAATGTCTTCATCCTGCCCTTCTCAAGCTCTTACAACCTCTTGGAAACTCCATTATCCCATCTGTAAAATACAGGTCATGATAATTTCTTTTTCAAGGTGGTTTCAAGGATCAGATAATACTGTGCAAATCACCAAGAGTCAGAACCACATGGGGATAAAGAGCAGAAGCCTCAGAATCAGACCACATTTAAATCCTGTATCTGTCCCCACCCGGCTGCATGACCTTGGGCATATCCTTTAACCTCCCCGTGCCTCTTTTTTCTCATCTGTAAAATGTGTATAATAAAGGGCCATCCTGATCTGTTGATTAACACACAAAGTGCTTAGTGTGGGGGCCACATCCTATGTGCTCGATAAATGTGCATTATCATTATTATTATTATTATTATGATTACTGTTACTATTTCATGACCTGCTCTTTTTGTGCAAGCTCAAACTTAACACCCCTGATCAGGGCAGGACATGAGTCTGCAGAATATCACAAGAGCAATTTCTTTCTTTATACCCAGAATATTCTCTCAAGGGAGGGTCAATCTAAAGTTGGAAAATTATTCTTTAAAATAATGTTGATGTCAGTGAAAGAAAAGCCAGTCAATCAATGGTGATTACAATGTTCAGCGAGACTCTCTTGGGTTACTTTTTTCTACAATTCCCTCAAATGCTTCAGGAATCTGAAAACCTGCAGGGGCAATCGCTCTCCACACATCCTTTAAACATCTTACGACATCCCTCTGCTGTAAACGGACCGTGGGGCTGTATCGTGGGCACCCTCAAAAGGACTAAACCATGAAGTGTGAGCATCTTCAGCTGTGCCGGGAAGCTGCTTGGACGGTGCACAGAACTACCCTATTATCTCCAAGCAGTAACATGAGCGCGTCTCCCACATTCTGCTGCAAAGGTGGGTTCTGGCTCCTGCCCAGAAGCAAAGTGGAAAGAAGCTCTCTTAAGGGCCACCTCAGATAGGAATGAAATGAACAGGATGACAAATGCGGGCCGGGGAGCTTAAGGATCGGAACCCATCAAATACTTCCCTCGGTGATGAGAATCCCTTGCCCCAGAGTAACATGCCCCCTCTGTCCCCAGGGCCCCTGTACCCAGCAGGCTGGGCCCGCGGCCCATCTAGTGGCCGCCTCCCCTCCTTGCTGAGCACTTACAGCAAACACACCAGCCCCAGCAGCGCGAGCAGTACCGTTTGCCCTGGGAGAGAAAAGCAGAGATCTCAAACAGCTCTAGGAAATCCAAACAGGGAATATTTAAAATACCAAAGGAACAGGAAACAGGGTCCAAGGCATCTCTTTAATTTGCGTCCTTTACGATGGAGCAGGAAGAGTTTTCTGAGCCCTCTGGGCCAAGGGGCCGAGGAAGCAGGGAGGTGCAGGAAGGTGCAAAGGGGGGCCTGGGGTTGCTGGCAGGAAGCAGGATCGGGGAGGTGGTGAAGTGCCCGAGCTCAGCAAGGTCCTCTCCCACTGGAACCCAAGGCACTTAGGGCACCCGTCACAGGTCCACGCGCTCGCACCGGACACCTTGTGAAAAATGCAGATTCCGATTCTGCAAGTCTGGGCTGGTGCCCAGGTTGCTGGGTTTCCAGGCAGCTCAGGGGGCTGGTGCTGCCGGCCCGGAGCCTCGGGCTTGTGTCGAAGCTGCGGTTAGAGCTGTTACTTAGATCATGCCCGTGTCTCCAGGCCTTGGGGCGTGTGATGGAGATTATCAGGGGGCTGCCAGGCTTCGTGACTTCCCTTTGTCTTCAGAATCAAGTTCAAACTTCTTCCCAAGCCTTCGGGAGTCCACGACATCCAGCCTAGACCCCTCCCTGGCTTACCACCCCCGGACCCATGCCCTGTCCACCTCAGCCCTGCTGTCCAGACACAACCACCCGAACTGTTGGCAGTGTCTGTACACCTCTGTGCTCTGTTGCTTCTGGGCCTTTTCACACGCTGCCCACCTCTCTGTGTAGTGAACTCTGCTTTCAGATTTCAATTCGAATGACTCTTATTCCAGGAAGCCTTCCCCGATTGGGAAGGTTGATTTCACATGTCAATTCGGCCAGGTTATGAGGTGCCCGGTTATTCGGCCAAACATTATTCTGGGTGTGTTTGTGAGGATGTTTCTGGATGGGATTCACATTTGAGTTGGTAGGTTGAGTCAAGCAGATTGTCCTCCCCAATGTGGATGGGCTTTGTCTAATGCATGAAGGCCTGAAGAGAACAAAAAGGCTGGCACTCTTCAAGAAAGGAAGAACTCCTCCCTCCTGACTGGTTATCGTTTGTGGTGGGGTTTTTTTTTTTTTTTCCTGCCTCTGAACTTGAACTGAAATGTCAGTTCTTCATGGGTCTCCACCCTCTCGGCTTTCAAGGTATAGCACAGGTGATCCTGGGTTCTAGCTTGCCAGCTACAGCTGTTGGAGATTGTCAGCCCCCGTAACCACGTACGCCTATTCCATATATATAGAGAGAGGGATGCATGCCTTATAGATGTACGAATACATCCTTATATACGTATGTATATTTATTTTTTTAAATTTAGGATTTCATTTATTTATTTGACACACCGAGAGAGAAGGGGTGAGAGAGCACAAGCAGGGGAATGGGCAGAGGGAGAGGGAGAAGCAAACTCCCGCTTAGCAGGGAGCCCCTGATGCGGGGCTCGATCCCAGGACCCTGAGATCACGACCTAGGCCGAATGCAGATGCTTAACCGAGCCACCCAGGCACCTTAAAATATTTTTGTTGTTGTTGAAGTATAGTTGACTTACAATGTCAAATGAACAACTTTGGGGTTGGAGCACCAAACTCCTGGGCAGTTGAAAACTTGTATATAGCTTTTGACTATTGACCAGAAACCTTACCAATATCATAGTCAGTACATGCATATTTTGCATGTTATATGCATTCTTGCAATAGAGTAAGCTAGAGAAAAAAATGTGTTATTAAGAAAATTGTAAGGGGGACGCCTGGGTGGCTCAGTGGTTGAGCGTCTGCCTTGGGCCCAGGGTGTGGTCCTGGAGTCCCAGGATCTAGTCCCACATCAGGCTCCCTGAATGGAGCCTGCTTCTCCCTCTGCCTGTGTCTCTGACTCTCTGTGTCTCTCATGAATAAATAAATAAAATCTTTAAAAAAAAATGTAAGGAAGAGAAAATACATTTCCAGTCCTATACGGTACAGAAAAAAATCTGCATGTAAGCCTATGCTGTCCAAGAGTCAACTGTAATAAATACATATGAAAAACCATATGTGTGTGTACAAATATATATCCCAATGGTTCTGTTTCTCTGGAGAAACCTGACTAATGCACTGATCTATCTGGAAATTTCTCATTTCTGTTTTTCTTGTATTTTCAACTTATACCAGGGATTTCACCTTATACCAGTAAAAATACCTTAGCTTTGTTTTAAAGCTGCATATCCCATACAATAGCCACCAGCCGTGTGCAGGGCACTTGAAATAAGGAAGTAGGAATTGAGGTGTGCTCTGACTGTAAAATACACATGGGAATTTGAAGACTGAATATGAAAAAAGATTGTGAAAAATCTTACTAGTAATTGATTGTATTGATTACCTGTTGAAATCATAATAATTTGGATATATCAGGTTACATTAAATATATTATTAAAATTAATTTTACCTGTTTCTTTTTTCCCCCTTCTAATGTAATTACTAGAAAATATAAAGTTACGTGTATGTCTTATGTTTATATTTTTGTTAGGCAGTGCTGCTCCAGAGCAGGGCACAGTGTGAAAAGTCCAAATCCAACAGTGTGGAAAATGCTGGAAGTTACCAGAGACTTCCAAGCTCCAGAAGTTGAATTCTCTCAAGATGGTTTCATAATAAAACGTATTATGGTAGGCCATAATAGGGAGAGGCTGGTAGGCCAAATCCAGCCTGACACCTGCTTTTGTAAATAAAGTTTTATTGGAACAGAGTCACGCTGATCCATTCACATATTATCTAATGCTGCCTTCACACTACAACAGCAGAGATGAGTAGTTGTAGAAACCATCTGGCCCTCACAGCTTAAAATATTTACCATCTGGTCCTTTATGAACAAGTTTGCCAACCCCTGGTATAAGGCAGAAAGTTGAGGCCGCCGGTCTGGGGGGCAGAGGACAGTGATAGGGTGCTGACTCCACTGCTCATTATCTGGTGACTCTGGGCCTGGTACAGGGGACCTTGGAGCCTCAGTATAGCAGTCTGTAAAATGGGAATCATTATAATAAGTTACGTTGTGGGATGATATGAGGATTGAGGGAGATGACGCATCCCAACTGGCTGGCACCTAAACGATAATAATCCTTGACTGTATGTCTTTGTTTGTTGGCTCTGCTGACTTTGGGGCCCCACTCTGTGTCTTCATGGCCCCTTGCAGGGCTCACTAACTCCCCGCAAAATATTTGTCTTCTCCCCTGGCTCTTTCTGCACCTGGACTGTGAGTTCCTTAAGGGCAGAAGAGCCTGTGTCTTCTTGTCCCTTGCATCCCTGACACTTGGATGCGGGGGGTGCTTGCTGGCTTCCTTTGACCCATGCTCCCCATTCCTCTTGCTCCATGGACAGCTGACAGGGGCCTTCTACGAGGACCCTGGGTGAGAATGTGGCATCATGAGGGCTTCCTCCACACCGACTTCACCTGAGTGACCTCTCCACTCGGATCTGGGGGCTCCAGGCCCTTGGGGAGTGGAACAGGCTGTCTTTCCCCAGTGCTGTGCCAGCCCTGTCGTGTCAAATGCCCCCCCAGCTGCTTACGGGGTGCCTCTGAGTCATCAAGGGACTGAGCAGGCCTCCAGATGTGACGGAAGCCTATTTTTATTCCCTATTGATCTCTCTTGACCAGAAACCATCATTACTCTGGTGTAAAATGGCAGCTCCCAAAGGCAAGAGCCTCTTGGCCTCTCTGGCCGATGGGTGCCCAGCAAATTGCTCCAAGCCACTGGGCAGGGAACCAAAATAACTTTGCGAGACAGCCGTCCAGGCCCGGCCCTGCCGGGGCTCTCAGAAAAGCGCTAACTTTGACCCTTTCTAACATTATCCACAGCTTTTCTGGTCTCGTCTTTTTGGAAACAAAGATGAAGTTCGCCGCTAATTGGTCTGTGTCTGCAGTTCTCAGCTCCGCCTGGCAGCTGGACAGAGGTGAGGGGCCTTCGCCAAGGTCAAGTCCGGGAGACACTCGTTCTCCTGGAGCCGTAGGTGGCCCAGGCTCCTGGACTCGCAAGGGATTAACAGGGGCCTCCGTACACTGAAGGGCATCGGGCACCAAGGAAGAGGGTGAGGTTCTGTCCCCCCCACCCCAAGCCAGAGCCCTCTAGCCAAGGGTCACCCCCACCCCCACCCCATCCCCCACTTTCCAACAGCCCAGGAATCAGTCCCTGCTCTTCTGGGTGGACAGATGGACAAGACCACTTCTTACGTACCCAGAAGTGCCCTGGGGCGTGAGAGCCAGCAGGAGAGATACACAAACACCCCAAATCATCATGCAGCAATGGCTCATGCAGCATGAACCCAGTCCCATGGTTGCTAGCCAGCGGTATGACGACCCACTGTCCGGGGTGGGGGCATAGCCCTGATGGCAGAATGTGCCCATGAGTCTCGTGGCATAAATATGTCCACCACGGCCCCTCTCAAGGCACCGGGGTGGCTAAAGACCACAGCGGGGGAAGACAGGTCAGACCGTGTCCCACAAGCCCTGACCCGCCAGCTCCAGCTCCCCACTGGCTCCGGCTCTGCTCTTGGCTGCTCTGTGGCCTCAGCCAACGTACTTACCTCTCTGTGTCTCAGGGTCCTCAAGTGTAGAACGAGGGTAGTAAGGGTGTCTACGTGTAAGGCTGTTGTGAGATTTAAACGATAAATGCCTGGAGAACACTTAGCGCTGGGCCCGGCGTACAGTCAACACTCAGTTATTATGAACCTCGTCACTGCGTCGGCACTTCTGCGCCAGTGAATGTGAACAGCTCACCCTTGAACAACGCGGGTCTAAACTGCACGGGTCTGTTTATATGCTGATTTTTTTTTTTTAATACAGGACAGAGCTGTAAATGTGTTTCTTTTCCTTCTGACTTTCTTAATAATGTTTTCTTTTCTGTAGCTTGCTTTATTGTAAGAATACAGTATAGAATACGTGTAACATACAGAACATGTGTCAACTGACTATTTAGTTACTGGTCAATGAGAGGTTATTAGTAGCAGTTAAGTGCTGGGTGGCTCAGTGGGGTAAGCGTCTGCCTTCAGCTCAGGTCATGATCCCGGGGTCCTGCGATCGAGCCCCACATTGGGCTCCCTGCTCAGCGGGGAACCTGCTTCTCCCTCTCCCTCTGCCACTCCCTGTGCTTGTGCTCTCTTTCTCATAAATAAATAAATAAATAAATAAATAAATAAATAAATAAAATCGTTAAAAAGAAAAAAGTTCTGGGAAAGTCAAAAGTTATATGTGGATTTTCGGCTGTTGGGGGTGTTGGCACCCTCACCCTGCCCTGTGCTGTTCAAGGGTCAACTCTACAGGCTCTCTCTTAGAGATGGGCACAGGATAGTGAGTCACAAAGTTGTGAAAGGTCAGACAAGGAGAGAGAAGCGTTGGGCAGAGGAGTCCTGGAAGGCTTCCTGGAGGAAGCAGGGTCTGGATCTGGGGGAGAGAAGAGGAAAAGGGGTGAGTGGAAGTTTGGGGGCCAGGACACAGAGAGAGGGGCATGTGAAGGCACAGAGGTGGGGGTAGGCGTCAAGGGGAATGAGAATTTAGAGCAGAGAGCAGGCCGGAACCCACCATCAGTACGGGCTTGCCAGCACCTGGGGCCTGTGCCAATAACCAGGGCTCTCCGTCAGGGGCCCCCAATAGCCAGGGCCAGGGCAGGAGCCTGGGCCGGGGGAGTCTAGAGCAGGGTGCCTGGACACCCCCAGACCTGGGGTTTCTCGGGCAGGCAGTGTCCTGGACCATTGGCAGGAGCAGCAGGTACCGTACCCCCAGCCGCCCAGAGCTTCTAGAAGTCACTCCTCCCTGCCTGCCGCCCCAGCCCAGCTCGGCAGCCCCGACTCGGGTAATTTCCAACGATAATTATTTAGTGTGCACAAAGGCCTGGCTTGTTTTCTCGTCCGGGTGGGGGCCTGGGCAGCTCTGTTTGGGCCGGGAATTGTTGTAGGGCCTCTGTTTAGCCAGCTCTGTCTCCTCTTTGTTAACATTCCTCACTAACTGTGGCTCCTCTGGGGCTGGAGAAGAGGGAGAAAAGGCGGCACCCGTGTCCGCTCACTTCTGTGACCTCGCTCCCAGCATCCCGAACCCCTGGGAAACTCCGGCCCTGCTCCCCTCCCACCACCCCCTCTGGGGACAGGAACACCAGGCCGGCAACAGACGGGGCCCAGAAATAACTCCACTCACCTGGCAGGTGCAAGCCCCCCATCTCTGGCAATTGCTTTAAACACGGGGGCCTTTCCCGTTACCCACTGTGGGCCGAAAACAGTCATTAGGTGTCACTTTCTATGGCAGTCTCCTCTCTCTTTGGGGGCAGAGCAGATAATTACACACCTGGCCCTTTGCTACCTTGCACAGCCCCCAGAACAAATGCTACCTAGGTCTCCTCGGTACTCGGAGCCCATTCCCACCCAGCACTTACACGGCCGACAAATGAATGTTTTTGCCTGTCCTCGGTTCACATAAATAGCCACAAATTCCTATAATTAACTACAGTAAGCTAGGCTGGGATTAAAACAAAGACGGGCTTGTTTACTGGGATGTTCTGAAACAAGCAATTTTCAACATTACAGTGTCAACTGCTGTCTCTGTCTTTGTTAAGCAAGGCATGGGGTAAGGGGGGGGTGGGCATGAATGGTGAGGGGCCCCAGCTGGGAGATGGGAAGGAGGGGTGGGGATGATAGTTTCTGATGTTTCAGCCAAAAACCCTTTGTCCATGGGTCATTGGGTCCCTAAGACTCCAAGACCCACTAAACCTCCAGGGGAGCCAGGCGTAGCCAAGTAGACACCCTTTCCCCTTCTCAGAGGACAGGGTTTGAGGGCCCCCAGAAGGGCTTCCACCCTTCTTCCTGGCAAAACTGTGTCCTTCCACCCACCCAGCAAAATTCCTGGTTTCCACCATCAAGTATTCAAGTGGGATGGAGTTTTGGAGAACACCTGCCCCAGGCCTTCCTTTTCCAGACAGGGAAACTGAGGCCAAGAGAGGTGAGCTTAGCTAACTGCTCAAGATAACCTGGTGAGTTGCTGATCAGGTGAGATTTGAACTCAGGTTTCCTAGTTCCTAGGGTCTGCAAACGAGGGCCCGCAGGCCGACCCTGCCTGCCACCTGCCTTTTTTATAGCCTGCGAGCTAAAAGCAGCTTTCATATGTTTAAATGGCTAAAAAAAACATTAAAAGAAGAATAATAGGACAGGGCATCTGAAAATTACATGAAATTTAAGGGTCCCTAAAGAAAAACTCTTTCTGAAACACAGTTTCCATATTGTCTCTGGCTGCTTTCAAGCTGTGTGAGCTGAGTAACTGCCAGAGGCTGGATGACCCACAGAGTCTAAAATATTTACTATCACACCTCTTGCAGGAAAAGTTTGCTGATCCTTGCCCTGCCACATTATATGCTGCCTTATTGCTCTATTAAAAATAAGACAGGATTTTTTTTCCCTTTTAAAAAAGATTTTATTTATTTATTCATGAGAGACACATGGAGAGAGGCAGAGGCACAGGCAGAGGGAGAAGCAGGCTCCCTGCGGGGAGCCCGATGCGGGACTCGACCCCGGAACCCTGGGATCATGACCTGAGCCAAAAGCAGACAGTCAATCACTGAGCCACCCAGGTGTCCCAGGACTTTTTTTTTTTTTTTAAATCAATGGTCTATTTTCTACTTGGTGGGATTCTTTCTTCAAACAAAATCTGGCGCAGACCCTCCATGGGAAAAGCCTGTCAGAAGGAGCCTATTCTGTTAAGTTGGGTGGGAGTGGGGTGCCAACCGTGAGGAGGCTCTGTGGACTCTCCAAGGAGCTGGAAGAGGGTCTGAAACCCCCGGGAGATAAATAACATCTCCTGCTCAGGCCCCCTGGTCCACAGCAGAGCTGCAGGAGGGTCTACACGGCCTGCGTTACGATTTCAGCCGAGGAGCCAGGTTTCTTAGATGATCCCCGAGGGAGGAATGGCAAGGAGACTCTTCCCACAAGGTGGCCTGACTCCACCTGTGCGGGGCAACTGAATTTAACATTTGGCACGTCTTTTTGAGCTCCTCCTCTGTGCCAGGTCGTGGGCTGAGCTTTAAGGAGGGTAAGGGAGCAGACGGGACAAGGCTCCGGCCCCCACAGAGCTGATATTCTAGTAAGAGAGACAGCGTGGAGAGGTTGAGGAATGCGGAGGATACTCAGACAAGGAAGAGAAATGGAGTAAGGAGAGAGAGAGAGAGGGAGGGAGGGAGGGAGGGAGGGAGGGAGGGAGGGAGAGGGAGAGGTGTGCAATGCTAGCATGCTAGCTAAGGAGAAAGGGAAGGAGAATGAGGAGGTAAATTTGAGCAGTGAATGAATGAATGAATGAATGAATGAATGAATGAATGAAAAAAATGAAATGGTAGAGAAAAATCCAAATTTTGAACAGGGCTGGAGCAGGCTGGCCCACATGGGTTCCTAGATAGAAACCTCAGGGAACCCTGGAGAGGCAGATTTGACGTGGAAAGATGGCCTTGAAAACTTCGAGATCTGTGATAGCCCAGGGGTGGGGAAGGTTCCCCACCCCACCCCCGCAGTCATACCTTAAAACCCTGTGTCCCATCACTTGTGATCCTAGCCAGACCTCAAAGCACGGACACATGTCCCTGTTGGCAAGACCCGGTATCTGAGACCCAAAGAAGTCAATGGGGAAGACGCTAGGATCTGGGTGCCCGGGCGTCTAGAGCAGCATCCAGGGAGGAGGGGGTGCCCGGGAGGGACCACGCGCAGTGAGCCCAGCTTGCACCTGCCGCAGCTTCCATATCTGCCTCCTGTGGCCTCCGATGGAACTGTCTGGTGTCCAACCCCGTCTGTGTTTCTTTGTTCATCTTGATGATCTGCCTTAATGGTGCTGCCATAAAGGCAACTGGGCACGTGGCAAGGTGACAAAGCTCATAAAAAGTCAGAAAGGTATTTAATAGCCCCCAGGTGGTGATAAGGGCGTCTGTGGGCACTGCCTCCTGAGCCAAGGGACCAGAGGTCAGAAGCGGGGAGAGGCACCGTGGGGCAGAGACGCCAACGGAGTGGTGTGCAGAGAAAGCAGGGCAAGGCAGGAGCCTTCACCCACACGACCTCCAGCAAGTCACTCTCTCTGGCCTCTGCCACCACCCCTCAAACATGGGGCTGAGTGGAATGTAGCAGTACAACCTCTCGGGGTTGCCGTGAAGAGCCAGTGAGGTGCCAGGTAGGCAGCCCTGTACGAGCTGTTCGAGATGGGCAGGCCCCGCAGATGATGTAACTGACAGGGACAGGGCAACGAGGGTCCCGTCTGGCCAAGGGAAGGTCCTGTCCCATCTGAACGTCCTGGGTCTCATTAAGCAACAGGCTATCCCTGCAGGAATTAAAGACAAGGCCTTCTTGGGGCCAGGCCCTGTAGGCTCCAATCCCACCCGGGGCTCAGATTCTAACACTGATGCTCAGAGGTCATGCGACTTGCGCCAAGGTGCTCTATTTCTGGGGATCTTGGGGTCACCATCCATAAAATGGGGCTAATCACGGGTCTCACTCGTATGTAGGGGTCACCACCAGAACTACCTGTGTTAGCCCCATAAATAACACAGTTCGAGCGTGCCCGGTTCCTCGTTACTAAAAGGCACCACCCTTGCTGCCCAGGGCCATCGTGAGGAGAGATCTGGGTTCTGAGCACACGGGAAGGATTGTTCTCACGGGGGTCTGGGGCCAGTTTGGGGAATTTGGCCTGGTGGGGAGGGGTGGGGATGGCAAGGGGGGCCGGGCCTTGCTTCTCAATTCTTTCTCTTCTGCTGGTCTGTCCCGTGGCAGGAGTCGGGAACTGGCCAGATCTGCTGGGTGTTGCAGCTTTCTTCTTCGTCCAGTGATTGGCTTCATCCAGTTGACTTTACTGAGCTCCAGGCACTAGTCTGTGTGCTGGAGACAGGAAGGGGCCCCAACAGACCAGGGCCCTGCCTTGGGGGGACGGGGGGGCCGACTTTTCCAGAAGAGGCAAGAAATACGTATGGGAACAGATACATGATAGCAGCCACAGTAGAAAGGAAACAAAGACAGGTGAGGGGCCAGGGGCAGGGGCTGGGGACTGGTTTTCACAAACTGGGCAGCCAAGGTGTGTCTGAGGAGGTGAGGGCCGAGCCCATGTATTTTTACGGGGCCTTCGTGTGCCAGGGAGACCTGAGCGAGACGCGCTCTCTGGTCACTTTGCACATCTTGCTGCCACCTTCAGGGTGTGGGGGAGGCCGTCCTGATCTGTCGCTGAGGGCACAGTCCAGACCCCAAGGTGTCCATCCTCGGCGAGCCCAGGGGCCGGCGAGAGACAGGCACCTGGCCCCTCAGAACCAGTGCTGCAATCAGCCCCGAGGAGAGCTATTTTTTATTCGGACCAAAGGTACAATTAACAGCCTCCGCTTGGGCCTCGCCCAGCCCCAGAGCCTCTGCTCCTGCCTGACTGACCAGCAGGAGGGAGGGGACCCTCTCAGTACCCCTCAGTCAACTGCCAGGGTTATTTTGGTGACTGTTATTTGGGCAAGGAGTGGGCTAGTGGCTTGTGGGAGGGAGGGAAGGAGGGAAGATGCTAAAAATATGGAGGCCACACTGAGGTGACTGGCCTCTACCCTCTCACGGGTCTGGCCTCCCTTCCTGGGTGAGGAGAGCCTGGTCCTGTTCTCCCCTGGGGGACAAGCTGCTGAGGACTCAAAACCACCTGACAGCCCTTTTGTCCTGGCTAATGTTAGTCATGGCCACCATTAGTCGGTGGGGCGGCGGGGGGGGGGGGGTAACCTGCCAAGGTCACACAGCCAGTAGGTGGAGGACAGATGTCTGGGATGTTGAGAAGCAGCTATAAACGGAGCAAAGGCCAGCCCAGTGAGAGTGGCCTCCTGCTGAGGATATGGTTTGGAAGAAATCCATGATGGCATCACCACCCCCCGAGTCCCTCCCAGCCTCCCATAGCTGCAGAAAGACCCCAGTCACCCCACCACCTGTGCCCCCGTCCACACACCTGAATCCCACCGGCCAAGGTCGGCTCATCCAGGATGGTGAAGTGAGGGCCGTGGGCAGCTATGACCTCCCTCATCTCCTGAGCAAGGGAGCTGGGGGGGGCAGGGGTAGGAGCACCCCCCTGAGTGGCTCTGCTACACTGGGATCATGGACATACACCCCACTTCCCAGGCCCCACACCTTTGGCTCCGACCACTTTGTAGACAGCTATCTGGTGACCCCCCCTCCCCACCCCCCTACCCCCGTCCAGTGGCTTCTCCCAAATGGCAGCTCCCCATCTGGATCTGTGATTTATTCAGCTTGAAAGTCAAGGTCGACTGCACGAGGGAGCCCCGCCTCCCCAGGGAAGAACCGAAGAGGCCCCGATGTTGGGATTTAGTTATCCGTTGATTCGCTCCTTTGCTCCTTTGTTAATTCCTTTCTTAAATACTTGGTGAGTGAGAGCACCATCTGCACGTAGGAACTGTCCCAGGCGCTGGGCATCCAGAGGGGGGCAAACAAAAGCCCCGTGTTCTAGCAGAACGTACAGGACAGAAGGAAGCGACAGCACGCAGATAAATGAATCACTATGTCTGGCGGGGATGGGCCTCATGAAAAGAATAAAACAAGGTTAAAGAAATAGGGAGTGTGTGTCCATGTGTACGTGCACGTGCGTGCATGTATGTGTGTGTGTGTGTAGGGGCTGGGATGGTGAGCAGGGCCAGTCATAGCTGCACCAGCACTGGGAACTGGTGAGGGGGTGAGCCGTCCAGGTACCTGGAGCATTCCAGGAGAGGGTGTGAGGTCCAGAGGTGCTGAGGGGGCTGCAGGCTTGCAGGAGAAGGGGGAGACCTCCGCACCCTCATCCACCTCCTCCTGCCCCCGTCAGCCCGGGGATGGAGGTGAGCCCTGCACCCTGTCTTGCCCATCCTAGCACCCTCTCCCCAGGGCGGTCCTCTCTCCCCTCTGAGCCCCTGAACCTTCACCCTACAATTACCATCCTCTGCCCAGGGCTATTTCCTGCAGACTTGTAAATAGAACCTCTTTCAGCTCCACACACATTATGGTTTGTCTAAAACGGTGTCAAAGGAGCCAATTTTCCTGAACGGGGACCATTGACAAGAGGTAAAGTTTACAGAGGACTCCCGCAAGCCTACGGGAGTCAAAAACAAGAGCTTGGGGGTGACGCAAGCACCCAGCTAAGTCTGTTAGAAGAGACTAGAATAGCCGGGCAGGCCTGGGGCTTCTCATAGGGTGGATTTTCTCTGGGACACGGAAATACATAAGATGGGCAGCCCACAGCTTGACCTGCGTTCCCAGGAGGGCCCGGCTCAGGTCGGGGGGCGCCTGGGTGCCACCGGCCCCCCTGCTCTCTCTCCTCGCTCTGGGCTGCTTACCCTGGTGAGCAGAACCAACGATGTTTGATTTGCCAGGCACCTTGCAGAAGCCGAGATGCTTTACTGTTTGAGAGAGGAAAGAGACGTCGAGAGGTAGATGGCTCCAAGGCCTCTTCTCCAGCCTCCGTGCCGTTGGTGACAGCCCAGACGGCCACCAGCCCATGTGACACATGAGCCCATCTGGACAGAAGCAGCTCACAGTCACAGGCCTGGGTGGAGTGGAAGGCAGGCTGCGCCGGGGGACCCCCTGTGAAGTTAAGAGTCATTAGCCCAGGCTCCAGATGAAGAAGATGAGGTCCAGGGAGACATCAGACATTTAATGCTTAAAGTGTCATGTTTGGGACACCTGGGTGGCTCAGGGGTTGGGGGTCTGCCTTCAGCTCAGGGTGTGACCCCGGGGTCCCGGGATCGAGTCCCGCAATGGGCTCCCTGCAGGGAGCCTTCTTCTCCCTCTGCCTGTGTCTCTGCCTCTCTCTCTGTCTCTCGTGAATAAATAGAATCTTAAAAAATAATAATAATAAAGTCTCATTAAGTGGCAGAGGCAGGATTTGAATTCCAGCCTGCCTGACCCCAAAGCCTGGGAGTCTCCCAGTATTCCAGAAACCTCTCAATTCTGACTCCACTCGGCCCTAGCGAACCCTGGGCAGAGCCCTGTGAGCGGGAACCTCAGCAGACCGTGACCTTCCCGCGGCCCCAGAGCAGCGTCCTGTGCCAGCTCCGTTGCTCCTGGCTCTTTCCAGGGCCCAGACCTGAACCCGACAGGGCACATGCTGCTGCCTTGGCTGAGGTTCCCGCCTCACTTACGCTTCTATGAATAAAGGCTCAGAGAGCATTTTAGGAACCCAAACCACCTAGTAATCTTCCCTGCCTTTTTTTAAAAAAACAAAGCAAAACAAAACAAAAGGCTGGAACAGATGTTCAAGGAGCATCTGAGCTAGAGAAGCCCGCTCACTTGGATCACATAAAGAAAGCTCCAGGATCGGCTCTGGATAGACTTACCTCATGGTCACTTAACTTCCCCAAGCCTCAGGTTTGTCACTTGCCCAATAAGAGATGTGCTAATATCCACCCTGTCAATATCCCCTATGTCTCAAGAACTGGTTGGAGGAGAAATACCAGCGTCAGGATCAGACTCACCTGGGTTTGAATTCGCAGCCCTACTGTTTCTAGTCATGTGATCCCTGGTATCTGAGAGTCCCCGCTGTGGGTCTCCGTTTTCTCAGCTGCAAAATGGGACTAACAATCTTGCTCTGGCTCTCTTCCATGATGAGCTCGAGGCTCCGGGGAGGGGGGGGCGGCTATAGTGTATCATAAGGTTTTCCTTCTCCCTCTGAGGACTTGCAGTTGTTAAAGGACATATATATACGTGAACACACACAAATATAAAGTGAACATGTGACAAAGATTCTATTTAACTCATTAATTAATGACGCAACTGTAAGATATACAACTGTTCAAAAGCACATCAAAGAACCACATGTACAGGCAATGAAGAAATAATCTACCCAAGCTTCATGAATCAACTGCATTCTGACCAAACAAAGTTCATTTCCATTCCTATGAACAGGAAGTATTTGAATTATTATTCATTTTCCACAATTTTCAGAGATGTAAAATAGCTCAAAGACTCGGCCACTTGGGGAGAAACCAGAAGGATGAGCTAGACAGGACACAGAGCACTGAGGGTTTTTGTTTTGTTTTGTTTTGTTTTGTTTTGTTTTGTTTTCTGTTTATTTCCAGGCCTTTCCCAATAATTCCTGACACAATCATGGTGCCCTCCCCATGCCTCCCCTTCACTTCCAAAACGGAGCAGCAAAGCAATGTGTGTCTCTTGAGCCACTCAATTCAAGGTGGCAGGAAAAGTTTCACCCTAGGGATGAGCTTTACTTAATCCATAGCAGCTGCCTAGAGAGCTGCATGGAGAAGAGTGAGGCTGCTCAGCATGGGAGGGAGTGGGTCTGACCTGGGGGCGACAGGTGCACAGAACAATCCTATCACTACCCTTTTCAGTGTGATCCTCTATGATCCTCTTTTCCTTTCTGGCTGGCTGGACTAATAAAGGACCCCAGGGTGACACTGGGAGTCAAGTGCTATAAAGGATAGAGCCACAAGAGGGAAGATGCCTGAGTCCCCGGATTGCAGGATAACCTCCCCCATCAGAGATACTGGACACAAGTGAGAAATTAACCTTTTTCGGCATTAAACCACTGAGGTTCTGGGGGTTATGTGTTGTAGCAGCTGGTATTACCTTATCTTTTCCAGGCTTCACCTCCCTGGGTTTGAAATCTGGTTTACTTGCTGTATGAGCTGGGAAAAGTGACTTTACTTCTCTGAACTGTGAATTCCTCAAATGCACAGAGCAGGGATTGTGATATATCCATCACAGCTTTGTTGGGAGAATCAAATAAGAAAACGTATATGGTAGGAGCCCGTGCCCCCTGTCAGGGGAGACTTAAAATTGAAAGCATCTCCTAGGAATTGGTCCTGTCCTCTGGTGAAGCACAGACAGACCTCTTTACAATTCCGTAAGAGAAGCCAGCTTCAAGTAGGAGCAGAGAGAAATGGAACGTTCCTTAACCCAATAAGCATGAGGGGTGAGGGTGGCAGTGGTTCCCAGCACACGGCAGCAAAGCCACACTAATTGAGGAAATGGTCCTTCTTCCACATGGGAAAACATTTGAACTGACTCCAAAGAAGATGAATGTTCGCAGTGAGGGGTGTGCAGCCTCACAGGTGATCTAGAAAGGACGTTGATACACATCTCTTGGATGGGGAGATGGAAGTGGAATTGGAGCACTCACTTTTACCTTCATTCATGGGGCTTGATCCCATCCCTAGTTCCCCTTTGGGGCTTGTAGTGGCTGAGCTGGGAGGGTTGGGGGTGCGGGAAGCAATCTGTGCACAGAACCTCTTTCCTCCCATCCTGTAGGAAGCAGAGTGTCTTGAGGACAGATTTGGCGCCACCATTTTGCAGAGCTCAAAAATGCCTATGTATTTTGGGATATATATATTAAGCATTGGCCTTCAGCTAAGATCGTGATCTCAGAGTCCTGGGATCAAGCCCCACATCCAGCTTCCTGCTCAGCGGGGAGTGTACTTCTCCCTCTCCCTCTGAGCTCTCTCTCTCTCTCTCTCTCTCTCTCTCTCAAATAATACAATCTGTTTTAAAATGCCTAAATATAGAGAGATGTGGGAATATTTTTAAAATAAAAAATTTTAAAATAAAAATTTTTAAAGATCATATTTATTTGTTCATGAGAGACACAGGGAGAGAGGCAGAGACATAGGCAGAGGGAGAAGCAGGCTCCATGTGGGGAGTCCGATGTGGGATTCGATCCCAGGACCTCAGGATCATGCCCTGAGCTGAAGGCAGTCACTCAACTGCTGAGTCACCCAGGCATCTCTTAAAATAAACATTTTAAGAGAGAAAGTAATCAGAAGGATAAAGATCATCATAGTGGCATGGGGTGGGAGAAGTAGGGAACCATCCCAGTAAAGGTCTGGGTCTGCAAAGACCTTCGTAAAACAGGAGAATGACCAAGCTAGTTATCATTCCCAACCTTTATCTCTGCCACCTTGTCTTCTATAAGAAGTAGTGAACCTTAAAGAAACTTTGCTGTTACAACTAATAAATGAATTCAGTACAGTTGCAGGATACAAATCAACATGCAAAAATCAGTTGCATTTCTGTACACTAATAATGAACTAGCAGAAAAATAAATTAAGAAAACAATCCCATTTACAACTGTATCAAAAAGAATAAAATACCTAGGAACAAACTTAACCAAGGAAGCAAAAAAGAGCTCACTGGAAAATAGAAGCCATTGATGAAAAAAATTGAAGAAGACACAAATAAACAGAAAGGTATTCCATGCTCACTGATTGGAAGAATTGATTTTGTTTAAAAAGTCTGTAGTACCCAAAGCCATCTACAGATTCAGTGCAATCCCTATCAAAATTTTGGTTTCATTGTTCACAGAACTAGAATGAATAATCCTAATGTGTAGAATGACCCAAAATCCCAAATAGCCAAAGCAATCTTGAACTTTGAAGAACAAAGCTGGAGA
The DNA here is from genome assembly GCF_905146905.1 of Nyctereutes procyonoides. Lineage (NCBI taxonomy): Eukaryota > Metazoa > Chordata > Mammalia > Carnivora > Canidae > Nyctereutes > Nyctereutes procyonoides. Next base: position 24,676,300 of record NW_026575052.1, on the reverse strand, counting down.
TATCACACTCCCTGATTTCAAACTATATCACAAAGCTACAGCCACCCAAACGGTATGATATTGGAATAAAAAGAGACACACAGATCAGTGGAACAGAATAGAGAGACCAGAAATAAACCCACAGATAAATGGTCAATTAATTTATGACAAAGGGGTTCAGAGGGCAGAAAGCAAGCAAGCAAGCTCCAGATGTTTACACTGCAGTCTGGAGCCTTTGGTCTGGCAGAGACACTGAGGAGGTGGCATGGCCAGAGGAAGCGGCCACCAGCCCCGCTTCTCTTCTTTTGGGGGTTCTTGTAGGGACGAGGCTGAGGAAGATCCATTGCTACTGCATGAAAATGTGTGGTTGCCACTCCTCGTCAGCAGCCAAGTGAGACTTACACCCCAACAGCATGAAGACAAGATCTTGAGGCAGGAGAGGGCAAGACCAAATTCCCTGATCTCCACCTTGCCATGGCCTAGGATCCCCACTCTTCAGAATTACCCAGACATAAATGGGCCTGGTGTGAGGTGGTGGGTGATGGGGTATATGTGTGTTGGTATGCTCAAGGGCTAGTATCGCTATGAAATTACCAAGTGGCAGGTGTCAGTTCCCCAAATGTGGCACAGGATGCTTGTATGGAAGAGTTCTATCTAGGGCCGCTTGGGTGGATCAGTTGGTTAAGCCTCTGATTCTCGATTTCAGCTCAGGTCTTGATCTCAGGGTCATGGGTTCAAACCTCACATTGTGTTCCATGCTGGGTGTGAAGTCTACTGAAAGAAAAGAAAAAGCATTGTATCTAGAACAAGGGAGACATTGGCTCGCACTGACCAGATCCTTCAGGGTGATCATCAGCACCATCATCGCGCGGACCCTCACTTTCTCCGTGGTCATCACCATCACCACTACCATTACTAGCATTATTCGTCATTATTACATCCTTAGCACCTAAAGCAGAGTGAATGCAAATGTTGTCGCATAGGTAAGAGGATGCATAGATGAGAAAAGGCAAGAGCTAATAGCTCTGGCAGATAGAGGCACCTAGATGCCTTAATCTCAACTAAGAACCAAACTGAGCCTGGTTGCCTGGAGCTTCTGGTATACCACATGACAGGAAGTGGACACCAAGCATGCTCATCCCCGAACACTGGTGTTTCCCGCTCCATGCTGAGAAGATAAAATAGCAATTCCCTTCATTTGGACTGTGAGGGGAAGTTTATGAGGAAAAGTAAAAGAGAGGACGAGAGAAATGTGGGTTCCGGTCTTACTGCTATAACTTCATCTCTCTATGGCTCAGTTTCCCCCTCTGTAAAATGGAGTATCAATAATCCTTATTGCACAGGACTGCTCTAACAGTTAAATGAAGGCATGTAAAGCATTCATTTGACTACAGGCAATCTGCTATCATTATTAGTACTCTTGTCAAATGTTATTACTCATCAGAAGATTCCTGAAGCTGGAATTGGAGCTGGGAGCTTGGAAGCCTCAGAAGTGGAGAACACCGTATATGGTCATAGCCCATGGGACCTCAGGTCGCTTCACCGCTCATGAACATGCCTCTGGCCAGTGCACACTCTTGAGATTGAATCCTGGTGTGATGGTTAATTTTATGTCGGTTTGGCTAGACTGTGGTAACCAGTTGTTTGGTCAAACATTCGCCTAGATGTTGCTGTAAAGACATTTTTTAGATGTGGTTAACATTTGCATTAAATTAAGTAAAGATTAGAGCCTCATCCAATCAGCAGAAGACCTGAAGAACAAAGACTGAGGTTTCTCCGAAAAGGAGTTCAGCTCCAGATTGCAACAGAGAAATTCTGAGTTTGCACTCAAGACTGAAATATCAGCTCTTCTCTGAATCCCCCGCCTGCCAACTTGCCCTACGATGGGGGACTCGCCAGCCTCCACGAGTCACACGAGCCAATTCCTGAAAATAAACCTCTCTCTGGAGACATGTATGTAAATATGCATAAATATATTTTATTTATAATTATAAATATATAATTATGTATTGTTTACATATCATGTATATTAGAGAGAGAGAGTTGGAAATCCTCAGGAACCTGCAGGAAGCACTTGATTCTCGAAAGGAGATCAGAATTGAGTCTGCACCCTCAATGGATGCTGCTTCATTTGGAGAAAACAGTTGCTAAATTATGCAATCTTTGCTGACTTCCAGTCACATTCCCCTAATATCACGACCGCCATAGCTGGAGTGACTGTGAACTCTGCAGTAGGCCCTGGTGTTTCTCTGAGCCCCCTGTCTTACAAGCCACATGCTCCGCCTTCACATGAGAGGCTTGCTGCTCAAGTGGAGGCAGGTGGAGCCCACAGGCAGAAAGGAGAGCCCTCCTGCACCCTGCGTGGCCACCCACAGACATGGGGACACACATCACTCTTATGAACAGGTTTACAGCCAGCGACTGCTTCTTGGAATGGAAGCCCAACAGTTCCAAATGCATCTATCATCTTGTCAACCTCCCTGGCTGTTGGGGGGAACCTGAGAACTGCCTTTTTAAATTTAAACATTCGGAATGGCTCACTCTTACACTTAGGACACTTTGAAGTGGAAATGTACTTGGCACTCAGAGTGATCCTTTACATGGGCTCTGAAAGCCTGCACCCCAGCCGCTGAGACATGCCACCTTTCCCACCAGTCCTGCTTGCTTCTTACAGGGACTGTATTCTCGGCTGAGTTACTGGGAGAAGTTGAGGTCTGCAACGACTTGGACAGGGACTTGAGTTTTGCATCTGAATTTTTCTAGCTGTCTGACTTTGAGCAAGGGTCTCAAACTCTCCGTCCCAGAGTTCTTTGTCATGTAAAAATGAGACGACAGTGATTGTAGTCCCTCCCTTACCACCGGCCTTCGAGACAGGGTGAAGGGAATGTGGAGAATCGCCAAGTTGACTCTGAAATGCTTCCACCCAGAAGTGACACACTCATAGTCTAAGTAGGTTCCAAGCCACACTCAGCTTTAAGGGGAGAAAGAAGTGCCATTCCTCTATCTATCTGGTAGGAACATGGAACTGGAAATTTGGGCTAATAGTCCTCATACCAAAGTCAGAGGAGGAGGAGCATGTGGGAGAGAATCCCTTAGATCAGAGAGGGCTTTGGAGACTGTGACGAGCTTTCCCATTCATTACTATCCTCAGAATATTCTGGCCACTGGGATGCCCATGTTATAACTGGGAACCACCAAACCTTCCAATGTCATGTCTATAAAGTCACATTGGTGTCAAGAAATACAACCGTAATTGTTGAGGGCTAAGGAGAAAAGAACACAGATAAACTTAATATGAAAAGATCCAGTGGTGCCAGATGAGGACCAACTGACGGATGATGGAATGCTTCTGCGACTCCAGAAGAACACTGGTGTAACAGCACCATATTCTTATTTCAAGTGGCGATTTAGTTCTGTAAAACAAAAATATTCTTCATCTTAAATACTTTTATTTTACAATTTGGATGTTTGTATTATGGAATTTGGTTGTTACTTCTTTAAAAATATATACTTATATTTTTAAATTTTATTTTGTGAGGTTTGAACTCACATTCCTGAGATTGAGACCTGAGCTGAGATCAGGAGTCGGACACTCAACTGACTGAGCCACCCAGGGGCCCCAAATGTTACTGCTTTTTTCACTAAGTTTATATTTAATTCATCCATGCAATTGCATTATGCTGTTGTGTAAGGGCTATAAGCTAGTTTTATATTTGTAATTTGCAGGGGACACTTGCTGATCTTTTGGCCACCAGAGTCTCTTTCCAAATGGAGAAGCTGAAAAAAAACAAAACAAAACAAAAAAAAAAAAAAACCCCACAAATGGAGAAGCTGAAACCAACGATTTGCTTTCCCAGCCTCCCTTGCAGCTAGAGAACAATCACATGACCTGGGTCCACCAATCAGAGGAATTATCACCAGACTTTGATCAGAAGCTTAGGATGGGGCGCTTGGTTGGCTCAGTGGTTGAGCGTCTGCCTTCCACTCAGGTCGTGATCCCAGGCTCCTGGGATGGAGTCTTGCATCAGGCTCCCTGCAGGGAGCCTGCTTCTCTCTCTACCTCTGCCTCTGCATCTGCCTCTGCCTCTGCCTCTGCCTCTGCCTCTCTGTGTGTGTCTCACATGAATAAGGAAATAAAATCTTTAAAATAAAAAAGAATCTTAGAATGGAAAAAAGGAGAAAAGATATATAGAACCCTTTCAGAGGAGGTTGGCAGCTAGGACAGCTGAGGTACAGCCTCGGTGATGTCTGCAGAAACAGCTCGGGCATCTCTGCCAGCACAGGCCCCAGGCTGGTCTCTGTAGGACCAGTTCTGCCTTTGTCTGGATGTTATGGGGTCTCCTTCCTTGTTCTCTGGTCCTCAGTGAAAGCCTAGAAGATACTTTATATCTTTCCACTAATATGTTTTCTCCTTTTATTCACCACCACTGTTTTCTGTTGTTGGCATCATATATCTGAATATTGAAGTGATATTAAAACAAAAATAATCTGTGTCAAAACTCAGCATCCACAAGAAGCATCCCTCCCCCCAAAGGATTGGGTACATAACCTAAATCTGATCATTGCTAATCTAGTGGGACTCTTATTTTAAAATTGAAAGACTGCGGATGAGATAGGAGAAGGAAGGTGCCAGGGTCCCACAGTGGGTGAGCAAGACCCCAGACCAGGACCCAGATTTCTTGCCTTTAGGCTTCAAGTAGCTTCCAGAGGAGCAGCCCAGCTGGGGCATGCTGGCCTTCTCTGGGGCCGTGGCAGGTGGGGAGGACGTGAAGCATGATACAGGAGCTGATAATGGAAGCCAGTTAGCTGTCTGCACCCTCGGAGCCTCCTGACAAGGGGCATCCCAGGACTCACCACGAGCGCTGCTGGCCACCAACCCGAATGCAAGAGGGGGTGGGCAAGCGGCTCTTGCCCCCAGAGCCACCAGACAATCGCCCCACAGTCCACAGCCCTCCTGTAAACAAGCTGTTGTGCCTGAAAGAACATGATAATAGCAGGCCCTGCCATCCTGCCCTCTCTCTGTGTCGGGGTAGGTCTGCAATTACCGTCTTAACCGACTCAGATATGGTTCACAAAGGGTATACATTTTCCGAAGCTGTATACAATTTCTGCAAACTTTCTCCTCCCCTCTCTCGTCTTCGGGGGCTGGGGGCTCAGGCTCCCTCCCTCCAGCCACACCCCCCGAACTTCTGTGAGGCCAATGGGGAGGCGTGCTCAAGAGGACACAGCAGCAGAGCTTTCCTTCCTCACCACGGCACCAAATCATTAGGCTGGAGGTGGGGGCAGTACAGCACAGAAGGGTCCCCACCCACTGTCCCTGCCCAGACCTTCACTGCACCTGGACTTTCTAAGTCAAAGAGGTAGTCTTTCTGGCAAAGTATGGCTCTCATATATATAGTACCTGCTGACCAACCTTTATCTCTGAGAATACCAAAGGCGCTTCTACACAAGAAGCCCGGTCTAGGAGCATGTTAAAAAGTCTATCTGCCCAGGCATGAGCCGAGTGACGGGGAGGAGTGGTTTGGACAGGCCTGACCTGAGTCTCTGAAAAGTAGCTCTTGGCACCCAACACTCACTGTGAGCCCTGCAGGCCCAGTAACTGGTGTCGGGGAGGTGCTGCCAAATAAGGAAAGAAGATGGGAAGTACAAAAAGCAGGAGCCAAGGAAACTTCTGGGCTGTAGAGAAAGCCATTGATAATGCCTGAATCCGACCTAATCTTCACTTAATCTCCAGGTGCTTTAGTTCCTCACCTGTAAAGCTGGGGGGTGATGATTCTACCAATCAGGACGAGCTAGGTTATCCTGCAATAACAAACCACCCCAAAAGCTCAGTGGCTTCCAACAACACAGGTTTATTTCCCGCTCATGTTACGGGTCCATGGCAGGTCAGCCAGGAGTTTCTGCTCCTTGTATTCGGAGCGGCGACCAACTCAAACGTTGCTGGTTGATGAACTGAGGGGAAAGAGAATGATGAAGGTCTTGAGCCAGCAATCCTGCTCCGGCTTATGTATAATACATGTCCCCTCTGTTCACGCTCATTGGCTAGAACTAGCCTCCTGGTCCATCCAACCACAGGGAGCCATGACCTAGAGAGGAAAGTCCAAAATACCCAGTGGACAGCATTAACGCCAACCATGAAAATCACAGAATGTACTTCTAGGGTTGTTGAGGAAATGAAATGACCAAAATTCACAGTAAGTTCTATATAAGGACAGGCTGCTTGTGTTGTGATGACGATGATGGTGGTGGTGGTGGTGGTGGTGCTTCTTATTAGTAAGGATATTAAAATAGGACCCAAGTAGGCGCTCCTGGGTGGCTCAGTTGGTTAAGCATCTGCCTTCAGCTCAGGTCATGATTTTGGGGTCCTGGGATGGAGCTCCAAGTCAGACTCCCTGCTCAGCAAGGGGTCTGCTTCTTCCTCTCCCTCTGCCCACCCCCACTCATGCTCTATTTCTCTCTCAAATAAGTAAATAAAATGCTTTTTTAAAAATTTTTTATTTATTTATGATAGTCACAGAGAGAGAGAGAGAGAGAGAGAGAGAGAGGCAGAGACACAGGCAGAGGGAGAAGCAGGCTCCATGCACCGGGAGCCCGACGTGGGACTCGATCCCGGGTCTCCAGGATCGCACCCTGGGCCAAAGGCAGGCGCCAAACCACTGCGCCACCCAGGGATCCCTAAAATGCTTTTTTTTAAAAAAAAACAGGATTCAAGTAAACTATCAATGAAGGTATAACCACTGCTCTAAATTGTTATTAAAATGGTATTAGAAAATTTGGTTTCCTGGCTCTGCCACTAATTTACTGTGTGATCTTAGGAAAGATGCTGTCCACCTCTGATCTTCTGATTCTTCTTTTGTACAATAAGGGTATTGGGTTTATTACCTGGGAATGAGCTTGGGGTTAGTAAATGTAAATCAAAGGAGTCAAGGGGTTGGCTTTTGCTCACCCCACTAGCTGGGGTGGCATGCGCTCCTTGGTGCTAAGCTCAGGAAAACCCTTGACTTTGGAGCAGTCTGCATGAGGCTTATGAATCTCAATCCCTAAATTATGGGTGACAGTGGCTGCTTAAAGAGGAAATGAATTGTTGCAACACAATCCAGCCATGTTGTATCGATATGATTAGCTAGTTATCCATGGAGTGCAGTAATTTGCTTTGATTTTTAAGTATCCGTTAGCAGCCAAGTCCTAATGAGGCGGCTCTAAATTGATTAGATACTCCAAGATACAGCACGGTTCACAGATTGTTTCAGAAAACTGTCAAGAACCCGAGACTGGCATTTCATTGGATTTAATGATTGCCGGAGAAGGTGTGCATCCCAGCCAGATACAATCACATTTGTCAGCATGATCCTTTTAAGCACAATTCAATTAAAGTGTTATTCTCTAATTTTATTAGAACCAGAGCCCAGAGCTAATGCAGGCTCCTGATATTGCGTCAGGAGGGGAGTGTGCACAATTTAATTTCCCTAATTGGAGTTTAGTGATCTAACATGCTTTTCATATCTTAATTCTTGGGATAATCTCCAGTTTTTGCACCTGCTACAATTCCTTTAATGGAAATGAGGAATCAGATGCAGCGGTTATTCCTGGCATGGAATCACTGGGTCACATCTGCCTCATTGAAGGGAATTTGCACATCTGGATCCTCTGCTTTGACCTGATCCTTTCCCACTGATCTTGGCCTTGACTTTGATAAGGAGCATCTCTAGCCTGCATATGACCAGCATTTACAACCAGGCTGCCAGCCTCAGAATGAGGCTATGGGAAGAGCATGGGCTGGTTGGAAATCTCAGCTCCATCATACAGCCATCCATCCACTGATCAATACTTAGCAGGCACCTACTGTGTGCCAGTACTGTGTTAGGTGTTGAGCAAATCAGACATGGTCTCTGATATCAGAATTCAGAGCCTGCTGGGGACAGGGTCCAAAAATAGGAATCACCTGAATAACAAAACATTGGCCCTTGTGATAAAAGATGTGAGGGGATAGGACAATGTAAAAGAGACATTGTTCTACTCTAGGTTTGGTCATAAGGAGGACCTCTGAGGATTTCATCCAAGACTCTAAGGAGTTCCTGTGGTCTTGTATGAGGGCCAAAGGAAATGCTTTGAAGCCCTCATGCAGGGCTCTCCTTCTGGTTTCAATGTCAACTCCCTGCCCCAGAGAACTCCATCCTCCAGGTCTTGAGAAGTACCCCAATGCAGGAAGAAGCCTGGAACATTTGCGGAGCCAATAGTGGGCCATTTAATTTAAATGAAGTGGAAGGTTCCAAGAATTTAGGTTAGAGAGGATGGAGGCCAGATCCAATAGAACCTTATGGGTCTCAGTTTATGGCTTTTGTCCCCATGCCCCAGTGTGGGCAGTAAATGATGAGGCCACCCACTTCCCAGTCAAGGTGAGGTGGAGTATTTTATTACTGACATTGTCTAGAATTGTTAGTGCGTGTTGATAACAAGACTATAAGAAGAGAAAAACAGCAAAAATGTATTGAGCTCTGTGTTCTGCTCTTCTTTGCATTATCATTGGATTCTTTTGATGGCAATAGGAGGGCACTGTGATTGTGTCCTGTCTACAGATGGGAGAATGGGTTCAAGGAGGTAAGTACTTTGTGCAAGGTCACCAGCTAGTGAATAACAGAGGAGTCTGGCGGAGCCTTACCCACTTGATCTCCTGATGTCATACCCTCCCCTCTACCCTGAAGCATAGGGCCTGTGAAAAAAGGAAGTTCTGAAGCTTCATCTAGGCCATATTGGATGTCTAAAGCCCCGTGGACCTCACCTACCCGCCTCCTCAGCTCTAGACTGGCCTAAGCCAGTCTGACTCTGGCCAATATTCAATGGCAAGATGTCCAGGACCTCCCTCATCCCTGACACAATTACTCTTAGGACCTGGCCTCACCACATCAGCTGGTGTTGGTCTCGCTGAAGAAATAACACCCTCACCATGGTCACAGCTACATGACAAGTAAGGATGCTTCTCACTGATCAGAAATGGCTTCCCATTGTGCTCAGAGTCAAACCTCAAGTTCTTTCTGTGGTCTATAAAGCTCTGGAAAATCTGGCCCCTGCTCAATCTCCAACTCTGTCTCCTAATACCCTCTTCTGTGCTCCAAGTCTTCTTTCTGCTCCTCCCTTTCTTCTCAGTACTTTTGGATTTATTGAACCCTCTATCTAGAACATTCTCCATCTATGATATTCTCCCCACAAATCCATTTTCAAATCTGAGTTTAGATGTCACCTCTCACACAGGCTTTCCTGACCAAACAATCAAAACTATCCCTCCATTCTTGGTCCTATCCATCTATTCTATATTTTCTTACAGCACCTATCACTATCAAAAATTATCTGACATATGTATGTTTTTGCTTATTTATTATCTCTCTCTCCTGACTAGAATGTAGTCCCATCAGGGTAGTCCTAGTCTATTTTATTTTATCCAGCACCTACTACACTGCCTGGTGCACAGTAGATGACTAATAAATATTTGTTGAATGGATGTATTAGTGGAAAGATGGAGAGGAGGGTGGATGGATGAATAGGTGGATGGATGGATGGATGGATGGATCAATGGATAGATGATGGATGGATGATGGTTGGAAAGATGAGTGAACATATTGATGGATGTCACAGAAAGAGCAACTAAAACCTTAGACCATCGGGCCTAGAATAATCTTCAGAAAGAAGGTCTAAGCCTCTCATCTTCCAGAAAAATAAGCTGGTATCTTAAGATGAGAATAGACTCATCCAAGCCCAGAAACCTGGATTATAGTACTGCCTTTGATTCTGGAAAAGAAAGAAAGAGGGGGAAAAACATAAATAAAAAGAAAGAAAGAAGAAAGAAAGAGAAGCAAGCAAGCAAGTGTGCTGAGTAACTAGAGGAGGTCTAAGTGATAAAGTGGAAAGAGCACTGGATTAGGACTCAAGGATTTTGCCAAATTGAGTCTAATATGTTTTCAGATATCCAGCCTCATATTCCTTAATCAACTCAGTTTTATCCCACATGACTACCCCCCAACCTCGGCTGCTAGGCTAAGAGATCAGCTGATCCATAAGCAGCAACTCCATTGCAACCCTGCCTGAACGCATGAGCTAACCAATCCTAGATCCTTCTTGGGGATCTGACCCAGGAAACACCAGGAGAAGAAAGTGTAGCAGAAACACGGAGTCATGATAAAGAACAAAGCTGCAGACTGGGACCACAAACTTGTTTTATTCAGCCTTCAGAATAAAAGTTGAAAACTTAAATTTGCTGCTGACATGTAAAACTCAGACATCATATAGAAATCCAGATACCTTTGCTGAAGAGATCAAATCAGGCAAGGCTAGGCCCACATGCCTGTGGGGCAACCACTGGCTGGCACAGAGCAACAACTGCCCTTTGTATCTGTCACTCACAGTACATCGAGGAAAACAAAACCCATTCCAAGAATGCAACAGAATTTAAGGCAGGTCCTTAGCTACAAAGATGTTCAAAGAGCTTAAAAAAAAAAAATCAATGAGGAGAAGGTGAAGCAATCCTGAGCTAGGAACCAGGACAAAAGGGACAGAGAGGAGGTGATATTACAACAGCTCCAGCATAGACACTGCTGAGAGAGTCTAGAACCATGGGGGGCCTGCCCTGCAAGAGTGAGGATTGTGGAGAGAGGGGCCAGCCAGCAGGAGGAGGAGTCACAGATCTAGCACACCTGCTGCCAGAGACACTATGCACAACAGAGAGAGAGAGAGAGAGAAATACCCTGGCTTCTCCCTTCTTCCTGTCCACCCACTCTACTCCACCCAGTCCAGCACCTCCTATTGGCTGAACCAGTAGTTAAAGGATCATGGGAAATGTAGTTTACAGGCATCCACCCTGTGATACAGCACATAACAGGAAAGGGAAGGGGCATCCATCTGAGAATAAACAGGTGAATGACCTTTCAGATGGCACAGATGCTATCCACTTGCCACCTGGCCCACTGCACCCCTTATGTTAACTGCCTGGACCCATGGGCAAGTGCATTTGTGACCCGTGGTGTTGAGAGAGGACCCAACAGCCAAGCAAGTCTGGACAAGTTGATGTTTTTAAGACAGCAAAATTCTGAGAAAGCAGGTGTAAGAGTAGAGGAACAAGGTACCTCTTTGGGAGGCTGAAGAAGCCAGCTGTCAGCGAGGCTTCAAGGGTGGTAGAGCCCAGGAGTGCCCAGGGAACACATGCACTCCTGACTTGAGACTGGAGCCTCTCTTTGATTCGTGCTCTTCCAGAAGCTGGTGGCCTTCTTTCTCTGGTTCTTGCCGGTGTGCCCTCTATGACATGAAGTCCCTTAAATGACCCTGTTTCTTGCCAGCAGTAGAACCCAAATGGAGGGGATTCCTGGGTTGCTCAGTGGTTTGGTGCCTGCCTTCGGCCCAGGGCATGATCCTGGAGTCCCGGGGATCAAGTCCCACATCAGGCTCCTTACATGGAGCCTGCTTCTCCCTCTACCTGTGTCTCTGCATCTCTCTCTCTCTCTCTCTCTCTCTCTCTCTCTCTCTCTCTCTCCTCTCTCTGTGTGTGTGTCTCATGAATAAATAATTAAATCTTAAAAAAAAAAAAAGAGCCCAAATGGAACAGGCAACTTTGAGCTCTGTAGTACTTCCCTCACTCTCAGGACATCTGCTTCCTGATGATCTTATTTGAGTTTTATAATAATATGGGAGATGGGCAAATGGTCATTCCCATTGGACAGATGAGAAAACTGAGGCCAAAAGACAAATTTTATTCAAGGTCACACAGGGAGTCGCTGGCCTAGCCAGGACCTGCCCCCCACCCCCCTCCGAAGGCCCACTTCTAGGAGTTTCAGCTCCTCATCATCTTGTCCATTGTGTCACTGACGAAGGTGCCCCTCCTAACAACTCAACTCCTTTGAACTCCCAAGGGCAGGCTTTTGCTCTTAACATGCATGAGCTCATGTCAGCTTCCCAACACTCCTGTACCCACGTACTCTCAGTACCTGCTTTGCAGAGGAAGTAAAACTGAGATTCAAGGAGGAAACGTGATCTGCCCAAGGTTTATGGCTTATTATCAGTAAGTCAACAGGCTTGCTCTCTTTGGGTCCAGGCCAGATGGCACCTCCCATGCCTCACATTGTATCCCCAGGTTGAGACATGAAATGGTAGATACTGATGACAACGAGCCCTGACTGTGTACTTGTAAAATGTCAGCTACTTTTCTAAGTGTTTTACAAGTATTAACACATGTAATCCTTGCACGAGCCCTGTGAGGAAGCTATGACTTGCTGCCATTACAGATGAGGAAACCAAGGCCCAGAGAGGTCAGGCAGTTTGCCCGGGATCACACAGCTGGGAAGCAGTGCGGTCTGGTCCAGAGTGCCTCTGCTTCTCTGTCTCATCTGCTAGACAAAAGCCCCCTTCAGGCCTGGGGGACCAAGCAGCATAGGAGAACAGCATCTAGGGATGGGGACAGGTATCCAGGGGAGCGCTGGCCTCCCCAACTCAGCACAGTACCAGATGAATAGCATGTGGAGCCCAGACCAAGGGCTGGAGGGCGCTCCCAGCTGGGATGGCAGGGACCTGAAAATGAGATGCTCTTGTCTGAGCACCCCCCCCCCAACCAGGGGCTGGGTTCACTAATGGAAACCCACAGGCTGTGGCCAGTGAAAGATGTTGCTGCTGGGGCAGGTGGGCACCTTGCTCTGCACAGGGGTGATCTCACTGTCAGAAACGATTAGGGGTGAAGTTTGTCTGCTAAGTCAGGCTGGGGGCCGAGGCAGGGGAGCGGGAGAGGGAGGCTATTAAAGCAGAAAGAGAAGCAGACAGAAGATGGGGAGGGGTGGGAGGAGGCAGGAGTGAGATGGGGAGAGAGGGGGGAAGAGAAGAGAGACATATTGAAGCAATTGGGAGAAAAGCAAAATGAGAGAGCAGGATTGCCAGCAAGCCCTTCTTCGTGTCCCCTCCCCCATGCCTCTCATCCATCCCTCTTTTCCTCCCTTTCCCCCCTTCCAATCCCCCACCCACACCCCAAGTTGGCGACTGTCATCCTATAAATAACAAACAGAATGAGACTGGCCTTCTGGAGGATGATGGAGGGAAATGATTAAATAATTGTCTTTGCAAGCCCTGGCTGAATAAAATGATTCTTTCCAGCCTGTTCTTCCCCGGGGGGGGGGGGGAGGCTGGGGGGGGGAAGGGCAGGGGAACCAGGTCACACGCCTGCTGGTGGAATTACCTCTCAGACTCTCTCATGGGTGCTGAAGATTCATTTCATCTCATCATCATGTCTGACTGTCCTGGCCAGGTAAGTGCTCACGACAGTGAAAAATGATCTGTGGCTCTGGAAAGGGCACCGGAGAAATAAAGGCAGGCCTCCAGCCTCCATCCCAGAGTGGGAACCCAGAAGCCAGCACCTGGGGTGACAAGGGAGCCCAGAAGGGTCCCCTGAGACCCCCCAGATTCCTCAGCCCCGCATTCCACGTCTTTAGGGCAGGAACCTCTGCTACTCTTCTAGGCCCCAGGGAGAGAGAGGGTCACCCCCAATTATGTCCCTGCTCCAACCGAGCAAGGGTTACGATGCTCCCTGACTTTCATTTGATCAGAAAGATCAACTTGTCCCCCCACCCCCCAAGAGAGTAACTTTAATAACACACTTTCCTCCACAACTTGAAATCCTAGCTCTGGAGCTTCTGGTTAGAACTCCCAGCTACAGGTGACCAGCTCCCACGAAAAGTCTCTGCAGACCGTAACTGGCGGGATTTCTTTTTGTTTCTGTATTTGATAGCGGCAGTGCTAATGGTTCGTCACACTGTGCCCCTGGCACCACTTGGCTATGTCTCCTTCCTTCCTTCCTCCCACCCCCTTCCTTATTTCAACAAGCATTGGCTGGCACCTGCTCTGGTGCCCAACCCTGTTCCAAGCTCTGAGAATATATAGCAGTGAAGAAGACAAACGAGGGGCACCTGGGGGCTCAGGGGGTTAAGTGTCCGACTCGTGGTTTCAGCTCATGTCACCATCTCAGGGTCGCCAGATGAGCCCCAGGTCGGGCTCCCCACATAGCACAGTGCCTGCTTGCGGTTCTCTCCCTCTCCGTCCCCCTCTCCCTCTCCTCCTCTTCCATTCGAGCTCTCTTTCTCTCTCAAATAAATAAATAAATAAAATCTATTTTTTTTAAAAAAAAGAAGTCAAACGAGGTCCCTGCCTTCATGTAATTTACATTCTACAAGAGATTACAGCCAATCGATAAATCCACAGACAACAACACTCTAGTGTTCAGTGCTACTTTTTTCTTTAAAAGGGGGGTCATGGGTGGGGCAGGGAGGGATGGGGTGGGCCGGGGCGCTAGGAGGCCAGGCAGCAGGGAAGGCTCTCTGAGGGGGTCTGTGAGCAAGTGGAAGGGTGGTCGGAGGCGAGGTGGGCGTGGGAGGACGCGGGTGGGTCCGTGTGGGGCCGACCGAGCGCTGGCTGAGATGGGGGCCATCTGGCTGCGGGCCGGGAGGGGGACACGGAGGCCGTGGCCCCGTGAGAGGAGCGCCAGGGGGTGGCAGGGGACATCGGGCTGTGTTGGGAAGCTAGAGCTGGCCCGATTTGCCTAGACATTGGAGAAAGAGTAGAATTATCTTTGGTTGCTAGCTGGGTGAAGGGAAGCCGAGGAAGCCGTCCCCCACCTTCCGCGGGCCCCACCGGGTGGGGAGCAGGGAAAGCCCAGGCCGCACCTCGACCTTCCAGCCTGAGCTCTCTGGTGGCCAGTGGAGGAGAAGGCCCTCCTCGCAGAACATTTACTCTTGCCACCCCTGGCGGAGGCCCCTCTGCAGAGTGTTATAGCCCCTTTTTGCACAGGGGAAAAAAATATGCCTCGATTTCCATTGATCCATCCTGAATCAATGCTTTTAAAAAATCTCACGCACATTTGGCTTAAGAGCCAAAGCATACATTTTATGTTTTGACATGGTGTCATCGATCGGAGGCCCGCGCGTGTGCCCCACCTGCTGGAGCCCCCGCCCACCCTGGCGGCTGGCCTGGTCGCAGTGCGTCCTTAATGGCCTTGCCCCCGCCTGCACCCTCCACGCCTCCCCTGGCCCTCAGCACGGGGCCCTTTCTCAGGTTTTTTGAAAGGATCGATATGGTGCTGGGGCCCCCCGCTGCTGCCTGTCACTCACTCTCCACCATGCTATAAATTATGTATCTGCCTCTCTCTCTGGCTCCGGCTAATTTCTATTGCATTCGGCCGTGGCCCCGCGATGCTTGACTCTTCTCGGCCTCGGAAGCAGGGGTGCAGTTGAACTTCAGCGAGGACAAGGGGCAGGGCAGCGGGCTTAGGGAGAGGGGTGGTAATGGGGGAGAAGGAGGCAGCAGCTGGAAGTGGGAATGGAGTGGGGGGTGGGCTGGCACTCGGGACAACTGAGCGGCTTCCATGGTGGTCCTGGGACATTTTCAGGGGTCAGGGGGCCATCAGGGCCCATCTGCCCCACCTAGGACGGAGGAACATAATTCTGGGGCAGAAGGAAGAGATTCAAGGTGGCATAAAATGGATCTTCTGCCTCGGTTTTTATGCCAACAGGGAATTTTGCCAAGACTGGAGCAAGCCATCGGTAGTGAAGACAGTGGGCACAGCACCCGCTTGCAGGGGAGAGGGCTGTCCTGGCTCCGGAGGCTCCAGAGCACCCACCCAGAATGCTGCGTGGTGTGTTCCAAGAGCAGTGGGCTGGAAGGCAGGAGCTCCCCTATGTGCTGTATGACAAAGAGACAAGCCAGTTCCCTTTCTGCAAAGGCATAGGCAGGAGACCAAAGAAGCTGGTGTTTGTGGACAGTTGGCAATTCGTAGACACTTACTATGTACTATCTCAGGCCAGCTTCACAACAGCCTGGGGACAGTCCCAACGCCTATTCACAGATGAGCAAACTGAAATCTGAGAGGTTTAGCCAGTTGCCCAAGATCACACAGCTAGAATTGAGAGTTAAACCAGCACTATCCAGCTCCGAAGACCTGCTCTCTAGTCACTCTGCCCTGCTCCTCTTGAGGTTCCCGAGGCCCCTTCCTGGTCTCTTCCTCTCTGGTTCTCTGAGAATCTGTTCCAGTGGGCTTTGCACTCTTGCTTCCCCTGCCCTCGGAGCCTTTCCCATCCTGGCACCTTCTCCCCCTCTCCTCAATCTGCATAATCACCATGCCCTCCTCTGTGTTGACCTGACAAAGGTGCCCAGTAGGTTCCTATGTTTTCCCCACCTAAGCGAATTTTTGCAATGAGACTTAGATGAAGATTTGAGCCAGAAATCCAGGTTATATCATCTCTGCTTTGCAAGTTTCACCTAGAGCAAATCCTTTCCTCCATTTGACCTTATTTTTCTCATGTGTGAAATGAGTATAAGGTAATGCACATTTTATGTGCCTCATAACAGACCCAAGGAGGAGGGAGAGAAATGGGGTAATTCTTCAAGATCAAAATAGGTAACCAGTGAGGAAAGATTTTGAAGCTCTGAAACATCGTACACAGGAAAGATTACTACAAATCTTTGTGCAAACACAGAGGTGTTTGTTTTTTTTTTAATTATTTATTGGGGCACCTGGGTGGCTCAGTGGTTGAGTGTCAGCCTTTGGGCTGGGTCATGATCCCGGGGTCCTGGGATCGAGTTCCGCATCGGGCTCCCCACAGGGAGCCTGATTTTCACTCTGCGTATGACTCTGCCTCTCATGAATAAATAAATAAAATATTTTTAAATAAAGATATATTAAAATATTTTAAATAAAGATATATTTATTCATTTTAGAAAGAGAGCATGAGCAGAAGAAGTAGAGGGAGAGAGAGAATCTCAAGCAGATTCCACATTGAGCATGGAGCCCAACTTGAGCATCGATCTCACAATCCTGAGATCAGAGCCTGAGCAGAAATCAAGTGTTAGGCAACTAACTGGCTGAGCTGCCCAGGTGCCCCACAAACACAGACTGTTTTACTCTGCACTCCAGGGAGGAAGACTCTGACGCTCTGGGTAATACTAAAGGGGAAACTGGGAAGATAATCTAGCTCTGCTAGGTGATAATGACTTCTGTCTACTGGTCTTGGGGTTCCACTAAGGCCCGGGGTGGATTTTGAACAAGGAACAATGTTTCCAAATTGAGAACGATCACAGTCCCTGACCCCTGTTCTGCTGATGTGAGTGGATCTCTAAGCGACAGAGCCCCCAGGTCTACAAAGCTCAGAGCTCAGAGCATCCACTCATGTCTCCCAGGGAGAAAGGGTCTCCAGCCCTGAGCTGAGAACCAAGCAGAGAGACCTATTACTTTGAAATTCACTCATATAGGCACTCATTTATGAGTAAGTCAATATCTGTAAAGCACTTGGCACAGTGCCTGGCACACAGTAGGTGCTCTATAAGTGCTCATCTTCATCATTCATTCATCATTTTACTCATTCGCCTCAATCACAGCACTGGTTTGTTTGCACCACACCAGGGGTGACACTTGTACGTATCGGGGGCCTTGCTCAGTCCCTTTCTGAAGCCAGACCCTGGACCAGGGCCTTTGGGCTGCACCCATGAATAAGAGAGCACCCCACCCAAGGAGCTCAGTCTGTAGCAGAGGAGATGGAGATGTCTATAAATATCAGTACCCCAGCGTAAGGTAGAAAGCAAGAAATAGCCTTTACAAGAACAGAGGAGGAGGCAAGGGGCAGGTAGGGATCTCAATAACCTTCAGGATGGGCTGTCAGTCAGGGACACACCAGAGGTGGAAAAATCTAGTAGCGCCTGCCCCACCTGCAGGGGGCAGCAGTGACCCATCTCCAGACAATGTTTTTTGTTCAGGAACAGTAAGGCCAGGATTGCCAGGTCTTCAGACTTTTTTTTAGAGAAGCTGGAAATCCAAATTTTGTTGCAATATTTTCCAATTTTTAAAAATATAAAGTGGGCTGCCTGGGTGGCTCAGCGGTTGAGTGTCTGCCTTTGGTCCAGGGCGTGATCCTGGGATCCAGGACCGAGTCCTTCATCTGGCTCCCTGCATGGAGCCTGCTTCTCCCTCTGCCTATGTCTGTGCCCCTCTCTGTGTCTCTCATAAATAAATAAAAAATCTTTTTAAAATGTTTTAAATATATATATATATATATAATGCAAGGGCACCTGCGTGGCTCAGTCAGTTAAGCATCTGCCTTCAGCTCAGATCATGATCTCGGGGTCCTGGGAATGAGGCCTACATCAGGGCTCCCTGCTCCATGGAGAGTCTGCTTCTCCCTCCGCCCCTCACCCCACTTGAGCTCTCTTTCTCTCAAATAAATTTTTTAAAAAGCAAATATAGGGGATCCCTGGATGGCTCAGTGGTTTGGCACCTGCCTTTGGCCCAGGGCGTGGTCCTGGAGAACCAGGATCGAGTCCCGTGTCAGGCTCCCTGCATGGAGCCTGCTTCTCCCTCTGCCTGTGTCTCTGCCTCTCTCTCTCTCTCTCTCTGTCTCTCCTGAATAAATAAATAAAATCTTTAATTATAAAAAAAAAGCAAATATATAATGCAAATCAAACAAAAGGGCCACCGATTTGCAAGTCTGGTTTGAGCTTTACAAGAAATCAATGCTTTCCCAGGGGAGGCTTCGTGGTGGTGTTTCAACCTGACCTTGAGGACTTGTTGATTCTGACAAATGGGGCAGGAAGACAGGATTAATAGGGACCTTAGAGAGAGAATCCAGTTCATCAACCTCATTTCTCAGATTAGAAAACAGAGGTCCCAGGGACTGGTTCCACTTGGTTGCTAGTTAACAGGGAATGTGAAAATGAGGACAACTTTTAAAGCATAGGTGGGAGACAAATTGTAGAGGGCCTTGAATGCCAGGCTAAGGAACCTGGATCCAAAACATGTATGCCTGAGACCTAACCCTTCGGTTACTTACTATGGGCCAGGCTCCACGCACCATCTCATTTAATCTCCCCAGTGCAACTACTGTCATCCCCATTTTACAGATGAGCAAACTGAGGCTTCGAGTGTTTGAGAATCATGCCAAGTCCTCACAGCCGGCCAACAGCAGAGGGCAGATCCAGGCCTTTCGACCCCCAGAGTCTGTGTTCCCCACTACCATGTGACACAGTGAGAGAAGAGTAGAGCAGTGGATTTCCAAGAGATGTGCCACTGCCTACACATACTTTTAAATCCTCTCACTCATATACTCCCAGGGCCCTGTTTTGTTTTATTGACTTGAAGATTAGGTTTCCACATTTCTTGAGAACTCTCTCCCCTCCCCTTTTTAAACACAGCTGTCTTGGAGGGTGGGGAGGAGGAGTGTTTTAAACAGGAGTTGTTCAACTAATTGCCAATTATCTCTGAATAGGGTATGGTTTCCAACAGCTGTAAGGGATTTTGGTCCCCATCCATTGCCTACTGTTGCTGGTACTTGGAGTGTGTTGAGATATTCTTGGCCTCTTGCTTCAAAGAGACGAACCAGTGCCTCAAACCTCCCCCCACCCCCCATTCCTGCAGACTCTCTCAGCCCTCTTTTGTACTGGCTGGCTGGCTTAGGAGGCACTGGCTGTTTCTGGCTATAAGAAGATGGGCAGAGACTCTCTTTCTTTCTCTGAGCATGAGTGGCTTGGTACCTATGGGGGCCGAATTCTCCCCGGGGTCTTAATACCTGTGCTGTCACTTCCCAGTCTGTTCTAGCATCTCCCTAAATGTGCAAAGGGTTCTTGCTCAAATATGACACCAGACTTCACCTCCTTCCTGCTCAATCCAGGAGAAAGCTCCAGAGAAAACCCTCTAATACAAAATGCCAGAAGACCCCAATGCAGATGGGTGATGTTAATTGTCCCTTCTGGCTCTGTCTGTTGGATTCCTGAGAACAGGCTGAGGGGCAAACCTTTGTAAATGTTAATCTCCTTATGCTTAAGATATCACACTAGCTTTGATGTTTGCAAACATGTTGACTCCTATCTTGGTTGAGGGTGTGTGGCCCAGACAGGCCAAATGCCTGTTTTGTCTTTCGTCTTCCTCCAGGAGGGTTCAGTGATAATATGTTCACCTCCAGCTGAAGTATGAAAAAGCCTCTCTTCAAAGCCAGGTTGGGGTGAGGGGTGGGCAAGATGCAGTGATGCTTGGGGCCACTACACCCTCATCCCCAGAAACCAAACTCAAGTTGAGTCATTGTCTCACCCAAGACCCATTGGAGTCAAGTAGATGACCCTGTCCATTATAAACTCCCACTGATGTAGGAAGGAGGAAAAAAGGATGGGTTTTAAAAAAAAATCCATTCATTTTTTTATAGTTAGAGTCGTGCTAGTCCTGCAACAAATCAAACCAAGAGTGTATAATGGCTCAAATACAACGGAAGTTTATTTTTGCCCATGTCGAGTCTAAAATGGATGCTCCTGATTGGAGGTGGCCTTCCTCCAAGAGATGATTCAGGAATCCACATATTCATTGTCTTGAGGTTCTTTTATTTTCCTGCATTGTGCCCAAGGTTGTTGTGCTCATCTGCAACAAGCTGTGGAAGGAAAAAGAGAGGGAGGAGAAGGCACACCCACTTCTTCACAGCGAGCACCCGGAGGTATCACTTCCTATCAGATTCCGTTGCCAAGAATGAGTCATATGACTTCACCTAGAAGCCAGGCGGGAAGCCAGAGTTCCGGCTTGTCACTGACACCCACTGATGACCTACACTCAGGAAATGGGAGCGTGGGTCTTTGGTGGACATTTCGCCTCTCTGCCACATACTTGGGTTGTAAGGAGACCCCTGGGATCTGGTTGAGTTAGAGTCAGGAGGTATAGACTTGAGCTTTCAGTCTGGCTGTCAGAGTCCTTTGGGGTGAATCATGTCATCTCTATGAGTCTCAATTTCCTAATCTGGAAAGTGGGGATAATGCAGAAGGGAAGGGGGAAGGGACGACCATGTTACATACCATCAGACATTCTCCCTGCAGTTGCCCACTCATTTTAGATATAATAGTATTTTAGGAAAAATGTGATGATGTCAACAATTTACAGGGCTTCCAATGGAGGGGAAAAAATGGTTGAGAGAGCTAGTGATGCTGGACCTAGATTCCTGGATGATGACTATCAGCTAGAGCCGAACATTGGAGAGGCATCACCACAAAGTATCATACCATCCCCACCACCACCCCTGTGTGGTCCACTTTACTCATTTACATGGCTCATCTGGTCCCTATCAGCAAGCAATTTTGAGACCCCTGAGCTATACCAGTGTCATATAGGTTAGTAATGATCATCCCTCTCAAGCTGGGGAATGTTTTACTCCCACTGTTCTGCTCCCCAAGGAACTTAGGCATTTGCCAAGCCTCCTCCCCAGCTGCAGAAGCCTCGTGCATCGGCTTAATGAACTGATCAGCTCTCAAAATTGCTTATCAACAATGAAGGTCGAGGTATAGAATGTTTTTTAATTGTTGATTTTTTAAGATCTTGGCAAGACCATTAATGTTATGAATATACCGCAGCACAAACTTCAGAGTCTTGTCAGTTTTCATAATGTAATGAATGGAGAAGGTTTGATTCAGATCCTTGTGAGTCCAATAATATGATTAGGAGGCTGGCCTGCTAGGAGGTTGGGGCACAAGGGGAAATGACTGGCTGATTGCTGTAATTGATTGGCACCAGTGGCGATGCCAGGAGCATGGCTTGGTTGGGGCAGGCTAGTTATCTTCTGCCAATGTCCACTTCGATATCCCCGGGAAGGCAGTAGATGAACAATCATGGAAACCTTTAAAAGTCTGTCGACAGAAGATAAGTTAAGAAATAGAATTATGTAAGACTGCTGGGCAGACTGCAGGGCAGCAGTAGAAAAGAGAGAGAAAGAGGGAGGGAGAAGGCAGGAGAAGAAGAAGAAGGAGGAGGAGAAAGAGGGGAATGATTCTGCATCTATTATTTGGGACAGACTAAAAGATGCTGCTGTAACAAAAGAGCCAAAATCTCAATGGCTTGAATCAACAAAGGTTTATTTCTTGCTCACGGTCTGGATCCATCGAGGGTCAGCAGGGCTCTCCACTCCACATTGTCCTCAGTCTGGGACCCAGGCTGATGGAGCCTCCACCATCTGGAACATTATTATGGGAGGGAAAGAGAGAGAGTGGTAAATCATGCAGTGGCTGTTAAAGAACCCCACCTGGAAGTGACACATACCACTTCTCCGTACATTTCACTGGCAAAGGAAGTCTTAGGCCATGCCCCACCCAGAATGACTGGAGAAGTACAATCCCACCACATACCCAGGAGAAAAATGGGAAGTCTGTGATCAATCGTCATATCTACCTCTCAGAATTTGCAGGATTCTGGATCTGGAAAGATCTATACTTGTTGGGACTCTTTGGGTTGCACTGAAGAAGAAACTACTTAGAAGGGAATTTATTAACTCCCAAACCCCAAATCCAGCAGCAGATCTGTCAGTCTTCAGGCAAAGCTGAATCCAAGGATTCAAGGTCTCTAAGGTCTGCTCTCTTGCCATCTCTCAGCTCTGTTCCCTTCCATGTGGACTTCCTTCTCAGGTTCCCTAGTACCAGAGTGCAAGTCCAATGGGAAAAGACTGACTCCACCCCTCCCCCATTTTAATAAAAATCCTGAGCCTCAATGTCATTGGACCAAATTAGGTCACATGTCCATTGCTGAACCAATTATTGTATCCAGGGCAAATGGAATGCTAGTCAGGCTTACATCCTAAGTCTAGAGTCGAATTAACTTCACGAAAATCTCATGGACCAAGGAAAGGGTAAGGGTGGATCTCCAGGGAATTTTAGGATGCTGGACCAGAATGGGTGTCCAAAAATATACACAAAGAAAACAATGCCCAACCACTACAGGATGCAGAGGGGCTCCCACTCAATGATTTGCCAAGTGTTGTTTTGTAGATATGTTTTAGGGATTGCCAGTGAAGGCTAGGATGGGGTTCCTGCACTCCTTAATCTCCTTTTCAATTAAAGTAGTTGTACTATGTTCCACAGAAAAATCTTTTTGGAACCAAAAAGGGAGGTCCTCTGCTTTCAAAAAAAGAAAGAAAGAAAACATGCAAGGAGGGGGATTAAACACTACTGCTCTTTGATTCCTCCTCCTCATTTTACAAGAAATTGAAATTCAGAAAGATTAGTAGATTTCTCCTCATGTCTCAGCCAGAATTGGTCGTATGGACACCTAGCTGCAAGGGATGCTGGGAAAGTAAGCATCTGGCAAAGGGGAATGAAATGATCACGAATGACCTAGACATAAATGGCACATCCCTTAAGGCTGGGCACATTGCCACCCCCAGCAATGTTGAAGTTCCTTCAGGAAAAAAGGAAGGAAATGGCTTTCACGGAGCTGTTGGCTATGGTGGTATGAGTCTGATCTCACCGAGAATTCCTTCAGGCTATGGCTGGCCCTTATGCCTCTGTTTATTCCTCCATTGGTCTCTAAAATTTGCCTGCAATGATCTCCTTCACCCCTCCCCAAGGTCCTATGAGACAATGAATCATACACTGACTTTTAAAGTGCCCACCCAGGGGTGGCCTGGCTGGCTCAGTCAGTTGAGTACATGGCTCTTGATCTTGGGGTCATAGTTCCAGCCCCACATCTGGGACAGAGTTTTTTTTTTTTAAGATTTTATTTATTTATTCATGAGAGACACAGAGAGAGAGGCAGAGACACAGGCAGAGGGAGAAGTGGGCTTCCTGTGAGGAGCCTAATGTGGGACTCGATCCCAGGACCTGAGCCGAAGGCAGATGCTCAACCACTGATCCACCCAGGCATCCCAGAGTTTATTTTTAAAAAATTAAAAAAAAAACCTGTGAATTGCATACCCAAGATCATGCAACTAGTAAATTTTGCTCATCCCTTACTATATGCCTTTAGCACAGAAGTAGACAGAAGACTGAGGGAGGAGGGAGCTTTGAGCACAGTCCTTTTACCACATAGGGATTGACTCTACAGGGTGGGGGACAGAGTGAGAATGTTGAGCATGCCAGGCAGAGGGAACAGCATGTGTGAAGGCCTGGACACCAAACAATACAGAACAATAGAAAACAGTTTTACGTATTTAGAGCATAAAGTCTGAAGGAGCATCATCTTATGGAGTTTGCGCCTTGCATGAGGCCAATAGAGAGCCATTAAATACTTCAGGTGGAGATTTATGTCATTACATATGCAGTCTATCTTCAGTGGGGAAAATCAACGAACTGCAGGAGCAGGACAAGAGCTGGGAGGCCATCAAGGTGGCAGGAGGTGACAGTGATCAGTGGCCTGGATCACAGTGATGGTGGCAGGAATGAAGGGAAGTGTAGCCTCAAGAGAAAAATCAGAGGTGTGGAATCCACCAAATCTGAGTCCAGATTTGGTAACTGGAGGTGACAATTGGGAGAAGTTGGGAAAAGCTGAGACTGACTCATAGGTTTCTTTTTACTTTTTTTTTTTTTTTTAAGATTCAATCATTTATTTGAGAGACAGAGAGAGAGAGCAGAGGGAGGAGCAGAGGGAGAGAATCTTCCAGCAGACGTCCTGGTGGGTGCAGAGCACAACGTGAGGCTCAATCCCACGATCCATGAGATCACGACCTAAGCTGAAACCAAGAGTTGGATGCTCAATCGACTGAGCCCCCCTGGTGCCCCCTGACTCATGAGTGTCTAGATGGTGATGCCCTTTACTGAGGTGGGGCTGGTGGGAGCGAAAGACGGAGGACAGGAACCCAGGCAGCCTGGCTCCAGAGCCTACACTCTTAGTCACAATGTGCTTAGGACTCAGGACTGGGCTTGGGGCATTAAGGGAACCCTGATCAACGTGAGAAACCTCCCTCACTGGATGTGGGTACACTGGACTTCCCAAGCCTTCATGCAGCCAGCTCTGGACCCTGCGTCCGAGCAACCCTAGGCCTTTGCTCCTCCATTCCATCCAAGATAGACACCTGTGTCCTCAGCTTTGCCCCAGGACAGACTACCAGGGTGCCTGATACACATCCTGATAGAACTCTAGTATGCGCTTTACTACTTCCTCAACCTGCGTTCCCAGAAAATCACTTGGATGCTCTTACCTCAATAACCCTGAAGCTAAGCCTCTACACCTGACACAGTATTGATAGCAAGGGGACAAACATAAATTATTTAAGCACTTGATAAACTCATCTTAAAAAAAGTGTTGAAGAATCAATGCCCCCAAAGAGCTAAGTCAAATAAATAGTTTCAAAAAAAAAAAAAAAAAGAGAGAGAGAGAGAGAGGAAGGACTGCCCTGCCAGGTTTTGAGACTGTGCTGCAAAGCCATAATAGGACAAATGGTATAGTACTGACTTAAGACAAATAGACCGGGAGAGCTTAAAACCATATCTCCCTGTTTATAGAAACATACGTGCAAAGACAAAATGTCAGTTCAAAGGTCATGGAAGTGTGTGCTTTCTGGAATCATCTTGTTTCTGTCCTAATGTACAGGCACTGAGCATGTTATAGGTGGTGCTAAAATGAATGACTTCCTAAAGCACTCCATGGATAGGCTCACACTTATTCCAACCAGACCTCTAGGACTCAGATGGTGTCATCACTACTTTACTGTGGGGAACTCAGGCTCTGAGAGGTTAAGACGCTTGCCCAGGTCACACAGCTAGTATGTAGCAGAGGTGGGATGCAGACCCAGCTTACTCTGACCCCAGAGCCAATGCTCTCTGCTGTCTCTTCCTCAGCAGCAGCCCCACACAGAGAGAAAGCAGTGTAGGCTGGAGCCCTTGAGAAAGCCTAGAAGCTCCCAGAAGCCCTTGAACTCAATCTCCAGTCTCTGAAGCATGAGTGGCTTTAGGCAGGTGACTGGCATGGATTGTTCTGAGCCTAAGAATCCAGCCTGGAAAAAAAGGCTTGGAGTGAGTGTTTAGCCAGTGGGACCACACAGCACAGGATACCCATGAGGGGTCTTGGGAGACAGGACCACATAGGAGAGAGGGGTCAGACTCATGAAGAGCCTCGACTGACAGAGAGGAATTGGAACTTTGAATCTTTTTGAAGTGCAGCTTTGATTTTGTCATTCTCCTGCTCTACAAACTTCTATAGCTCCCCAGGCTACTATCTCCTAGTTAATAAGGGGAGAGTATGTAGATGCAAAGATGTGGGGGAAAGCCTGGAGACAGACCTATTAGACATCACAGTCCAAGAGGAAGAGGACAAGGTGTGCAGGGGAGGTGAGAAAGGAAGAACAAGTGGTTTGGGGCAGGATTCTGTGAAAAGCCCCCACCCTTCCAACCCCATCAGCATCCTACTACTCTCACAAAATTAAGGGTCACTGCTTCCCTGAAGCATCGGATAACATTGCAAGGTTAGCAACAAGCAGGGACCTTATTATACTCACAGAAATGAGCCATGAAGAGCCAGAGAAATAGCTACTGCCTAAAGCAGCAAAGAATAGCCAACAACTCCCTCCTGTGCTCCTCTAGGCACAGAAAATAAGGGTCAGACATTCCCAGGGTTCATATCTGGCACCAACTCAGGCAAGTAAATCTTTCAGGGCCTTGGTTTCTTCATCTATAAAGAGTGCCCACCCTATAGGTTTGATGAGGTTCTACTGAGATCATGTACATAAAACCTTCCATATAATAACATGCATATCCTAGGAGCTCAATAAGGTAGCTACTACTGTTGATAACCAAATAATTGTTTAAGCAACACACTAACCCTTGAACCATGTGATCAGCAGCTTTCAACAAAAGAATAGGTGTTAGAATTTTCAAATATCACATATTTTACAGCCCCCACCCCCACCCACTGCGAGGTGGAGGCAGGTGGGCTTTAGGGCCAAAAAACTGTCAGAAGACAAATTCCACTCGATTCAATTCCAGAAGTTATAAATTGTCATTCTTCCCGCTATAGAGATTGCTAACTATAAATGGGTGGAGAGATAGATGGGCAGATAGTAAATCGTGAAAGCTGAACATGTGTTCTCTCTTTGAGGTACTGATTGCAGAAAGAAAGAAAGAAAGAGAGAAAGAAAGAAAGGAAGAAAAACCAGTTCCTCTTCCACAGGCCCCTTCTTGTGTGACAGAAGCCCACAGTGTCACCTCTAGGAGTTTCTCATTATTCAGCAGTTTTTGGAATGAGTGATTGATGTAATTAAAGTTATTGGTAAAGAAAGACTCAGTCACCAAGGAATAGATGAGTCAGCAGAAAGTTTAAGTAATGAAATAATGTTCCAAGGAGTGATTCTTAAAATAAGCTCCCCCCCCTCCACCACCACCACTTAACTCTAGACATCTTAACCATTGCCGGTCAGCAAAAAGAACTGAAGTAGTTAAGACGTGGGGAAAACACCACGCGATTATAGAAATTCTCGGGTGAAGTCATTTCAACAAAAAGAAACCTTTGTATGGAGTCGTATTAGGAAAAGCATACATTTCTAGAGCATCAACCATGTGCTTTGGTGAGCTTTGTTCACGTTATCTCATTGAATCCTCACCTCTGTGGTGGATACCATAGGTATTCCTGTGTTTTGGATGAGGACACTGAATTTCAGAGACGTTAAGGAAATCTCCCAGGGCTGCACAGCGGGCAGTTGGCACAGATGGGAATGAAAGCCAGGCAGGTGGGCGCTGGGGCCCACCTACCTGTTCAATCACCACAGCTCCTGGGCCTCTCTGTTTGGATTTCTCAGCCATTTAATCTGGTTCACTAATATACTCTGGAGAACAGAGTGCTGGCGGGATTTGAACTCATGTCAGGCTGACCCCAGAGCAGTTTCAAATTTCACATTTCTTTTTTTTTTAAGATTTTATTTATTTATTTATGAGAGACACAGAGAGAGGCAGAGTCATAGACAGAGGGAGAAGCAGCCAGTAGGGACCCTGATGTGGGACTCGATCCCAGGACCCCAGGATCACACCTGAGCTGAAGGCAGATGCTCAACCATGAAGCCACCTAGGCATACCCAAAATTCATATTTCTGTGGGAGAATACAAACCAGTGCATTGACTTAGGATCCATTCACTTGTTTTCATTTCTGCTACCATGTATTGGGCCCTGGACCCTGTGTCGGTTTCATGAAGGTGACTGGGGCAGGGAGACCATCAGGAGGATATAGGACAGTCCATATGACAGATGACAAAGGCCCAGACCAGAGCAGCGGAGAGGAGGCAGTTGAATGAGATCCCATAGAAGGATCTATGGGACCTGGGAAGTAAGGGCATGTGGAGGAAAGAAAGGAGGCCCCACCGGGTGAGCAAGCTGTGCAGGAGGTCCTCACCTGGGAAGAGAAGAGGAGGAAGGAGCAAGATGTGATGAGGAGTATTGACTTCCGGTGACATTACATCCAGGGCCCAACAGTCCCCCACTTATTAACCATAAACAAGATTACTGTGTGTCACCGTGGGTGGCTTCAGAAAAAGGAGAGTGGGATGGGCACTTGCCACTTGTGAGCAGCTGGAGAAAGAGGACATGAGGGACAGCTAGGGGCAGGGAGCTCTCAAATTTGGGGGGTGGCATCTAGCTCCTCAAGCCCTTCACCTCCCCCCATACAACTTTGCTCAGAGTTGGAGGCCCAGGCCCCCTTTCCTTTTCCTAAAGAAGGAAAGAAGGTCCAGAGTCTTTTGTGGTGTGAAATGGTATATTGGTCTTGGCCATTTCTCCCCCAAGAATGGCCCACAGACAAGAAAAAAGGGGGCTGAGGCCTTGCAGATCCAAGGGGGCAGAAAGAACAGCAGCTCAACAGGTTTACAAAGATCCTCCCAGTTTGGTCCTGCCTTCTCCAAAGCAGGCGCGGACATGGGCATGACAGTACAAGGGATTTATTAAGAAAGGAGTATGGGTGGGCAGCCCAGGTGGCTCAGCGGTTTAGCACCGCCTTCAGCCCAGAGTGTGATCCTGGAGACCTGGGATCAAGTCCCATGTCGGGCTCCCTGCATGGAGCCTGCTTCTTCCTCTGCATGTCTCTGCCACTCTGTCTCTCTCTCCTCTCCGTGTATTCTCATGAATAAATAAAAATATTTTTTAAAAAAAGAAAGGATCATGGGGGGCACCTGGGGGGCTCAGTGGTTAAGCACCTGCCTTTGGTGTGATCCTGGGGTCCTGGGATCAAGTCCCACATCGGGATTCCCACAGGAAGCCTGCTTCTCCCTCTGCCTATGTCTCTGCCTCTCTCTGTGTCTCTCAATAAATAAATAAAATTGAAAGAGAGAGAGAGAGAGAGAGAGAGAGAGAGAGAAAAGAAAAGAAAAGAGAAAAGAAAGAAAAGAAAAGAAAAAAGAAAAGAAAAGAAAAGAGAAAAAGAAGCATAGGGGAACCAAGGTGGGGATGGGGAGGCAGCCATCCCCGGCTCTGTCACCAAACAGTTTTGTCATCTTGGGCACCTTGAACAAGTCAGGGATCTCCATTCCCATATCTATAAAACGAACAGTTCCTATTTTCCAAAATGTGGTAAGCACATCTCTGGGACCACAGGACGTGGTGCTAGGTAGGGCGAAGAGATGCTCATGTGGCCCACGTGCCTTTGAAGACAGCCTGCAAAGCAGGTAGGGAGCCCAATGCCGGAATGGGGAATGGGGTTGGGAAGACTTCTGGGAGCAACCAGAGACCCCCAGAGATGTGCTCACCTTCCAAGCCTAGGTCACCAAGAACCTCACTTCATGAATTTGCTTTTTATCATTGTCTTGTTTTGATAGAAAGTGATTGTCGCTTTTCAGTTACAGCAACGGTATAAATATTCCTTTCAAAATGATGGTGACAAAACTCCAAAACTCGAAGGATGTTATTATGTTAATAGTAGTTGCAATGAGGCTGGCACAGGGGTTTGGAGGATGGGAGCCCAGAAGGTTTTGAAGAGCACTTAGCAAAGCAAGGGCTCATTCCTTACAGACTCAGGTCCCATGGAGCCTTCTCAGACATTGCTCCTACATGATCTAGGACCTGTCAGGTGTTTGCCAGATTCAAAGGGGGAAATTAAAAAGGAAAAAGAAAGTAAGGAAGGAAAAAAAATGTCTGGAGAGAAAAACAACCCCACCAACCAAAATAAACCAGGCCAGTGATTTTTCTACCACACTCTTCATGAGAGCAGAGAGGTGGTGTTTATTCTAAATGAGTCCTTTGCTCCAAGCTGCCACTAATCCACTCTTTTCTGTGATCCAGGAAAGCTGGTCCTCAACAGCCAATGAAGATCTTTGCACGTATGAGTATTTGGAAAAAGAGCCACCTATTACCACAGGGTTTGGATTTAGATGCTGGATACAAATAGAGGGCAAACAAAACTAACAAACAAATAAAAAAAAAGAAAAAGAAAAAGAAAAAGAAAAACCATTGTGGTTTGGATCTAAAAAAAAAAAAAAAGTCTCAGAAATGACAACTGTGTGGTAAGTCTGATGTCAAACCGAGTTAGCTGGGGAAGGTGTCTGGGATGCTCTGGAACGGTGAGGGTATTTGGAATCTAGGGCTAACAGATGTCTCACTCTGCTTGAAAGATGTCAAGATGCTGTTCCTAAGGGCCTGTGGGTTCCCTTGGGGACAAAGCCACTGATAGTTTTACAGAAAAAAAATGCCCAAGCTGACGACCATATATTCAACACAAGGAGTCAAGAAAAGAAAGAATTGAAGGAGAAAAAATAAAAAAACAAAACCAGTCAAGCTGAGACATAAGGAAAGGAAGGAAGGAATTAAAAAATAAATACATGAAAGATTCACGATTCAGGGCCTTGTCCCCTACTCAAATCTTTGGTAGGAGTTGCTCTGTGAACCTCTGGGTAAAAAGAACATTGATTTTTGTTCGCATTACGTAGGATAATGGTGGGCAGGCAGACAGTCACTTCCAAAAGGAGGAGCAAGCAAATCTCCTCAGATAGCAATGACTTCTGGAAGAAAACCCTCCCTGGCAGGGGCATCAGGCTCAGCCCCTCCTTGCTGCTGAGTGTCTGGGAGAGATGGCACATTCCTAGCCTTCCCCTCATCTGTACCTTGCACACGGAGTCCTGAGGAGGCAGCCGTCCTCCAGCAGCATTGGAGGAGGGCTAAGATGTTTCCCGGCCCAGCCTAAAAATATCTCCCTTGACAGCCTGTCACAGTGTCTGAGATTCCACCATTATAAATTCATTCCTCTCTGTTAAGGTGTTTTGTTTCCAGTTCTCTGTTAAAATACAGATATCCCCGAGAATTTAGCTTGGGTGAGGCACAGACAGGACACAGCCCAGGAGTTAGCAGGCCTAGATTTCTCACTCAGTTCTGCCTGTAAGCTCACTGTGAGCTTGGGCGAGGCATTTTCTTTCTGGACCTCAGTTTCTCCACTGATAGAAATAGAAAGAAGAAAGAAAAAGAAGGAAAGAAAGAAAGAAAGAAAGAAAGAAAGAAAGAAAGAAAGAAAGAAAGAAAGAAAGAAAGAAAGAAAGAAAGAAAAGGGCAAATGTTGTAGGCAGGGAGCTCTGAGATGTCTGATTCCCGGAAGGAGCATGACATGTTCGTTTTAGGGTTTGCCCTGGACTCTGTGCTCTTTGTCACTGGAGACGCAGCATGCCCATTTGGGCAGTTCTTTTGAGCTGAAGGTCAGGTCATACAGTGTCTTATTTTCTCATAATAATAATAATAATAATAATAATAATATTTTTTTTTTAAAATACCTGTTCCTCTCTTATATTTGACATCTCAACAAATGGCATCTCCCAAGCCCCTTAGTGCTCAGGTCGAAACCCTTGGAGGCATCTAGAACTACCCCCTCCCCCTCATCCCCCTCCCCACATTCAATCTATCAGCAAAGCCTGTTGACTCTACTTTCAAAATGCAGCCTAAATCTGATCACTGGGAGCAACCACCACTTCTCTGGCTATGACTGTGGTCCAAGACAGTGTTCTCTCTCCCTGGATTCTCCATCAGCCCCCTAACTGGGCCCTGCTTCTATCTTGTCCACCCAGAGTCTCAGCTCCTCACGCCTGAGAATGCCTGAAGACATAAATTAGATCCCATCACTCCCCCAGACCATCCCTCTCTTCCTTTCTCTCTCTTATCATTAAACCCAAAGATCTCACTAGTAACAATAAAGGCCCATATAATCTGGCTTTGCCTTGGCCTCATCATCTCCAACAAAGGTCCCCTTACTGTTGCTCGAATCTCTTCCTACCTCAGGATCTTTGCACTTGCTATTCCTTCTGCCCAGAAATCGTCCCCTCCAATATCTTCATGGCCTACTCCCCAACTTCTTTCAGGTGTCTGCTCCAGGGCCACCTCTTAAGGAATGCTTTCCAGACTGCCCTGGCTAAAATGGCTAAAAGAGCACACCCCCTTCCATGTCCTTATCCTACTAAATTTTTCTGCCAATACCCATCACCCAGACATTGTGAGAAGACATCATCACACTCATTTGTTCACTTTACGTCTCCTCCTCCACAGTGTAAGCTCCAGAAGGGCAACATTTGTTTTGTTCACCGCTGTAAAATCATACCTTGAATGGTGCACCTGGGATATTTTAGGTGCTCAGTTAGTAGATATGAGAGGAAGGGAACAGAACAGGTTAAGCAGAACTGCACTAACCTGGAGGCTAAATCTAAGGATTCTGTTGGAGGGATCAATGCCAAGGTCCTTCCTGCACTATTCCAGCAGGGTAGGATGTCCTGGGGAGTCAAAGGTAGAGTGGACTGTCAGAAGAGGGAGGTGGGGCAGCATGGAGGATACAGGGTAAGCAGGGGAGGTAAAGCATCTCAGCTGAATTTATAAGTTTATGGGCTGCAACTTCTTGATTGAGACCAGAGGAAGCTAAACAGCCATTGTGGACAAGTTCCAAAAGACAGGATCCTGCAGACAAAGGGCAGGTTGTCAGTGAACCACCAGGAGGACCAGCCTGAAATTGGTTCTACACCAAAGCAGGTTTTCTCAGGTCTGATCAGGTCACTCCTCTGTCTAACTGCCTTCTCAGGCTCCCAGTGTCCCCCATCAAGCCCCAGGGAGTGTAGCGAGGCCAGAGAAGGTGGGAGGAGGGAGAGTGCTAAGGAACAACAGCCATTATGTGGCATGATCTCCCCAAAGCTTCAGTCTCCTGCCCTTCCCTCTGATCCCCAGGCCTTGGCTAGTGTCTCTCATGAAGTAAAGTCATAAGAGAGCATCACCCTAGTAACTATATTGAAGGACAAGTGGGTGCCTGCCACTCAATAGAATCCTCACAAAACCAGGGGAGGTACAGGCTTCATTTTACAGACGAGGCCACTGAGGTTGAGAGGTTATCTGATCGGACCAAGACATACAACCTAGTCAGTTGCAGAGGTTAGGACTTAGCCACCAAAGCCCAAGCACCCAACCCGTGAGCCATAACGTCTCTGAGCTGCAGCCCACGTCTCCATCCCGACACTGCCTGGGGTTCCCTGGTCACAGCAGTCCCAGTAATTGAGAGGCTGAGGCTGGAGAGGCTGGAGAGGCTGGAGAGGCTGCCTCCCGCTTTGGGCCTGCAGCCACAGGAGCCTGGCCTCCCCCCAGGCCTGAGCAGCCCGCCCGCAGGGGGCGATGATGGCACGGCGGGAGTCGCCCTGAACGCGGGGTTGGCCAGCAGAAAGCAGCGAAGGGCAAGGAAAGCGCCCAGGGCCAGGGCCAGGTGCTAGGGGAACCCCTTGCGGCGCTGAGCAACCCCCTGGTGGGGGGGGCCGCACCCCAGCTGTGTTGAGCGCCGCCGTCAGGCCGCTGGTGCGGTCGGAAGCTCTCCAGCCCTTGTTTGATGAGCAGCGGCCAATAAATTCATTAATCATCATTTTATGCCTCATCAAACCCCCTCCAAGCCCCTCCATGGGAGTTACACAAATTAGCCCCTGAAAAGACAGTAATTTCAGTATAGCGAGGTAAGTGCTTTCTGATGGGCTCCGCTCACAGAGCTCTCCTGACAAGCCAATCCATCAGCGCCTTGGGGTTGGGGCGCGGCCGGCGCCCAGCAGCCCTGGCGGCCTCCCCTGCTCCAGCCCTCCCGGCCCTGGCCAGCCTAGCCTCGGCGGGCTACCTGGAGAGGGCCTCAGACTAGGGCACCCCGGGCCGCGGCTCCTTTACAGCCGCACCGCAGGCTGTGTGTCCGGCCTCCTGTCCTCACGCACCCCCACCTCCTCCCCAGCCCTTCGCAACAGAAATCTGGCAGTGGGGGAAATCCCAGGCCCCATTTAGGGAACGAACGGGGAGGGCGACGGAGGACTAGCGCTCAAGTTCTGAACTCCAGCCCTGGGGAGGGGAGAGCCAAGCAGCCCTTTCTCCTCCTAATGTCTAGATGTCCGGGTTCTGGGACCCCTTGAAATTACTGAAGAGCTGTATGTATTGCATGCGCCCTTTATGGGGCGCGGTGGCAATCCATGGCATCCTGACGATTGGGAAAGAAATCCCAATCTTTCCAAAAGAGAGCCATCTGGGAACAGAGAAGGGGTCCTTCTGTCTAAAGGGCGGCTCCACGGGACCCTGGTGGCCGAGGTGGGGGTGGGGCGTGCCTAGCCTTTTCTGTGGCCCCGGCGTCTTTCTCTCTGAGACCCTCACCTGGGGTGAAAGACGACGCCTGGGGAAGAGAGTAAGAAAGGATTTTCTGTCGAATGGGCCGGGCCAGCTGGACTCCAGCCTGGAGAGCTGAGCATGACAGGAGAAAGGAAAGAGCCGGAGAAAATTGTGGTGAGGAGTAGGGTATTTGCAAACACGAAGCCCGCCGGGCGCCTTCTCACTTTCTGGTCCTGGTGCCCAGAATGTCCCACGGGCACCCTACCCGGCGGGCAGGGGCCATGCAAACGGGGTGGACGAGGAGCGGCAGGCCGAGCCTACCGGCCCGCGCACCGTGACCGGCCAGAGCCCGAGCGCCCGCCGAGCGACGCGCAGCTCCTTCTTAGCTTCCCCTCCGCGGCGCCGCATGCCTCGGAAAATAAGTTAGCAAACGGGGAGCCGTTTATCTCTTTTATCTTGGGGCCTGATCCAATTAAATAAGTGCACATTTACATTTGCATCCATCAGGCGGGAGCGCTGAGAGCCCGGGGTTTGCTCCGAGCAAATAAAAGCAGATTTCACTGGGAAAAGTGGCGTCTGGGCGCGCCGGGCTCGTCCGGGCGCCGGAAACGAGCGCAGCCAGGAGGGCCGCTTTAGGGACTCAGAACTGGGGCCTGAGGCCAGCAGGAGGCTAGAGACCCGCAAGGCCCGGAGAGGCAGGCCTGGGCAGGGGCTGCAGCCAGAGCTGCATCCCCGCCCCAGAGGCGATCCTCCGTTAGGCCACCACCTGCGCCCCGCCGTGTGCCCTGGACCCAAGTCACATTTAAACGAAAACGAAAAGGAGACTAATTCTGGCCAGGTCACCGAGGGAGACCCCTGAGGTGGGTCTAGGGACAGTCCTGCAGTTTTGGCCAGTTTGGAAGGAGGGCAGGTGGCAAGGTCTCAGTCAGGCCCGATTTTCCTATTCGATGGCCCTAGTGGAAAGAGATTCCCAGAACCAGGCCGAGGACGCGCCTCCGCTTTTCCCCCCAGTATCTCTGCAAGACGGGAAGACCAGTTGATACCAGCGGTTAGCGCTTCTGGAGGGGTGAAAGGGGACGCCCAGGTGTGCACCTCTTGCTTTGCAGCGCCCACCTCATTAAGACGCTTTCGAAATAGGAGCGTCTTAAGAATGCGCAGGTAGTTTTGTTTTTCCCTTTTCCTGTGTCTGTACAACCCATAGACCAAAAGACGGAAACGGTTTTTGGGGGTGCGGTCTCGCTCGCGGTAGACCCCAGACACCCGAAACCGCAGGTGAGCCAAAACCGCGCGGGTTCCGGGACCGCGGCGTGGCGAGGCCCGCAGATGCGGGAGCGCGCACCTGAAGCGGAGCGGAGCCCGGGCCCCACCCGCACACTTGCTCCAGCCGTAGCCGTAGGCATATTTCTCAATTGCCTGCTGCCTGGTTTCCGAGCCCGTGGCCAAACCGTGGCGGGAATCGGTAGGGTTAAAACTATTCTAGTCGCGGGCCCCGCTTTCCAAATCGTCAGTGCTGTCTGGGTCGTGGGACCCGAGACGCAGCGGGTGCGGCTGGCGGGACAGTTCCGGGGGTTCAGGACTAAGATCCCGCTGAGGGGTGGGGGGCAAGGCCAGGTCTCGCCTAAACTCCTCCTCTCTTCCAACCGCGTGGCGCCGGGGGACCAGTAGGCGGCGCCCTCCCTAAACAGCATCCGCGCTCCGCTCCCTCTTGGGAGCGCAATCACATTCCTTTCACTTTGGGCGCTTTGCAAAGCGCTATCGCTTGCCTCTGCCCGAGGTGGCGGCTGGTCGTGGGGGACAGGTGGGCCGGGAGGCACGATCGGTTCTAAAACTGCACGTACGGACCCTCCCCCGCCACCCTCCAGGCTCCCAGAGCTGCGCGCCTCTAGCAAAAGGAGAGAGGCCCCCAAGGGTTTGTAAACCAGAAGGCCTCGATGCAGGCCCCGCACCCAGGCCAGGGAACGACACTGCGGGCCCCAGCACCCCGAGCCAAGGAGCGGGAGGTGCCGCAGGAATGTCCCCTTTCTGTAGCTCCTCCTCGGTGCCCGCTTAGGCGCCCTCGGGGATTGACTTGGGTTGTTGGCTCTTCACCCCCAAATGCCATGAACGGATTCGGCCCCGCAAAGAGAGGGAAGGGAAGGGAACGGACCCAGCAGGTTCTGGTTCGGCGCTGCCTCAGGGGGATGACTGTATAGACCCCACGCAGTGACCCCGCTGCCCCTGCTGCCTGGGATTCGGCCCTCCTGGTCCCGAAGTGCCCAGCTAAGCGCTCCTCCGGGGGCCGGAACCAGCACAGCCCAGCGCAGGTGGCAAACGCCCGCGCAACCCCAGCACCCAGGTGTCAGGCACTGCCTCGCGCAGCTTCCGCGCCCGGGTCCAAGCCTGCGAACCGGCCCCGACCCCACTGCACGCCACAAGTTTGCCCCCAGCGCCTCTCAGACGCTGCGCCTTCCAGACGGCCCGAGACGCGGCCGGGCGGGGCTCCAGGAGGCACTCGGGGTCGCAAAGACGCGAAACTACTTCTAGGATTAAGCGCGGGAGACATCTCCCAACTATCCAAACCCCGAACTGCCCGGCAGGCTCCCCCTAACCGGGAAGTCTCTAGACACCAGAAAAACCACTGGCCACGAAACCCAGCTCTGCAAGGGGCAAACCCCACACTTAATGGGAGGTTTGCATGCAAGATGAAGTACGCAAGAAGCCCGTGGACACTGCGGAGGCCAAGGGCAGGAGGGATGCGGGCCAGGGGCAGCGACTCGGGCTCCAGCCTTCGCGCCCCAGCCGGACTCGCTCTTCTGGCGGGGGAGGCTCCTCGCGCCGCCCCTCGTTGGGGAGAAACGCCGTGGGCTCCCGGGTGCGGGGTCCCGTTCCCAGGCAGCCCCGCGGGCATTCGGCTCCCGGCCCCGAGCCTCCGCGCTCCGCCTGGGGAGGCCCGCGCCGCGCTATTTGCATATTCCCGGGAACACAGGGAGGCCTGCAATTTTCTTTTTAAAATCATTAGGCAGGGTTTAGGGCCAGCGCTTCCAAAACCCCGCAGAGTTGATGTCGTCCTTAAACCCTCTCTTAAGAGAAGGGGACTGGCCTATTCTTCTGACTTTTTTAGAAGAGAAGGTGACTCCTGGGGCTGCATATTCAACTGGGGGGTGGGGGTGAGGGTGAGGGGGTGGAAAGCTGATTGTGAACCAGGCCGTCGGCGGGGTGGGTGGAGGGGGCCGGGGGCGGGGGTAGGGGGGTTGGTGGGTGGAGGGCAAGTCATCTCTGGAATTCAATTGTTAAAAAAAAAAATCATTTATAATTAAAGGGACAAAATAAAATACGATCGTCTCATGCATATTTAATCATTCGCACTTCCAGCTTTGAAACCATTTTTCCCTGCGTGAATTTTCTCACTCATTTAAACTCTTAAGTCGACTGTTGTTCGCAAAAACATCTGGACAATGCAGTTTTCAAACTTGTTTAAATTCGAACAAGCTAATGGAACCCCGTCGCAGGTTAAAAAAAAAAAGAAAGAAAGAAAGAAAGAAAAGAAAAGCAAAAGTTAAACCTCCGGTGAAAGTTTGGGGTGTGTTTAAAAAACAAGTAGGGTTGAAGTAATCTTGAATAGAAATGCAAATATGTGCATTCTGATTTAGCCTAATTAAACTAGTGTTATGTGCAAACACATTCTCTCTACACTCGGGCTTTGGGTTTAATAGAGCAAATTAATTCCCCTCGATGGAGTATGTTTTTGCTGTAAACCCTCCCCTCCCCCGACCACCGAAAATTTCCCACGAAGTAAAACACGTCGGCGGTTCCATCTCTCTGGCGCATAATGGAGACGCGAACCCCGACAGTACAGGGGGGCCTCGGGCACCGGGCGGTGTCTCTTCCTCTTTTGGGGTTGAGACTCATCCTGACTTTTCATTTTGAAATGAACCATGCGGGATTTAAACGGGGCGGGGGCGGGGGGGAGGGTAACCTCAGAAATACTTTAGCTACTTGGACTCTCCACTCCGAGACAGGAAAAGTGCTAACGCGACGACAAGCCAGATCGAGTTCACAACAGCCTCATTATCTAAGGCCAATGTCCTCGAACTTTTAAAAGCCACTTGTCCAAAAAAGGGGGCCCGTGCGTGGAGCGGGGGCTGGGGGCGCCCCGCGGGCGGCTCGGGGCTCCCCTCACCGCCCCCAAGCGACTGTGGCGCGCCCTCCCCCACTTCCGCCCACTCTCCAATCTCCGACTCTGCGAAGTGTAGGCTTGTAATTCAGGACAAGTGTGACACCTACCTGTGAAAGGGGGGAACCGTCCCCTAGCCGGTCCCGCGGCCCCAGCCTCGCTGCTGCGCGGGGATCTGCGGGGCCGCCTACCACCCGCACTGTCGCGGCTGGAACATTTACTAATTTAATCAAATCCAGCGAAGAGATCAATGCCCAATTTTGAAGGGGTAGGGAAAAGAGTGACTTGGGAAAGCCTTCTCCTTGGCATCCCCTAACGCTCCCCGCCCGCATTAGCCCACAGCACCTTTGAAATAGTAATAAGGGCTAAATCCGGCATAAAATCGAACTCATTAGCAAAGTTCACCAGCTGATTGCTTTGCATAAAACACGACACTGATTGGAAGTAATTAGGTTAAGCGATGGAGCTCGGGTGGTGCGCGTCTCGAGCAGGCTTTGCCATCTCTTCTCCCTTCTGGGCACACACTTGGGTCTCTCTCCTCCTTCCTCCAGGGTCCAATCTCCCCCAAGCAGCCCCCCATCAGTGATCCAAATCTGCATTCCCGGCAGGGCTTAGGGTCCCCGGGGCTTGCCGCCTAATTAAGGTTTCCCCTTGGCACACTGAGGTTGCTCTGCGGAACCTTTCATTCCCCACTTCGGAAAACAAAAAAAAAAAAAAAAAAAAAAAGTTGCAGTTTCCACCTTTTGTCCAAGGCGATGGACAGTTTATTGAGGCTTCTAAAAAGTAATGAGTGGCTCTGATTATGTTAAAATCTCTTTTAATTAAATATTTTGCATTTTACAAAGGCGGCTGCAGTTTCTTTTACTTTTTAAATCTAAGAGTATAACCTGTTTCCTTTCTGTAATAATACTTTAGCTCATACCCAGCAAAAAATCAATAGGTGTAAAAAAATTAAATTAAACTTGTATTTTTAAACTATGAAACAGTTTGGGGGAACACAAATGTATATATTTATATTACAAAAAAACATTAAATGCCTGTACAGGTGTCTTAATTTCATAATTTACTTCAAAGATATTGAATTATCAATTTAAATACAAAAATGCTACATTAAATATACAGAATAAGATTTAATACAAATCCTTTTTTGATTTTTTTTTTCTTTTCGGTTGGTTAAGACATTTTTGCGTGGGGTGGGGGGAGATGTTTACATGTGTATGTCATCCATCTCCGTGAACTATAAACTTTTTAATAGGAGGGGTAGTTTTGTTTTTCTCTCTTGTTGATGGAAAAATAACTGCCAAGGCCATGTTTTTTTGTTTTTTTTTTGTTTTTTGTTTTTTAATAAATTAGGAAAGTCCGGGACCGACGCAGCCCGCGTTAAATGTCGGACATACCTTTCTTCAATTCATAGGGAGAGTCTTTGCACAGGTCTAGCTGAGACTGGCTCCGCAACATTTTCGGGTCTTTAGCCAAAGCGTCCGCTCGGTTCAACACGGTCTGGTTTAATCCATTGAAATGCGAGCCCGGACCGGTCGTGGGGCCCGGCCCTGGCCCCGGGTGGCCGTGAAGGTGTCCAAAGGAGCCATAGTTCGTGTAGCCGGGATAGAAGGGCGCCGTGTAGTAGAGAGGCCGGGACAGCACCGTCCCGCCTGGAAAGGGGCACTGCGCCGAGGGCGAGCGCGCTGGCGCCGGGGCCGGCGATGCGCGGCTGCCTCCCAGGGCTTGCCCCGCCACCGGCCCGGGGCACGGTGGGCAGGGAGAGCCTTCGCTCCCGCCGCCCCCGTCCTTGACCTTGTCCGAGGATGTGGCGATCTCCGCCAGAGACCACAGTTTGGGCTTGGCGAGCACCGCCTGTGGCGGCGGCGGTGGCGGAGAGTGTATGACCGAGGGCCCGCCGGGACCGGGGGGCAGCTCGCCCGCGGCTGGGTGCGGGCCCGGAGCCGGCGCGCCCGAGGGGTAGTGAGGGGCCGGGTCCTCGGCCAGCCGCGCTGCCGCCGGCCCGGCCGGGGAGGGCCCGCCGGCGCGGGGGGGCCCGGGCAGCGCGTCCAGACGGCCCTCGGAGGGCGGCTCCTTAAAATCCGAGTCGCTGAGGCTGCCCTCCGTCTCCTTGCCGGCGGGGGTGGGCGGCCCCTGCAGCCGTTCGCAGCCCGCAGCCGCCTTCTGCTCCGCTCCTCCTGCGGGCGAAACCCCAGGCCGTCAGGGGCGCGGGGGCTGCGCGCGGCGGGGCCCGGGTCCCCGCCCGCAGAGGCGGACAGCCTCGCCCCCAACCTCCGGGGACCCCGCTTTCCCGTCTAGCTCCCGCTCCAACACACCCTCTCCCGGGCCCACCAACCTGCTTCGGGGCCCTCGGAGTCGCCCTTGCCCTCGGGCTTCTGGGGCTCGTCCTCGTCGTTCTTCTCCAGATCGATGTTCTCCTCCTCCTCCTCGTCCTCGCTGCGGTTCCGCGGCGTCCACGTCATCTTGTTCTCCTTCTTGAGGCGCCGGCGCGCGTTGGCGAACCAGGTGGACACCTGGGTGAGGGTCATCTTGGTGATGATGGCCAGCATGATCTTCTCGCCCTTGGTGGGGTAGGGGTTCTTGCGGTGCTCGTTCAGCCAGGCCTTGAGCGTGGCGGTGGCGTCTCGCGTGGCGTTCTTGCGGTACGCGGGGTCCCCGTAGGGATACGAGCCCAGGGGCGCGGCGTATGGGTGGTACCCCAGGGAGCCGGCCATGCCCGGTGTATGATCGTAGGGCGAGCCCTGCAAGGAACAGGCAGAGAGAAGGTGAGCGTGGGCCGTGGTCCCCAGTACCACCCAGACGACCAGGGGCACACTTGCCCTGCGCCCAGGGGTCCGCGAGCCGCGAGGCCCAAACGCCGGCTTCCCCAGGGGTAGGGCCGGCGGGCCCAGACCCGGGGCAACTCCTCCTCCTCCTCCTCCTCCTCCTCCTCCTCCTCCTCCTCCTCCTCCTCCGCAGCGGGCAGCGGGGGCGCCAACTCCTGACTCCGGTCCTTCCGGGGCGCCTGACGCCGTCCCGGCCTCGGCGACACCCTGCGGGGCCAGTCCGCCCCCCAAGCGCGGATCCGGCCACCGCGGCCAGGCCCTCCGCCCAGACAGAGGCCCGGGCAGCGGCAGCGACTCGGCACTTCGCGCCCTGGTGGCTGCGCGGCAGGCGCCAAGGAGGGAGGGCGAGAGAAGTCAAGGCATTCTTCGCCTCACAGAGGAAGGCAAAGGAAAAGCTAAGCCTTGCGCGGGCGCTCCCACCCCTCCAAAAATGTTACCCCAAACCGAAGCCACAGCGCTTTTCCAGAGAGTGCACCCGGCCGAAAAATCCCGGATGCACCGCAGCTCGGCCGACTTTTCAGAAATTTAATACCTCCAAATCGGATTGCGAAGATAGGATTACGGATTTGCGACATTTTGGAGGACTAATTAAAGGCGAGGCCAAACACATTTACATAGGCTCAGCACGCTTCTGCTCGGATTTCTGGTCCATTTCTTTGGAACTACTTTTCCAAAACGGCAAAACCCGAAATAAATAAAATAAAAATAAAATGCGATGAGATTTGCAGGGCGGCCCGGAGCTCACGTTCGAACCGAACGCTGCTCTTCAATTGCAGCGACCGGATCTGCCCCAAAAGCCCTGTCAGCTCAGCGCCCCAAGCAGGACGCGCGGCTCCGCTCTCCGAGCAACTCCAGAGCCCGAGGCCCGGGCGAAGCCGAGCGAGGCGGTCGCGCAAGTTTGCAGGGGCCGCGAAGCTCGGCGGGGGCGGTCCGCGGTGGCGCCGCGGCCCGTGTGCTCCGCGGCCCCCGCCCGCCCGGCGCGGCCCCAGCTGCCCGCGCCCGCCGCGGCTCCCAGCTCACTCACCACGTAGGACGAGAAGGCGGCGGCGGCGGCTGCCGCGGGGTCGGCCCCGTACTGGAGGTGCGAGTTGTAGCCCGGCGAGGGCGCCGTGAAGGCGGTGGAGCCGGCGTAGGGCGAGAACGCGGAGCCGGACGACGAGCGGCCGAGCTCATCCGTGCGGGGCCCCGAGATGACGCTGGTGCTGTACGCCGGGCACGAGTAGAGCGCCAGCGAGGCGGACGGCTGGTACAAGTAGCCCTGCGGGTAGGACATGGCCACGCACGGGCATGGGGCGCGCCGCGCCGCGGCCGCCAACGAGCCGGGCGGCGCCCTGCGAGGGCGAGCGGGCGGGCACCTGGCCTCCGGCTGCCGCTCGTCGGGCCCCGGCTCCCGGGCTCCGGCCCGCGGCGCCTCCTCGCTGGCTTCCCGCGCGCCTCCGGCGGCGACTGCCGAGCCCGCTCCTCTGCGCGCCTCGCTCTCGCTCGCCCCGGTCGGGTTTGCCCCCCCTCCCCTGCTGCTTTCTCTTTTTCCCCCTCGCTCTTTGCACTGGGGGGCTCTGCTTTTGGCTTCGCAAAGGTCCTGCCAAGATGCTAAGTTGGAAATTGAGGATTCTGACGCCTTGTGCGCGCCCGAAGCTCCTCCTTCCCGGGGTGTAGTCGGTGGGAGGACTGGCAGGAACCTCTGGGCGGCCGCAGCCAACCCGGCCGCCAGGCGCGCCTCGCCCTCTCCCTCTTCCTCCCCGGCTCCCTCTCCCGCTCGCTGGCGCGCGCCTCGCCCCTCCCTCGCGCCCGCCTCTCCTCCGCGGCCCTCCTCTCCACCCTCCTTTTTCTCTCCCCCCTCCTCTCCCGGGTCTCTCTCCCTCTCTTCTCTCTTTCTCAGACTCTCGAGCGCCGGCCCCAGGATGACAATCACATCCCAGGCGCGCCGATCTTTTCCAACTTTCCTTCCCAGCTAAGTCGGGGTGGAGCGGCGGATCCGACGCAAGGCGGGCCCTGCTGGCGGGTCCGGTCGCTCCGAGGCACAAAGGCGACGAGGCGGCTGACTGGGCGCCCGCGAGCGCTCCGCTCTGTGCCGGCCGCAGTAAACCGCAGTAAACCGCGCAATTAGCGGACGTCTTGCTCCGCAAGAGGCTGGGCTCCCAGGCGGACCGCCGCCTACCTGCCCCCGGCTTCTCCCCCCCAGCCGGGGAGCCGGGGAGCCAGTTGGAGACCCGGAATGGAGGTCCCTGGGAGAGACGGAGGGGTGCCTGCGTCCAGGGCGCAGGGGGGCCGAGATGAGCGGCCCTCTCCGCCAGCAGCAGCAGCAGCAGGTGGGCGAGGCACAGGCCCTGGACATCTGCACGTCTCCGGCCTCCCTTCCACCAGCTCCCCGCCAAACGGCGAGGGAGGGGCGGGGCCCGGGACGGCGGGGGTAGCCTTTCTCTGGAGGAGAGGTAACGGGTGGGAGCTGCCCAACGGAGAAGCAGCTGTCCCGGAGCGGGCCTCCGGACCCTCCCGCCCCCGCCAGGACGCACCGCCTCTTTCTCGGGGCTTTCCATCCTCGGCTCCCCCTGCCAGGCCAGGCCGGTGGTGGGGGTGGGGGTGGGGGTGGGGGTGGGGGTGGAGGGTGAGGGTCCCCTTCCCCGTAGCGCGCACTCTAACACCCGCCCCCGCTGCATTGCAAACACCCGGCATCGCCCAACCCAACCACTGTTTGTTCAGCGAGGCGCTGGCAAGGCAAACACACACAACTGAGTCACAGGCAGAGCCCTCGCCCACGACGGCCACACGGTTAGAATACAAAACAGACCCCCTGCCTGGCTCTCCAGCCCGCGCCGCCAGAAGCCAGACGCGCTCGAACTCCGGGACAGACAGGGGCGCTGGTGAACCTAAACAGGGGGCTGCTGGCACGGGGCGGGGCACTCCCCTGAAGCTCAGGGGCGCAGGGACTTGGTGAACTTGTATAAGCCGGGGCCACACGCAAGCCGAAGCACAAGCACGCGGTTCCCCACGATGCCTTTCGCCGGCAAGATACGCTTTATTTCCAGAGCTCCAGTCCCCGCACAGCAACCCGCTCGGTCAACTCGGTGGCGTTGGGCGGCGGGACTTCACGCACGCGCGCTAACTCCTCCCCCGCGTCCGCTTCCTCCCGGCCCCGCCCCTCCAGCCCACATTGGACAGTGCTTCGGCCGGCCCCGCCCAGTGCCTCCCTGCCTCCGTCTCTGATTGGACGCTGGCCTCCATTGGCCCTGCCCCTCAGCGACGGGAGCCCGCGGCCCTCCGAGTCCCGGCGCCGAGGGGGTGGGGCCGGGCGGGGCGTCGGGGCGCTATTGTCATGGAGACGAGAAGCCGGCGGCCGCGGAGGCGGGCGCAACCCGGCCCCGGTGGCTGCCAGCCGGCGGAGACGGCGGCGAGGCGGAGCGGCGGGGACTGCGGGTCGGCGCGGGAGGGAGCGCGGAGCTGGGCAGTGCTGGCCACGCGGGCAGCCGGGTTCGGTGGAGGCCGGGTGGTCGCGGGGGGCGACCCCGCCCCGCTGCCTCCGCTCCCGCCTCCCGCGGCCCTGGCGCTGCTCAGCGC
Organism: Nyctereutes procyonoides; assembly: GCF_905146905.1. Lineage (NCBI taxonomy): Eukaryota > Metazoa > Chordata > Mammalia > Carnivora > Canidae > Nyctereutes > Nyctereutes procyonoides. The sequence continues at coordinate 24,631,491 of NW_026575052.1, read as the reverse complement.
CCGCCCCCGGCTCCGCCCGCCGCCGCCGCCGCCGCCGCCGCCGCCGCGGCCCCTCGCGCTAACGGTCGGTAGCGGCCCGCGCGCGCCGCCCGCCGGGGGCTCGCGCCAGCCACGAGGGAGCGTCCGCAGCCCGCGCGCCCGCGCCGGACGGTAGGTGAGTCCCGCGTCCGCCGGTGCCGCCGCGGCCAGGCCTCCTGCCCTCGAGCCGCGCCCGCGGGCCTCCGTGCACCGGACGGACGCGGCGGCGCCCCGCGCGGCGGCGGGCGGGCCTGTCGCGAGGTCGCGGGCCCCGGGCCGGCGCGCGTGGGCGTGTCCCCTCCACCCTCGCGCGGCCGTGGCCGCGGAGCCGCGGAGGAGGGGAGTCGGGGACACCGACGTCCTCCTTCCAGCAGCGGCCGCCCCGGGCCGCCCCCGCCCCCGCCCCGCCCCCCCTCGGCCCTCCTCCCGTCGTGGTTTCGGTGTCGGGGGCTGGAGACAATCCTGAAAGATACCGAAGCATTTCGAATTTATGGTTCTGTGGCTGTGGTTGTCACCTCCGCTCTACGTCAAATTTAAGACTCATTTCTTAAGGATGTCTCTATTTTCTGCTTTATTTGCACATTGATGGCTCTGCTGCTCGGCTGGCCGCGGCCGCCCCGCGTCTCCGACTTGTGCTAATACGTGAAGTGGAAGAACTGGTGGGATTCAGATAGCATCTGGCGGGGGTGCTCCGTGTCCGTGGGGAAGTTTTTTCCTTTTCTGGTGGTAAACACGAGGTTCTTCCCTTTTTGATCCCGGCCGGGGGTACGGTTGACGTCCGCTCTCCCCTCCCTCCCTCCCTCCCTCCTCCTTCATCATCATCAGCTCTCCCGCTTGGGACCCTGCTCCCTGGTGACGCTGCGGTCTGGCTGGCCTCGTGCTGGAGCTTCGCCCCCGCGGAGGGGGGAGCCCTCGCCCCCTCCCCCCACGTTACCCAGATGACTCCTCTTTTGGCGTTGGTGGGGGGGAGGCGGGGGGATTGTTCTTGTATTTGTGTCTTTCTGAGCATTTTTAACTTCCACTGAGGGTAGGCGTGCCCTGTTTGTTTTTAATGTGGCACTCTGAAAAATTGTGATCCTAAGACTTCCTAAGAAAGGTTCATTGGTTTGTCGCGTCCGCACGGATGCGGTCACGCGAAACTCTTAAAAATGTAAAGCTTCCAAGTGAGATCCGCAATCGCACGGCTAAGCCATGGCCGCAGAGCTTGCCCCTCGAGTTTTGGCTGTGCAGTTGTCATCGTTTAAATCAAGTGCAAAAGAGGTTATTCCTGTTTATTTAGCGTAACAACTGTTTACAGTTAAAACTTTAAAGACCCATAAAAGTGGGTCTGCTGTGTTTTAAAGATCTCATCATTCTTGTAGGAGAGACACAACACGGGGCACTAGGAAAGGCAACAGATTGCTCCTGTCATATCGCTTTGCTGTTTCGGAGTGTACTTAAAGGATTATGATTGATAAGGCTGTCTTGCCAGAGAATGTTGACACAGGTGTGCATCGTTATCTTAATTAAGATCCTGAGAAAATGTTGTCTATGAAATGGTGACATAAGAAGGGCGGCATATTTTTGTACAGTTTTGCTTTGGGAGAATTTAATTGCACTTGAAACCTGTCTTTGAGCTTCCAGATTTTGTGAGCGCTTTGGCAACAGAAGTTTTAGAGAGAAATGGTAGTTTAATGTTAAGTGCTCTGGCATGTAGTAATGCTACTTGTGGCTTTTGGGCCATGCCTTTGTCAGCTTTCTTTGTGCTCTTTGTGGAGTCATGGTTACTAACTTAGGAAAAAAAAGCATAAATGAGACAGTCTGTTATTAAGCAAACATTTATTAGCGTTGAGAATAAATCTGTAGAGGAAGGCTCGCTTAATGCGCAGAAACAGGAATATAATAAAAAGGCAAATATATGAGAAATTTATGCTACTTTATATTTTGGGAAACTGTCTCCTAGAATGTTTTAATGATCTAAAGTAGTTTCTCTTTTCACATCATCAAGTACTTAGCTTAGTTCTTTATGGAATGCCTTGTTTTTATTAACAGAAAGAGAAGAAAACTGTTTTATTTCTTCCAAAATGCTGTCTATAAATTCAAATTATGGGCAAGTGGGCATAAGTGCATTTAGCCTCTTATTAGTTTAAGGATCTGAATCATAACCTGGGCGACCACTAAAATAATATTACTCTCCTTTACTTCAGATTTCTGAATGCAAAACAATAGCGAGACGGATGCTGCTGATTATATTACCCTTGGCTCACCCAGCACCTAATACCCTTTAACATAAGTATTGCATTAAGATTTTCCCCCCTCTCTTTGTAGCTCATGATTTCCTGGAAGCTGGCTGTCCATCAGTGTGTATATAAGATGTGTGAGTGTTTTTCTTTAATATTAAAACTCATTGTAGAAAGAGGAAATGAAAGTGGAGGAGGCCATAGGCATATGATCGGAGAAGCCAGGTGTAGAGTCACAGCTCATTCGTGACTCCAAGGATAATTAGCTGGCTAGAATTACATGGTAAACTAAAATCAAAGAAAGACTTATTTAGATTTGTTTGCTGAAACTAAAACAAGAGCATTAATTTCGAGATAATTACTTTACTTATCCCCCATGCCCCCCATCAAAATTTTTGTTCTGGCAGCTAAGATCAGCATCCCTATGCTGTTTATCCATGTGTTATTTTCAAATTTTATATGCAGTGTTAAAAGAAATGAAATAAGAATGTGAACTAATTACCTATTGTCTGTTTTAATGAATAACACTAAATAATTGTTAATATATTTTTACATTATAGAAAGCTTAGGAAAAAATTAAACATTCTTCAGTTGATAATGTGCAAGTAAATGAAGTCATGTAGTCATAAGCGAGTTAAATGTGTTCTTTAAAATAGAATATCAAGAGAGTATCATATTTGGAATACTGTTTTAGCTCTGAGGTAGCACAGCCTTTTTTGTGTTGTAATAGCTATATATATATATGTGTGTGTGTGTGTGTGTGTGTGTGTGTGTGTATTTCCCTTCAATTTCTACATTTTATTGGCTCTTTTAATTTTAACATATTTTTGGTGTATTGTTAGCTGTTTTATAGAGAATAATTCTGCTTAAAAGATGCAGTTGATGCAACTCTAAGAAGATGTAAAATCCTGGACTTGTTTTTCTCTTGTGCAGTAATGACTATGGTTTGCTGTCACAGCACTACTCTGAAGTATGATACTTATAACTTATTTCTGCATAAATTCACAGTGTTTTCATAGCTAGAGTATACCTAAGCACCAATTTAGCTTGGCAAATTAACTTAGATGCTTCAAAATTGAAAACTGGTATATTCTAATGTAGTTCAAGTTTAAATCTTTATTAGTAAGGATGCACTTAACATTTGTTCAGGAGAAGGAAATACAATTTTCTCCTGCAGTTGTCATTTATGTAATTCATTTTTCTAGCCTTTTCTCAGGCTAATGATATTCCACACCTTGATACAGCCTTTATTTGTTTATTTGGAGTAATATGGAGTGATACCTTGGAGAAAATTAGATTAGATATTCCTATCTAATATCCCCAAAGTATTTAGCTAGTCTTCTGTGTTTCTTTAAGGAGAATAATTTTCATTTTTGCGTGTGTGTGTGTGTGCAGTTTATAAGTATGACGCTTCCATAATGCATTTGGATGTTTTAGTTCACTTCTGAATTATGGGGTTCCTCCAAATGTTGGCTGAAATTTGTCCTTGCATATCCCCAAGCTCATCTGCAAGTGAGTGTCTGTAACACAGTGTGTTTATGTATGGAGTAAACCCAAAATAGCATCAGTGTTGGTTTTACCAAAGTATTTATATTGGTAATAGGAACTAAGTACAGAATGTAAAGAATGTCACTTGAGGCCTTTGATTATTAAAATTTAACTAAATGCATTCGCCAGAGGTTCAGTAAATTAGAAAAATTTCTGATTCGTGGAAATACACTGAATAATTAATTTTTTATGATATCATTGGATGGTGAAATTTATAAACTCAGTGCTTTCCATAAAAGTCAAGACTGAGGTTACATTTTATAGGAATGGAATTATTATTTAAAGGAAATAATCTGTTTATACCAAATTATAGTCTTTCATTATTTTCATTACCCAGCTCTTTTAAGAATAACTTTAATAGGAGGATCAGCTCCAGACATGGGTACTAAACTCTTTTAATGACAGAGGGTGTACAGGTATGTGTAAAGCTTGTCATTTCTCATCAAAATAGGGGCCGCTGAATATAAAGATGAGAAAAAATTCTTTTGCAGAATATTCACGTTGTCTATTGGGGAGAGCAAGGAACTGGATTTAGTGGTAGAGAATGTTTTGTTAAGTAAAAAAGATGATCGTATGACCAAAGGAAAAAAGGCTAATTTAAACAGAAAGCAACTCTAGTTAGTACAGCCTGCGTAGAACAAATGCTTCTGTATAAACTTTCAAAGGGTTTAAAGTGATTTTTAACATAAAAATGAAGCGATACATAATTGTTTTCAAATAATACACTTGTGTTGCCCAGTCTCTGATTGGGTCTTATGGAGACGGGGTTTCATGTATGACCAGGAGCTGATGCCTTACAGCAAGTTAGAAAATACACAACAGGAATCTAAGGAAAATGTGAAGTAGTGAGCAGCTGATTTCTCTCCATTTGACTTTAAGCTTAACCTTTGTTGTTTTGTTGTTGTTTTCAACCATGTGTAAAACTGTTGAATTTTTACTGAGTATTGGTTGGCGATTCCCCACCCCCACCCCCACCCTAAGAAAAATCTAAACCTATATGCAGATGGGTTTTGTTTTATATCTGTTGTCAGCCAAAATTTGCTATTAAGATTCATGTTTCATCTGTATTGATGATATTCATATGTATTAAAACTGGTACTCTTTTTATATAAAATAGGTGGGAATGTCCCTATTTAAAAAAAATATGAAGAAAACATGTCATTTCAACAGTAATGGATTATGGTTGATTAATTGAGACGGTTGTACTAAATGTTCTCTGGTGGAAATAGCTAGAGTATGCTTTTTGAGAAATGTGTCATTCAGGAATAAAATCAATTGAAGTATTGGTAATTAAATTGTAATTCCATGAAGGAAGGAAGTGAAGGAAAGATGAAGCTAACTGTTGCTGTTTTTCTTTTTAAGAATCTACAGTTCATAATGGAGCTACTGTACTGGCTATCGGAAGGAGGAGATTCGGAAGATAGGGAGGTAATATTATCTCTTTTAAAAGAATACTTTCCTCTGTAATCCTGAGCCTTTATTACATATAAGAACTTTATCTACCAGACAGCAATTTCTTTAAATGTGGGGTATGAAACGATCTGATTTTCCTGTGCTGAGTTTTGAGCTGCTTCTCCGAGGACTGTGGGCTGTGCCGGGAGAGCTGAGAAATCTCATCTAGGCATACTCAGCACCCTTAAAATAGCTTCTTTCTGAGAATTAGATCTGTGATGGTGGCCTCCCCAGTTCTAGTAGATGTCATTTTAGTTTGTGGCTGATGTGCATGCATTCAGCATGTTGCTTGGCTGTCCTCATTTACCTCCCAGTCTTTGTTGCCTTCTCTGGGAATGCACTCTCTGCAGGGCGATCTACTGCCAGCCTCACCCAGACTCTGAGTGGGAGACTTGGTGGTTGACAACTGGCTCCAGAGCTCTGCCAAGGAGTGAGCCTGGGCCCAGCCTGGGCTGCTCTGGTGCAAGGGATCGCACACACGTGGGTCCTTTGCCTTGTTCACCCCTTTAGGTCCCTTTCCATTTTCCTTGCAATCCTAGGTTACGGATAATATACTTTCCTTTTCCTCTCATTAGGTTGGCTTGCTGCTTCCTCTGCAGCTGTTGCAGGGATTCACATGGAATGGAAGACTCTGTTTTACTCTGGATGATATCGTTGATCATTTACCCTTGTGGGTTGTTTTGTTTTTGTTTTTTTCCATTTTCAAACATCTAATGTTAGTGTTAAAGAATGACTCTAAGATTATTGAGGAACAATATTCATGCACAATTTGTAGCCAGAAGAAATTTGTATCATGCTGTGTTGCCACATTGAATATGCAGGTGAAAATAAAAACAGAGTAAAACCCTTTTATGAAAGACCACTGACTGTGTCTAAGAATGTTTATGTAGGCTTTAGTTGGGGAATGATATTTATATCTATTTTTTTTCCTTTTTAAGAAAAATGATATACTTTTCTAGTCACCAAAAACATCTACTTCTTGAACTATACCTGTGGAGGGATATTAATAGGACAATAAAGGGTTTCATGGTATCCAATTATATAATTAGGAAATTGGTAAGCAGTGTGGTAGCTAAAACCAAATTCTTCCATTAAAAGGGCTAGTGTACATTTAAAAACAAAAACCTGCAGAAAACAGACTATTTGAACTTTAAATCAAATGACGTTTTCGGTTAACAGAACAAGAAGGGGAAATATACCAATCTCAGGTTCTTGTATTGATGCCAAGGTAGAAGTTGTAAGCCGAGGAAGCCATTAAGATGTAGCCTAGTAAAAATGGTGATATCAAAGTGATTACTTGGAAAGCAGTTTACATTCACAAAACAATTCAATATTATGACCTTGACCAACTTTTACACTTCAGATGCTTGGGTTATTACTCCGGTTTTTAAAATATCACTCGATAGCTCGGGTATAGAATGCAAGGGTATTTTTGAAGTGACTGGGTCTTGCTGGTCATCTTAAAATAGGCTACAGTATTACAAAGTTGAAATACAATATGTATTAATAGAAGGAAAATATAAAATTTAATATCCGGGCCACTCAGAGACCTTTATACCTACTTTAAAAGTATAATCTTGACATCTATGATACGATTTTTTTGTCTTTGTTATATGAGCAGAATTATGGATATTCTACAATCCAGATGTCTCATTTATTAATCCCAAATCCCATTCTCTGTAGTGGACATTGAAGATAAAAGGTGTACGTGGGAGAGTCAAGTTTTGAGTCAGAGGCTAATTTATTAAGCATTCGGACGTAGACCAGCAGCCTTGATTAATGTGGGACCGTGAAAGCGGACAGGTGAAACTGTTTTCGGCTGAAATTTACTAATGCAGCAGTCATTAAAATTAAATGTTTGTTAACATAATAGCGATGGCGTTTTCTCCTCCTCCTCCTTGTGGTTTTGTCCAACTAGATGTTACAGTGGCAGTTGTACTGACTGTTGAGTGTTTAAATGATGACACCATTATGTGAAGTGATTTTGAAATGAGAGATTTCAGCCAAGAATTACATCTGCTCCCATCTCCTTCAAATCATACTCTCTGGCAGTACAGATTATGATTGATTTGTTTGTGACAGATTGCAGGAAACAGTCATTGATTTTTCAATATTTTACCTTAAAATTATTTACAGTTGTAACCATGGGGAGGTATTTCCATGGGCTGTCAGCCCCTGAAAGACTAGGATAATATTCCCTGCTCTCTGACAAGACAAATTACCTGTAATGAGTGCAGTAGCTGAAGGGTATACTTTTATTTTAAAATATGTCAATAACCCCAGTGACTAAACGAATATTGATTTAGCATAATGAAGCCTGAGTAATGTGAAAATGAGCTTTTTCAAGGAGCCTGGTAAAGACTTTCTTTTTAGCTGGTTGTAAGAAGCTTTTCATTCTTTTCAACCAGCTCCTGGAGATAAGGAGTTTTATATGCAAACCATCAGGAATGATAGTGTTGTTTGTGATAACAACCTGGGGCCAAATATTTTTGCCTTTACTTTTATCGATTCTTTTTTGCAAATCTGATTTTGAGTCTTAACTTTCAGTCATAGAATTTGATTTCCTTGATCTTATCTTTAACCGACTTAGTATATTCACAGTGGCAGCATATTTTGCATTAGAACCTCCAGTCATGAATATTAAAATATAACTATATGTACGATAATTTGTAGATGACATAATCATTATCTTAGGACATTTCAAACGGGTTATTGTAGAATTTAATGCACCATATTTTATGGGAGAATAATTCCCAGTCCCTGGACATCAGATTGCTTTCAGTGAATGAAGATTAATTTACTTAGGCATCGGTGCATGTTTTCATTTTTGTCCAACTTCCCTCCCATTTTTTGAATGTAATTCCCAACTTTTCATAGATTAAGATCCTAATGCATAAGGTCCTCCAGGCAAGAATAATAGTAGAGAAGTATATAGCTGTATTTTAGAATCCATCAAGGAGCCTGAAGACTTTGTGCCTGAATAAGTATCTTCGTATCTAACTTGGTTAGGAGAAAATAGGGTAAAAATTGCTAGTAATATATAGCAGGAAAAAGTAAGTATTTGAACAAGATATCAAACTGCTAATTCGTGGAACTCCAACATACTTTATGATAACTAATAGTAACAGCATCTTATTAAAAGCAGTAGGTAAAGGCCCTTTAAAAATTAATAATGAGTTCCGATTGAAATAAAATTCAGATGGCTCTTTGTGAGTGCTAGTTATCTTGTAGGATGGCCCTGGAAATGTTGCAATAAAATGAAAAATAGAAACCTATTTCTTAATGGAAAAAAGGATAGACTCTAGAACAAAAATTATCATTTCCCCCATCCTCAGGAATTTGCCTAAGGGTGTGACACTCTGTCACTGGTCTTAGTTGTATTCTGCAGTAGATCCAACGCCTTATAAAATCACTGGTCCCATGGTTTCAGATACTGTAAGATTCTATTTCTCTATCACCCTCTCCCCCAAATTCTTGTGCTTTTTCTATAAACAGACCTTTGAAACTAGAACTGTGAGAAATACATCATTATTACATATAAAACTGGTTGCCCACAAATTCTTCAATTATTAATTGGCTTTACAGTTTTTTTTTAAGTTGATGTACTAACTGTACAACTTATCCATGGATAAGGTGATATCTATAGATATGCCTTCCAGAAAAAGAAATGAATATAGGTTTTTTTTCTCCGTAGTTTTTTTAAATAAAACATTTTTTTTCCCCAGACAAATCTAGGCTAATGAGAACATCTATGTTGTCATTTATTTTGGAGATAAAAAATAAATGTATTATTCTCAGCGCTTCTTGACCACATCATATAGTTTAAACTTGTGAGTTCATTTTACAGTGCATGTGTAGAACTACTTATGTGAAGTAGGTTTTAATAAATATGTAGTTAAAGTAAGGCTTTTTCTGGGGAAATTATTCTCTTTTGGATACTACGTCCTTCTCCATTCCCCCCCCCCTTGAAAAAAAATACTCTGCCCTTGTTCTGTAAGAAAAAATTATTTATATAGAGTGTTTTTAAATCATACAACTCATTGCCTGGGGTTAGTTAAGACATTTTTTTTTTTTTGAAAAGGAGAAAATGCCCCCTTTTAAAAAATCTTTCTTGTTATTTGTATCTATTAAGATAAACAGTTTACTTTGATACGGTGCATACCAATCTACTTAGTTAATTTTTTTTCCAGAATTCATTTTGCTGTATTTGGTCTGACCTTCTATGATAACTTAATATAGGAACAAATTAGCATATAATTCTATTTTCCATGTGACCTCAACCAGTTGCAGAATCATACCACCACTTTTGGAGGGCAATTCGATAGTGTATGTAGACTGTAACATTAAGTGTTTGCAAATGTTTAGGGCATCCTGGCTAATGTGATATCGAAAAGATTTCAAAATCATCAGTGAGAGGAAATACCCCAATTACTAAGGTATGAAAACACCTCCTAAAGGTACTATTTTTAATTAATGTACATAATTGATTGGTGATTTGTCTTTCCCCCAAGCAGAAAGTGCAGTTGGTGAAGTCTGAGATATTAGGGATTGAACATGACAACTAAACAGATCTTTTTTTTTTTTTCTCTTTTAGATTTGGATATCAGGCTTTGAAACTTCCTGTGGTCTGTTCAATCTAGACACAAAGGACCTGGGACAATCAAGTGCTCAAGAGGTTTAAATTGTTTTGGATGTTCCTATTTATAGACAAAAATATTTTTCCAATTCAGATCCTCACTTGTTATACAGAAGGTCATGTTCTTCTTGATCATCCATTTTGTTTGAAATGACTAGTATTGTAGAGTATCACCAAACATTTTCTGTTTGAATCAAAGCATAGAAAAATGTATGTTGACTTTTTTCTAAAATGTCTTTATTGGATCGAATGAATGTTTATACTTGAAAAAAGAGGGTTCCGGAAAAAAAAAAAATCCCTGTCTCTGTCCTAGCGATTCTTCCAGCAGTTCAGCATCATTATATATGTAATATAACTATTACATTTATGGGCGGAAAAAGACTTGAAAAGTATCCATGCATGTTTTTTTTTTTTACTTCTCTATATTAATCCCCTTGGAATAGAACATTTCTCCTCACAAAATCTATTAGCGCAACTCAGATACATGAAAATGTTGCCTTAACGGGCAGATCATTTGATATGTGTTTGAATATTTGATTTATGTAAAGAAGATGATACCCAGTTCTTTCACAGAGTTCTTATATTTGTGTACACCGACTAATAATGGGTTGCCTTGCCATTGGGAAATGCCTTGTTGTGGTGTGTGGCATCTGTAGGAAAACAGAAGGATTCCTCTGGCCTCTGTGGTGTCTGGTGAGAGACAGTCCTCAGTGCGGAAACTGGGGAGATTCACAGATGCCGGTGACACCCGTAGAAACTACTGTGGGTCACTGTTTTGTGCTTGACCCAGTTTGTACTCCATCCACTTCTGTAGTTTTTACAAAGAATCAAAGGTGCTGTGATTATTCTTAAGCTTGGATCTCAATATCGCCAAGTAAATTTATTAGGCTAGACTATTTCTTTTTAAATTTTTAATTAAACTTTGTATTTCAAAATAATTCCAGATTTCACCCGCAGCTAACTAATGGAGGGCTCCCATGTACTTTTTACCCGGTTTTGCCAATAGTGACGCTAATAACATGTAGTGTAATATCACAGCCTGGCTGTTAACGTTGCTACAGAAGGTACAGAACATTCCCATCACCACAGGGATTCCTCACATTATCCTTTCATATCCATACTCCCATCTCTCTTGCCCCTTCTCCTTAACCCCAGCAACCACTCGTCTGTTCTCCATTTCTATCATTTTGTCTTTGCCAGAATGTCACAGAAGTGGAATTCCATAGTGTGTTACCTTTTGGAATTGGCTTTTCTTGCTCAGCATATTTTACTGGAAATTCAACTTGTACTTATTCAGGACTTTGTTCTTTTTTATTGTTGGGTAGTATTCCATGGTATGGTGGTCCTGCAGATTGTTTAACTAACCATTCACCAGTCGGGACTTCAGGGTTGTTTCCGGTTTCTGACTGTTAGAATAAAAGGGCTATAAACATTCGTGTACAGGTTTTTGTGTGAACATAAGTTTTCATTTTTCCTGGGAAAAATGCCCAGGAGTGCAATTGTGGGTCATATGATAATTACACAGAGTATTTCTTTTTATGACTAGACTTGATTTTGTGTGTGTGGAAGGGGAGACAAGGCGGACATCGACATTTTTGCGGTGTCTTTGCTTTAACTGGATTTGTTTCTGATTTTAAAATATGCAGACTATCTTGAATAACTTGTAGCCAGATATCAAAAACAGTTCTCCACAACCTAGATTTTGTTCTTATTTTTAGAGAAATACTTCTGGAAAAAACTGCTGCTTTTTTTTTTTTGTAAACAATTTGTATGTAAAGGGATAAAGGTAGATATATATTGTAGATAAGGTGCTGCAGAGCTGACGGGTTACTTGGAGAAATGTAGGGGGAGTTTTCCAAGTGTTAATACAGACTTGGCTTTCAAGGACATACCATGGTAGCTTCCAAACTGACTCGTGCTTTTGTCACTCTCATCTTGCCTACGGTTTTTTACTTGTAGAATTAAATCATTATCTTAACAGTTCGTTCTCTGTAGTGTTGCATTTCATGCTCATTTGATTCAACTATAAGACTTGTGTTTGTAAGGAAAAGAAGGAAATAAAAGCCAAAAAGTGTCTTTCCCTAGTACACGACCCCGAAAAATGTTAACTACTTTATATGGATGCTTACAATGCTTACTGGAAGGAACAGCTCTGTTCCCAACCCTGGTGGAAATTATACTGCTTTATTGTATGTGCCTTGACATAATGAGACATGTACAAAACCATGGATGCTATATTTTGGGGGTGACCCACTGAAAAGATTTTTCGAGGACAATTTTGACTCTGATTTTCTTCCATTATATATACTGACTTTAGAACTCTCAGCAAAGACTGAGCTCCATTTCATTTTTATTTTTTTATATATATTTTTTGATTTTTATTTATTTATGATAGTCACACACACACAGAGAGGCAGAGACACAGGCAGAGGGAGAAGCAGGCTCCATGTACCGGGAGCCCGACGTGGGATTCGATCCTGGGTCCCCAGGATCGCGCCCTGGGCCAAAGGCAGGCGCTAAACTGCTGCGCCACCCAGGGATCCCTCCATTTCATGTTTAGAAGCATTGGATATCACTTACTGGTTACAATGATCCTGCTAACAAAAGTCAATATTATAAATCTTTAATTTTTTCCAGTGAGGCATTAGGCTCAGAGGACCCCAATCTTTCAGGGCTTCTAAATATAGTTTTTATCTCAGCATGTTATGTTTATGACCACAGTGATAGAAATGGCCTAAGACAATAGAATCATCCTTGCCCTTAAAAATGACCTGGTTATAAAAGATAGCATGTGTGCGTGTGATCTTTAAATACCAATAGGTCACTCATCGTTGAGGAGCTGCCAAAACACCCCATGTTCTGGCACTTCTAGGCACTGGGAACCTAAGAGCCCCCCTCTTCTATCAGCCTGGTTCTCCGTAGGGCATAGAATAGGGGGTGGGGACAGGGGAGAAAGTAAAAAGAAACCGACAGACCGACATGACTGCGTGCTACTAGAACTCCAGAACCTTCAGAACTCGGAAGAAAGTCTAGGCCAGCTGGAACTGCTGAAGCAGGCCTCACAGAAGATGGCAGACTTGAAGTTTGGAGGAGCATATACGTAATATGGAGAAGGATATCCGCAGAGACAGAAATGAGCTCCTGTGTGGTTTAGTTGAAAGTAGAGAGGAATCTGGTCTGGCTAGAATTTCCTGGGACATTGCAGGGGTAGTCACTGCCCAAAAGTCTATTTAACATCTTCCTATGTTTTAGGAACTCACCAGAAATGTGGCATGCTGTTTGAAAGAGTAATATTTAAATTTAAATATGTGGGTTTGAGTGAAAAAAAAAAAAAAACAAGTGGGTACTCTTCCTCCTTAAACTAAGGCTTGGAAGTATGTCTTAGCTTTTAAGCCTCCATCTGTTGGGGTGTGTGTGTGTGTGTGTGTGTGTGTGTATATATATATGTAGAACAAAAGATTCTACTTTATTCTCTTTACGATTGATAAGGAATAAGAGGTTTTATACTTCTTCAGTGTCTTAAATGCATAATCTGTAAGACAATCATGCTTCTTAGAGTTCTAGTTTATTTGGGGCCTTAAATAACAAAAGTTGGGGACTTAGAAAGATGATTTGATCAAAGTGGTTATAAAAGACATAAAAATTAAGGTAGTCATGGTTCTATATGTAATAATATTGATCCCAGTATACCCAACTACATGACATTGCCAACACAAATCGTGTTTAGTGCAAGAGCTATGCTAGGTTGGCAACTTAAAAGTCTTGAGTATATATGAAGAGGAAGCATTAAGGAATCGTCGTGTAATAGTGTTTAGCAGTTTGAAAAATAAAATAAAACTGCAATTTTAGTCAGGTTTTTAAAATTTTTTTACAAATACTGCAAATCATAGGTTGGTTACCACTAGACTTCCTGACTCTGCCATGATTGCTGTATTCTAGGTCTATTCTTTTAAAATACCAGGCACTTTATAATTTTGTCTATAATTGTTTATATATATATTCTCCACAAAATCTTTTTAGAACAACTTATTGCTAAATTACCTTAACCCACTCGCCATCTTTAAACTTTTATGTATGCATACACTAAAGTGTGAGTTGCAAGACACATTGGTGGAGTATTTTATTTTTCTAGGCTCCTTATTCAAAATACCGTTCAAACTCAATGCATAAAAATAGCAGGCCACTCCCTTTTGCATGCTTTTGAAGCTGGAAAAGACTCATTTTACATATGAAGAAACTGAGTCCCAGCAGGATGAAATGACTAACTAGTAAATAATGATGAGGACCTTTTGAATGGAAAACAAAAAGTAAACTCAGGTGACTTGATGCTTTCCCCAGTTCTGGAAATTCAATTTAGGGAGGCTTGTATCACAACCAGATTCTTGATGTGTTCTTGTTCTATATATGTCAGAAATAAATGTCTACTTTGCCGTCTGCACATGTCATATTGACATTTGGTCACCAAATACGGGTATAAGTAGCAAGTTCAAGCGTATTAATCTCAGAACTGAATTTTAACCAATAGAATATTGCATTCATTCACTTCTCTTTGTGCATACCTGCTGTCCCTAAACATTGTAATAAATCCAGGGAACCAAATATGAATCCGACATGTTCCCTAAAATCAGTAAAGTGAGCACAGGGCTCAGGCCTGGAGATGAAATGGTGAACAGTATGCAGTGTTTGTTTAGGAGCATAGGGCTTAGCATACCATGGAGATGGGGCATAAACAGACCATTTCACCATTTCAGCCCAGCACATATAGTCGCGTGAGCTAGGAGAGTGGCCAGGGAAGGAGAGGTATTAAGGATTGATGGAAAACACTGAGATGCTGGAAATAAAAGGGCTTGATGACCCATTTCATATGAGGGTAAAGAAGAAGTATGACAATGAGGGTGTCCACAGGGCTTACACTATCAGGTCATGGTGTCAGTATTCTGGGACTAAGATCCCAGGCGAGTAGGTCTGATGGGAAGAAATGGCACCCAAACAGTTGGTTTTGAGGTGCTAGTAGAATAGCCAAGGAGTTTGGAACTCACCAACGAGTAAGCAGGCAAGAAACAAATCTCTTCTTCCATAGTGGTGCGATTTTTTTTTCCCCTTAATGGGAAAATTTCTCAAAAAGTGTGTTTGTTTTCTGTCATTATTCCCTGTTTCTTTATCATGTGATACAGCTATGAGAAGCAAGTCTGAGATGAAGGGTTCACTATTACCAGGCAATGTTTGTTTTGAAAAAGATGGGGTTCAAAAGTGTGTAAAGGAAGTAAAGTAAGTCTTCCCAGCCATAGTTGTCTCCAAAACATGACGTGTACTAAATTTCAATTGTGCACAGAAATTTTTTTAAAGATTTATTTACTCATGAGAGAGAGAGAGAGAGAGGCAGAGACATAGGCAGAGGGAAAAGCAGGCTCCCATGGGGACCCTGATGCAGGACTCAATTCCAGGACCCTGGGATCATGACCTGAGCCGAAGGCAGATGCTCAACCACTGAGCTACCAAGGTTCCCCTGTGCATAGAAATTTTAAGATAGGGATAAAACATTGCCAAGGAAAAAACACTGGAGACTGTTTTTGTTTTGAGAAACTTAATGGGTTTGGATTACAACATATGCTTAAGTGATTAGTATGTAATTTTTTAAAAAAGGTTCTATGTATTTATTTGACACAGCATTGAGTGCGCAAGCAGGGGTAGTGGCAGGCAGATGGAGAGGGAGAAGCATACTCCCTGCTGAGCAGGGAGCCCAATGCAGGGCTCTATCCCAGGATCCCGGGATCATGACTTGAGCCAAAGGCAGATGCTAACCGACTGAGCTGCCCAGGAGCCCCGATTACTATATGATTTTATCTGGATCTTACTACCGTAGACATTCATCCCACAAGTACTTAGCGAGCACCTGTTAGGTATTGGATACTGGATAACATTGGTCATAGAGTAGAGACTGCAGTGGGCACGGTCCTTCCCTCACAGAGCTTATAGTCTAGCCAGTGGATTGTTAATCATGAAGGTAGCTTTTTATGATATTTCTGTCTGTATATGCTTAATATAATTGGCATACATCATGAGGAAAACTTAGGACTCTCAAATCTATGAAAATGAACATTTATACCTCCAGAGGGCACTGCTGTGTTCACGAGGGTCCCGGTGGGCAGGGGAGAGTTCAATGCACCTTGACTTTCTACCCGATGGCTGGTGGGAAGCAGAGACTGGAGCAGAGATGGACAGTAGTTCCTGACTATTCCAGAGTAGTTATGAAATAGAGAGTTCTAACTTGTTTGCTCATAAGAGTGAGGACCAAAATTGTTGAGTTTGAATATGCAGATTTTCGAGTTAGAAGGGAGTTGGAACTTGGTACTTACTTGAATTTTTAACTTTGAAACCTAGAAGCTGACTTAGTGCATGTTTTGATTGTAAAACCAAATCAGATCACTTTTTGAGCAAACCATTATACATTATTTCTGTACCTTACTACTGTCCCTCATTTTTCAGAATGGGTAGCTTGTCTCTTGTCTAGCTAACCGCTTCTTTTCTCTTTTCTGTTTTCTCCTGATTTCTTAGCTGTCTTCTGTATCTTAAAAATCTCCTTCACTTATCTTCCTCAATAGCTCCCATTCTAAAATGTTCCCTCTAGACTTGGACTCTCCCTCTAAGCTCCACACGGAATAATCCCCTCCTTAACTGCCAAGCTTATAGAAAGATGTGTCTAGAAACACAAAACAAAAAACAAAAACAAACAAACAAAACAGAAATGTGGCTTTATGTTAGCTTTCTGTACTCTGGCTTTCTGTTTAGCACATGTGATCTGGTTTTCTAGTTACACAAAGGCCTATATCTGGTGTTTTTCAGTCTCACTGGACTTAGCCATGCTGTGCATATAGCAGGATCTTTGGCTTCTGAAATGCTGCTGTCCTGAATTCTTTGGCCTCTAACCCTGTTACTTTTGTAGGCCACCTCCCTTGATGTATCCCTCAAATGTGACTGCTCTACTGGGATGTAGCCTTCCCTTCAGAAGTTTCCTTGCTTGAACCCTGGTCTCAGATTTTCAGCTGTCTGCTGGGACAGCTCCCGATTGGCCCTCTGTCCTTTCTGCCCTGAGTCTACTTCTTTCTATGCCCTCCTGAACATGTTATATTGGTTCATGACATTGAAGAGCTCAATGTCTTCATAGAGCTCTTGCTCTAGTTACCAAATCACATCAGTGTTACTCTCATACCTTCTATCAGGCTGGGTCAATTTCACCTTCTAAAATCTCTTAAATCCCACATCTTAATCTATTCCTACTATCATGCACAGCCTCCCCACTACCAACATTCCCTACCATGGTGGGACATTTGTTAGGATTGATGAGCCAACATTTACACATCATAATCAGCAAAGGCCATAGTTGACATTAGGCTTCACTCTTGGTGTTGTACATTCTCTGGGTTTGGACAAATGTATAATGATATGTATCCACCATTGTAGCATCATACAGAATAGTTTCACTGCCCTAAAAAAAACTGTGCTCCACCTATTCATCCCTCCCTCCTCCCCACTAACTCTTGCCAACCACTGACCTTTTCTATATCTGTAGTTTTGTCTTTTCAGATGTCATATAGTTGGAATCACACATATGTAGCCTTTTCAGATGGACTTCTTTCACTTAGTAATATGCATTTAAGGTTCCTCCATGTGTTTTCATAGTTTGATAGCTCATTTCTTTTTTAGGGCTGAATAATATTCCGGTCTGTGGATGTACCACAGTTTATCTGCTCAACTAATGGAGGACATCTTGGTTGTTACCGAGTTTTGGCAATTATGAGTAAAGCTGCTGTAGGTTTTTGTGTGGATATAAATTTTCAACTCCTTTGGGTAAGTACCAAGGACGGCCATTGCTGTGATGTATGGTAAGAGTATTTAGTTTTATATTTATTTGCCAGACTGTCTTGCAAAGGTAGCTGCACCATTTCCCATTCTCAACAATGAATAAGAGTTCCTGGTGCTCCATATCATCACCAGCACTTGGTGGTGTCTGTGCTTTGAATTTTGACCACTCTAATAGGTGTATAGTGGTATCTCATAATTCTTTTGATTTACACTTCACTGATGAACTACAAAATCTTTTCATATGTTTATTTGCCAGCTTCTTTGTGGAAATGCCTGTTAAGATCTTCGGCCCATTTTTAAATTGAGTTGCTCATTTTCTTATTGCTGAATTTTAAGGTTTCTTTGTCTATTTTGGATAACAGTTCTTTATCAGATGTGTATTTTGCAAATGTCTTCCTCTTCTCATTCTCTTAATGGTATCTTTCACAGAGCAAAAAAAAATTTTTGATTTTAATGAAATCCTACTTGTCAATTCTTTCTTTCACGGATCATGCCTTTGGTGGTGTGTAAAAAGTTATTATCAAATACAGTATTATCGAGAGCTTCTTCTATGTTATCTTCTAGGAGTTTTATAATGTTATGCCATACATTTAGGTCTGTGACCTATTTTGAATGAATTTCTGTGAGGGGCTTAAGCCCTGTGTTTAGATTCACTTTTCATAGTACCAGTGGTTGAAAACGGTCTCTTTGTTCCATGTTTTGCCTCTTCTTCTTTATCAAAGATGTGTTGACTAGATGTATATGGGTCTGTTTCTAGTCTCTATTCTATTCCATTGACCTATTCATTTATTCATTCACTAATGCTACACTGTCTTAAAGTTGGGTAGTGTCAGTCCTCCAACTTTGTTCTTCTCTCTCAGTCCTTTGCTGGCTATCGTGGATCTTTTGCTCCTCCATATAAATTTTAGGATTGGTTTGTCTATATCCACAAATAACTGCTGGGATTTTGATTGGAATTGCATGGAATCTATAGAGCAGGTTGAGAAAAACTGACATCTTGATAATATTGAGTCATCCTATCCATGAACATGAGCTACCTCTTCATTTATTTAGTTTTTCTTATATTTCTCTCATCAGGGTTTTGTAGTTTTCCTCATATAGATCTTGTACATATTTTGTTAGATTTATACCTAAGTATTTCATTATAATTATAATTTCAAATTTCACTTATTCATTGCTGGTATATAACAAAACATTTGACTTTTATATTGAACTGTATCCTGCTATCTTGCTTGTAATTGTTTGTTAATTACAGGGTTTTTTTTAAATTATTGATTCTTTCTAGTTTTCTACATAGACAATTGTGTCATCCGCATACACAGTTTTATTTCTTCCTCCTTAATCTGTATACCTTTTATTTCTTTTTCCTGTCTTATTACATTAGTTAGGACTTCTAGTACAATGCTTAGGAGTGGTGAGTGGGGACATTCTTGTTTTCTCTAATCTCAGTGGTAAAGCTTCTGTTTTCTCACTGTGAAGTATGATGTTATCTATAGGGGCTTTTGCCAACAAGCTTTATCAAATTGAGGAAATTCTACTCAATTAGTTTAAGAGTTTTTATAATGAATGAGTGTAGGGTTGTATCAAATGCTTTTCCTTCATATATCAATAATATGTTATTTTTTTTCCTTTTTTAGCCTGTTGATGTGACAGATTACATTAATTGATTTTCTGATGTTGAACCAGCCTTGTTCACCTGGCATAAATACCATTTACACTGCCATGGTGTATAATTCTGCATCTGTGTTATATTATTCTTTTTATACATTGTTAGATTCAGTTTGCCAGTATTTTGTTGAGGATTTTTGCATCTATGTTAATGAGAGATTTTGGTTTGTAGTTTTCTTTTTTTTAAATCTCTATAAACATCTTTTTCTGATTTTAGTAGTATGGTAATGCTGACTTTATAGAATGAGTTAGGAAGTTTCCCTCTGCTTCTGTCTTCCAAAAGAGACTGAAGAAAATTGGTATAATTTCTTTCTTAAAAGAAAGAAATTTTAGTAGAATTCATCAGTGTACCCATATGGGCCTAGCATTTTCTGTTTTGGAAGATTATTATTGATTCAATTTTTGAATAGAGGTCTATGCAGATTGTTTATTCTTGGGTAAGTTTTGGCAGATTGTGTCTTTTAAGGGATTGATCTAGTTCATCTAGATTGATGAATTTGTGAGCACGACATTCGTAGTATTCCTATATTATCCATTTTATCCCCCGTTCAGTTATGATATTAGTAATTTGTATCCTCTTTCCTTTTTTCTTAATTAGCTTGGCTAGAGGATTACCAGTTTCATTAATTTCTTTCAAAGAACTAGCTTTTGGTTTCATTGATTTTCTCTGTTGATTTCTCGTTTTTTTAAATTAATTTTTGCTCTAATTTTTATTATTCCTTTCTTCTGCTTACTTTAGATTTAACTTGCTTTTTCTCTGTAATCCTAAGGTGGAAACTTAGATTATTGATTTTTGAACTTTCTTTTTTCCTAATATATGCATTCAAAAGCTATGAATTTTCCTCTAAAAACTGCTTTTCCTCCATCACACAAATTTTGCTAAGTTGTGTTTTCATTTTCATTTAGTTCAAAATGTTTTGAAATTTCTCTTGAGATTTCTTCTTTGACCCATATGTTATTTAATATTCAAGTATCTTGAGTCTTTCAGCTATCTGTTATTGGTTTCATTAAGTTTAATTCCATGTAGTTTGGGAGCATATATTGTTTGAGTCCTATTCTTTTAAACTTGTAAGGTGTGTTTTATGGCCCAGAATGTCATCTACCTAGCAAATGTTCCCTGTGAGCTTGAAAAGACTGTGTATACTGCTGTCATTGGATGAAATAATCAACAGATATCCATTATATTTAGTTTCTTGATGGTGGTGTTGAATTCAACTATGTTCTTACTGATTTTCTACCTGTTGGGTCTGTTCATTTATGATATAAGGGTGTTAAAGTCTTCAACTATAATAATGGATTCATTTATTTTTCCTTCAGTTCTATTAGTTTTTGCTTTGCATATTTTGACTCTGTTGTTAGATGCATACACATTAAGGATTACTATGTATTCTTGAACATTAACCCCCCTTATCTTTATGTAATGTCCCTTTTTATGCCTTATAACATTACTTGCTTTGAAATGTATTGTGTCTAAAGTGAGCTACTCCTGCTTTATTTTTTATTACTGTTAGCATGGTTTATCTTCCTCCATCTATTTACTTTTAATCTATATGTATCTTTATATTTAAAGTGAGTTTCTCATAGACAATATATGCTTAGGTCTTGTTTTTTTTTTAATTTACTATTTTTATTTTTTATCCACTGCTACTATGTTTGCCTTTTAATTGGTATATTTAGACCTTGATGTTTAGACTGATTCTTGATATAGTTGAATTAGTACCTACCATATTTGTCTCTGTTTTCTATCTGTTGCTTTTGTTCTTTATTCCTGTTTTTGTTTTCTTTCTTTCTGCCTTTTGTGATTTTTTTTAAGATTTTATTTATTTATTTGAGAGAGAGAGAGAGAAAAAAAAAAACGAGTGGGGGACAGGAGCAGAAGGAAAGGGAGATGCAGAATCCCTGCTGAGATGGGAGCCCAATGTAGGGCTCAATCTCAGGACCCTGAGATCATAACTTGAGCCAAAGGCAGATGCTTAACCTACTGAGCTATCCAGGCATCCCACCCTTGGTGGTTTTAATTGTCCATTTTATAGTATTTCATTTTCTCTCCTTTCTTAATATATCAGTTATACTTTTTTTTTTAACTTTTGCAGTGGATGCTTTAGACTTTACAATATACATTTACAACTAATACAATTTTAAAATAACACTATACCACTTCAGAGGTAGTGTAAGTACCTTATAATAACAAAATAATCCTAATTCCCCCATCTTGTCCCTGTATCACTGCTGTTATTCATTTCACTTGTCCATATACATACATAAGCATATATAAGCATACATAATCAAATACATTGCTTTTATTATGATTTTGAACAAATAGATCAATTAAGAATAGAAAATAGAAAAAAGAGGGGTTTTTGTTTTGTTTTGTTTTGTTTTAACTTTCACTTATTTCTTTTCCAATGCTCTTCCTTTCTTTATGTAGATCTGAGTTTCTGACCAATATCATTTTCCTCCCCTCTGGCTCCTTTCAGGATTTTTTTTTTAAGATTTTATTTATTTATTTGAGAGAGAAAGAGAACACAACAGGGGAAGGGAGAGGGAGAAGGAGATGGAGAAGCAGATTCCCCACTGAGTAGAGAGTCCAACGATGTGAGACTCAATCCCAGGACCCCAAGATCATGACCTGAGCTGAAGTCAGACACACTTAACCACCCAGGCACCCTTCTTGTCAGAATTTTCTCTTTACCTTTGATTGTCTGCAATTTAAATGCTAGGTATAGTATTTCTTGGCACTTTATTCTACTTATTGTTCTCTCAGTTTCCTGGAACTGTGATTTGGTATCTGACCTCAATATTGGGAATTTTTCCATTATTATTATTACTTCAAATATTTCTCCTATTTCTTTCTTTTCCTTCTGGCATTCCCGTTATGCATATGTACCCCGTCATAGTTGTCCCACAGTTCTTGGCTATTCTGTTCCAGTATTTTTCAGTCATTTTTCTCTTTTTGATTTTGGAGATTTCTATTGAGATATCCTCAAGATCAGAGATCCTTTCCTCAACCATGCCCAGTCTACTTATAAGCCCATCAAAGGGATTTTTCATTTCTGTTATAGTATTTTTTTTATTTCCAGCATTTCTTTTTGATTCTTTCTTAGAATTTCCATCTTTCTGCATATCTTGCCCATCTGTTCTTGCATACTATCTATTTTATCCATTAGCATTCTTAGCATATTGATCATAGTTGTTTTAAATTCCCATTCTGATAATTTCAATATATTTGCCATGTCTGGTTCTGATGCTTGCTCCATCTCTCTAAATTGTGTTTTTTGCCTTTTGTATGCCTTGTAATTTATTCATGATAGTCAAACATGATGTACTGGGTAAATGAACTATTGTAAATAGGCTGTTATCAATGTGGTGATAAGGCACAGAGGGAGGGAAACCATTCTACAGCCTTATGACTAGGTCTCAGTCTTTCAGTGAGCATATGCCTCTTGCCTAAACTTCACACATGTTGAGTCATCCCACCACCATCACCCATCTTGCTGAGGTGGGACAGGATGACTAGACTGGGCTGGACTTATACATTTCCCTTCTTCATTGTGGAAGGCTATAGCCAGCTGTGAGTGTGCATTTCCTTTACTGTAGGTCTGTTAGGCTCTAATAAAATATACAGTCCACAAGCATTTTGGGTAGGGGGAGATCCAGTTTAATTGAGAAGTAATTGACATACATTACTGCAAGTAGGTGTACAGCTTGATGGTTTGATTTACATGTAGTGTGAAATGATTATTTAGTTAACATCCATCATCTTCTGCAGATACAATTAAAAGAAAAAAAATATCTTCATGTGATGGGAACTCTTAGGATCTACTCTCTTAACAACTTTCCTGTATATCATACAGCACTGTTAGCTGTAATCCTCGTGTTGTACATTACATTTTTAATACTTATTTTTCTTATAACTGGAAGTTTGTACCTTTTGATCTTCGATACTTTCTTCCAATTCCCCTTTCCCTACCCTCTGCCTTTGGTAACCACAAATCTGATCTCTTTTCCTGGGAATCTGGGTTCTTGGTGTTTGGAGCGGGGTGTTAGCATTATTCTACATGTGAGTGAAACCATATACATTTATCTTATCTGACTTATTTCACCTAGCATAATGCCTTCAAGATCCATCCATGTTTTTGTACATGTAGGATTTTCTCATATTTTATGCCTGGATGATATGCTAATATTATGAATATCCATTCATCCATCAAAGGATTCTTAGATTCTCTCGAAGTCTTGACTTATACATAATGCTGGTATGAACATGGGGGTGCAGATAGTGTCTTCATTTCCTTTGGATAGATTCCCAGCAAGTGAATTGATAGATTATTGGTAGTTTTATTTTTAATTTTTTGAGGAATCTCTACACTGTTTTCCATAGTGGCTGTGCTAATTTGTAATCCCACCAACAGTGCACAAGGGTTCTTTTTTCTTCACATCCATGCCAGCATTTCTTATGTCTTGTCTTTTTGATGATAGTCTTTCTAACAAGTATGAGGTGATATCTCATTGTGGTTTTCATTTGCATTTCCTGATGATTAGTGATGGTGAGCATCTTTTCATGTACCTGTTGGACATTCCTATATCTTCTTTGGAAAAAATTCTGTTCAAGTTTTTGCCCATTTTATAATTGGATTATTTATTTTGCGTTTTGTTTGTCTTGTTTTGTTATTGAGTTATACGAGTTCTTTATAGATTTTTATATATATTGGATATTAATTCCTTATATATATATAGAAATTTCAGATGTCCCCATTCTATAGGTTGTTTTTTTTTTATTTTGTTAATGGTTTCTTTTGTTGTGCAGGTTTTTAGTTTGATATAGTCCACTTGTTTTTTATTTTGTTGCTGTGCTTAGGTGTGATTTTTAAAAATTCATTACCAAGACCCAAATCAAAGAGCTTTTATCATGTGCTTTCTTCTAGGAATTTCAGGGTTTATATTTAAGTCTTTAATCCATTTTTGAGTTAATATTTGTGAGTGGTGAAAGATAGGGGTCAAGTTTCATGCTTTTACATTTGAATTTCCAATTTTCCCAGCACCGTTTATTGAAAAGACTTGTCTTTTTTCCAGTAATTATTCTTCCCTCCCTTATTAAATATTGATCGACTGTATATGTTTGGATTTATTTCTGGAATCCTAAGTCTGTGCCACTGGTCTATTTGTTTTGTTTTGCTGTTTTTTTTTTTTAAATGTAGGTACCATATTGTTTAATTACTATGGCTTTATCATATAGATTGAAATCAGGAAGTGTAATGCCTCCTGCTTTGTTCTTTTTCAGGATTAATTTTGCTACTCAGGAGACCTTTGGTGGTTTCATATAAACTTTGGATTATTATTATTTTTTTGTATTCATAAATGCCATTAGAGTCTTCATAGGGATTGCATTGAATCTTTTGGTACATTGACATTTTAATGTTAGTAATTTTTCTAATTCATGAATACAGGATTCCTTTCCATTTATTTGGGTCTTTTTCAATTTCTTTCATCAATGTCTTGTATTTTAAAAGTAAAGCTCTTTCAGCTCCTTGGTCAAATGTATTCATCAGCATTTTATTGTATTTGGTTCTATTATAAGTGGGATTGATTTTTTTTTAGATTTCCTTTTCAGAAAACCTGTTGTTTATGTATAGAAATGCTACTGATTTTTGTATATTAGTTTTGTTTCCTGCAACTTTACTGAATTCATTGACACAGACATCTATTATCAACCTGTGACAAGATAAATACCAAAGATAGGAAAAAGATTGGAGAAATCTGTATAGCAATTTGACAGTGCCATGATATCCAAGTCCACGATTTTGTATTTTACAAAAATACTGACCTGCAGAAGACTGGAATTAGAAACAAAAACAATAACAAACCATTGGTCTATCGCTACAGATGGATGAGAAAAGCATGGGACAAAGAGGCAGTTGAGAAAAGTGATGATTTGGGGTAGAAACTATATACTTTTGTAGTTGTCCAGAAAGTGCCTTGAGTGCCTAGGGAACAGGTCGAACTACCTCGAGTACCTAGAGAAGGATGATTAGGGAATTTCAGAATGGACATGAAGTAGAGGGTACAGCGTCATAGGGGAGAGCAGAAATGCCCCCCTCCCTTCTATCTCAGCCCTGCTGCTGTCAGAGTGATCTTTCTAGAATGGAGATCTGATCATGTTGCACCTTGCTTAAATCCTTCATACAGACACCCTTCTGCCTAACACTCCTCTGCCCCTCAGCAGCATCTAACAAGGCTGCTCACCACCTGACCAGGGGACTCCTTTAGCATTGTTTCCTACCATTCCATCCATGCATCCTCATCCCACAGCAGCTGGTTTTCCCGGAATGGACCCCAGCAGGCACTGCCACCTCCTTGCCTGCATACCTGCTGCCTCTTCTGTTTGCCTCTTCTGTTGGCCCCTCCTCCTCTTACCTTTTCTAGTGACTGCCACCCACCCATTCATATTTCATCTTCCGTATTTCTTCTTTGTGGCTCTCC
The DNA here is from genome assembly GCF_905146905.1 of Nyctereutes procyonoides. NCBI lineage: Eukaryota > Metazoa > Chordata > Mammalia > Carnivora > Canidae > Nyctereutes > Nyctereutes procyonoides. Next base: position 24,605,607 of record NW_026575052.1, on the reverse strand, counting down.
TGTACTTGATGTCAAAATGCATAGGCCAGGCCCAGGCGCTCAGTATTGAGAGAGCCTGGAGCTGGAAAGGGAACTTACAAATCCAGCCACACCTCTGATAATTCCATGGCCTTGTGTCTTCACTGGGCATATCACACTGGAAAGGGAAATGCATTTTAGGCCGTTAGGTCAGAATAATGACTAAATAACTCTGAAACCAGCACCTGGATATCTCAGGGATGGGGGAGAGCAGGGAAGAGACTCCTTGAGGTTGGTGGTAGGAGAGGTAGCTTTCCACGATGGAGGCAGCTGTTCTGGGATTCCCATCCTGCTTGGAGACAGCCCCCAAGAAAGCAGGGTTTAGCAAACTTTATCTCTAAAGAGCCACATAGTGAATATTTTAGGCTTTGTGGGCCGGACAGCATTCATCGCAATGGTTTTGTCACTGCAGTGCAAAGACAGCTATGGGCAAGTGGGTATGGCTGTGTTCCAATGACACTTTTACAGAAGTGTTCCAATAACAGTTGCAAAAACAGGCTGCAGGCTGGATTTAGCTCACGGGTTATAGTTTGTCAACCCCAACTCAAAGGAGAGAGAGTATCCCCCTCTGCCCTGTCTCTAAACAGCCTTTCAGAGGCCTTGATAAATTTACCTTTAGAGTTTCTAAATCCTGGGTTGTTGGGTTTTTTTTTCTTTCCAAATAGCACAAACAACGAGTCATCTGCTTCTACTTGCCTATCAGCAGCAGAGGCCTGAAATGTCCTTTACCAGTAAAATGAAAGATGCATGGCCCACACCTAACACTGTAAGTGTAAAATTAGTCCTTAACCCAGATCTGCATGAGATAGACGGGTAAGATTCCTGTTATGGAACTGTTTGGGACTGAAATGTTGCCATGAAGTGATTCAGAAACAGCAGCTTGCACTGCCTGAGTTTTGGTGGGCTATGTAAACTTGGGACCTAGAGAGTCGAATTAAACTTTTCATAAAGTGGGGTACAATTGGGACTTCAAGAATGTGCAGGTCCGTGGTCTAGATAGACTGTCTAGAATTTTCAGCCTGTATGAAAAACTGCAAAGCTTACTAATGTGTTTGAGTTAATAGAGAGGTAGATAGTACAGTGATGCATACATTAGCCAGTAGACATTAAAGGCAAGCACACTTGTTTCCATGGTTATATGCTCTATAAAATGCCCAAACCAACTGCCACATCAATTAAAATCTAAAACAGGGACGCCTGGGTGGCTCAGTGGTTAACTGTCTGCCTTCGGCTCAGGCATGATCCCAGGGTCCTGGGATCGAGTTCCACATTGGGCTCCCTGCAGAGAGCCTGCTTCTCCCTCTGCTTATGTCTCTACCTCTCTCTGTGTGTGTCTCTCATGAGTAAAACCTTTTTAAAAATAAAATAACAGGGATCCCTGGGTGGCGCAGCGGTTTGGCGCCTGCCTTTGGCCCAGGGCGCGATTCTGGAGACCTGGGATCGAATCCCACATCGGGCTCCCGGTGCATGGAGCCTGCTTCTCCCTCTGCCTATGTCTCTGCCTCTCTCTCTCTCTGTGTGTGTGTGTGTGTGACTATCATAAATAAATAAAAATTAAAAAAAATAAAAATAAAATAACAAAATCTAAAACAATGGGGTTACTAAAACCCTGACATAACCAGCACCACACAAGGTAGTGAAGGAAGGGATAGCCTTTGTCACCTCCCTTGGTCCCCAAGAGGCTCCATGGAGGTCACCCTGCCTCCCTAACTCCTCCAAGTCACACATCAGGACACATTTTGTCATCCTGACTGAACAGGACCGCCTAGTAACGATGCTAGTGCCAGGAGAGCTGTGAGGCTGGAACCCTGACTTTGTCCACATCATCTCTTGATGCTATTTTGAGTGTCCTTGGATTGGCCACAGTCCCCTACTCTGAAAGCTAACCAGAGCAGGACATTGTTCACTGAGAAGCTTCCGCTCCTAGAGGCAGTCCTAGTCAGTGTGGCCTTTGTAGCTATCAGTGGAGCAGAGTCCTTTAGGATCTCAAACTCTCTTTCCTCACATATTAGATGTCTACATACTCCCAGGAAGCATTGATGATATTCCTGATATTTCCTACCTTTTATTTATAGATTGAACCACTGATAAATTATATTTCAGTGCAACATCAATTTAGTGAGCACCTACCACTTCTTTATGATGTAAGACCAATAAGAATGGTGTAGAATATTGCTTTGTTGTCACACAGATACATAGGCTGGGTCTGTTTTCCCATAGACTCTTTTCTCACCATTTATCTTTGAACATTTCGTTTTGAAGTCTATTTAGAATAAATGTATCAAATGAAGAGGATCAGTTTTAGCTTATTTTAATGTTATGTACTTTTATGCTTGAATTATTTACTACGGGTTTGGTTATTGACCTATTTTATTCGTCATTTTATGACATACATATTTTCAGTGGAGACACTTAGGCTAAGCTATATTTATTTATACCACAGTACATTAACCATAAAACTATCTAACTACAGTAAAACCACAATAATCTGGAATCCACAGGGAGTGTGTTATACAAGATGGCCAAGTTTTAAGAATCAACATTAACTATTTGTAATGGAAATCTTTTAAAAATGGATCATGTCTTTCCCTCTTCTCTTGGAAACAGTCTCATTGGACTTGATAGTAACTCACGGTCATCAGTAAGAATCATGCTGTATAACTCAGCTCTCATTAAAGGATGTGGGAGTTTGGTTTTGTTTTATTTTGTTTTGTTTCAGTTCTCCTTGTCATTTGTTGAAAGGCTCGTTTCCTCCATTGCTGTCAGCTGTATTTCTCACCAACTCTACCTGTAGTCCTTCCTCTGCCCTTCAGATTGCCACCTTTATGCCTCTGTGTACTTGGGGACCAGCCGTGGCACTCATTAGAATACAGACAGACCCAAGAAAGGGCTTCTGGGGGCCCACTAGTGGCTCACAGGCCTCATTGGTGTATTAACTTGCAAGCAGTGTCCCTCCGAAAACACTTGTTCCCTAACATGTCCATTCTCCATGTGTTTTAGCCAACTGGGTGTTTAGTTGGGGAACATCTGCTCTAACTTCTTACCTCGACATGCCTCTCTGCTTAGCAGAGCTCTGCAGAGGTTGAGAGTCCCCCACACGACGGGGGAGCTCTGTGTCTCCTGTCTGCGACCTAAGGCAGCTAGCTGAACACTCCTTAGAAAAGAAAATCAGGTTTAAAACAGACTTCATTTTAGTTCATAGTCTATTAAATGATGACCATATTGTGATAATATCCTGCTAACTCTCCTTTTCTTCTTTATCCTATTGCTTCTATTTCCTTTTATAAAATGCTCAACGTATGCTCTTTAGGCTTGTAATTTATTGGGACTAAAGCTAAAAGCCTTAATCCTAAAAGAATCTGTAGTCAAACTGTGAAGTCCTTAATTATTCTAATTTATTTTTTTTATTTCTTAAGATTTTATTTATTTACTTGAGAGAGAGAGAGCATGAGGGGGGTGGGAGAGAAGCAGAGGGAGAAGCGGACTCTCTGCTAAGGAGGAGCCTGATGTGGGGGCTCCATCCCAGGACTCTGAGATCATGACTGAGCCAAAGGCAGAACCTTAACCAACTGAGCCACCGAAGTGCCCAAATTATTCTAATTTTTAATGCACATTATTATGGATGCATTACATATATTTTTAACTAGGTTCTTTGCACAATAACAGAATGAAAAAAGCATTGTTAAAGGTCCCAGTAGGTGAATGTTAGACTAGAAGTCTTGGTTACCTTAACATTTCCATGGCACTGCAGCTTCTCTAATGTTTTCATCATGTTTTCTTATCGAGTCTTCCTAACAACACAGTGATTATATTGTTCCACGTGTCAGAACGGGAGACCAGAGGTATGGGGGCACCTAGTGCCCTGCCCAAGGTCATACCAGTTAGTGCCTTCAGAACTGAGCCCAGATCCTCAGCTTCCCAGACCAGCTTCCTGACCCTCAGCTCCTAAATAATTGTATTGGTGAGTGATTGGTGGGACTTAGTTCTTAACGTGCAGATTGGAGCTGCCAACCACTTTGATTTGGATGAAGCATCAAAATTATCCAAGGCAAGAAGAGGGGAATTTGATGGGCATGTGATCCTGAGGGGAAGCTGTCTGTTGTCTTCAGCTAGCCCTGCTCCTGCTCCTGCTTTTTTGGCATCTGAGAGCCAGCTGGTTAGTTGGGTGCCATAGTTTAAGGGCCCTGGGACAAAATATAGTGGCTTTAGTAATTATGTGGATAATTGTCCAATGTTTTAGGGAGCCATGTATTGTTTTATTTAATTGTGTTTTGGATACAGATTAGTAGTCTGTTAACAAAATCCTTATTTTTCAGAACTAAATGCTAAATTATTTTGGAATAGTTTCCTATCCATTCTTTAATAGAAACAGTATCTTTACCACTTGTGTCTTTATCTTTAGATCTTAAAATTTAAGCTGTTTTTTGGGCTGGAAATAAGATAATTTGCAATACTAGATTTAACATGTCATTTACAAATTCTGTGGCTTTTTGTTTTAAGAATTCTTAATGATAATAAAAAAGAATTGTTAAGGATAGGCCATGGTAAGCCAATGGCCAATGTTTTTGAAGTCTGATGAGATGCTGCCTTCCATATAGAATAATATTGAAAGAAACCTTAAGCAGATGTATATTTTTCTTTTCATTTTTATGGACATGTATTTTCTGATGGAGTGGAAGTGCTTCCTGAGGAGTCACCCCGACATGCCAAATTCTAAAATACTCTCATTATCTACTTTAGTTCTTAAAAATCTGAAATTTAGGCTGATCTATTTATATTAACAGGAGGATACTATCAAGTTAATCCTGTAATTAAAGTCCATTTCTCAAAGATGTTACTAAAATCTTCAAAATATTAAAGACTTAAACCCTAAAAATTGGTATGGAAATGATTCCATGTTCCCTATTATTTTTCTTCTCTCTCCCAGAGTGATTAATTTCACTTTCCGTGTCTTATTCCATGAGGCATAATGCTTTTGCTGAGATTCCTAACTCAGTGAAACCTGTTTAGGGGATCATCTCTGTAAGAAAGACAGCTGCCGAAAAGGCATTCGCTTTCTGAGCATGGATTTTAGATTATGGCCAATCAAGACTTGAAGCTGGAAGAACACCTGTCAGAGACGTTTTTCTACAAGGAGATGGTCTCTTTAATCAGATTTCATTGCACTTCAGAAAAAGGTTCATTTAAAAATGTGGGTAAAACAGCATCTGCTTTTATGATTCATCCTCACCATAACTTTTAAAGCTGAGAAACCAATTTAGAACTTATTTATGACATTGTTCTCTGGTGGAAGGAGAAACTGCAACGGAGTGTTGAAAAGGAAGAACTTTCCCAGACGTTTGGTTTGGAACTTTTCTCTTGTGACAGAAATGTCAGAATTTATTTTGGGGGCTTTTTGTGTGTGTGACTATAATTAACGATAGGAATTCTTAGGGGCAAACTTTTTAAATGGCTAAGCTAAATTGTGAATACATGGAATGAAATCCGGGAAACCTTCTTCTGTTTAAATCTGTTGCATTTATCTCTGAACAATGCAAAGCATTATTGATACTGACTGGTGTTTAGAGGAGCTACGCTTGACTTTCAACTCTGCTCTAATTAGAGGCACCGTTAAGTACATAAAATGTAGGTACTTTCTCACATCTGCAGACTCTATTGAGTGTAACTATTAGAAGACAAACTTCATTCTGCAAACCGGAGTTTAATGGTATAACTGTGCAGACCGGAATATCAGTTAATTTTCAAAACATTTTATTCTACACCAATTAGCTCAGGTCCTGGAGGGCAAAATGACAAGAGGTTACTCGTTCGCTATGTATTTAATTAATTGAAAAATGCTCAAATTGCTTTTACAGTTGTTATTAAAAAGTAGAATCAGTGTTGCCAGTGCTCAACCATAATTGGAACCCCAGGGAATTAAATATTTAGCATTAGTAATGTAACAGCACTTAGGACACAAATTTCTATTTTCGTAATGAAAGCTATACACTGTGAGTACGAGCGGCTAAGACGACAGCCGTGACAAGTGAACCGGCCTGGGATATTTCAATAAGACACCTCATTGGACAGCAAGTCTTACCACATTACTCGTTTGTAAGAGATCTGCAAGTTTAATTCCCAGTAGAAACCCGTTACCCAAGTATTTAGATTTCTAATTGCATGCAGGATGAACAGTTGGGCAAATGTCTTGCCATAAGTGGCTGAAATGTATAGTGCTTTCTAAATAATCCTATATAAGTTCATGCCTTTGTCAATTTAAAAATAGCAGGACTGTCAGGGAATAAAGATCTTGTTTGTTTTAAGTTTAATTACATTTTAAGCATAAATGCTTTCAGTGTTACAATGAGAAAAGTTGGATACTGGGCTCTAATGAGCTGCGCGGGTAGACGGCTGGAGACCCTAAGGGATTCCTTCCGTAAATTAACTGGATAAAAGTACTTGGTTAGGATATAGTTGATGGCTGAGCTGTTCTTAAAACCCAGTTATAGAGCTGTCTCTCCCTCCTGTTTTCATTCTAAACAGGCCCTGTAGAGACTTTAACAGCTGCCTGTTACAACTGTTCAACTTGTCAAAATGTATTATATTACTCCACTAATAAATAGCATTAAAGGGTATTTGACTTCATTTCTCATTTTCAGAGGGGATCAGGCCGATAAACACAACTGGCTTAGGCTGGCCTTATTTTAATTTGTTTATGTCATCTAAGTAATATTGAAGGCCCGTGGTTTGAATTTTGCAAACATTTTCCAGGGGACGTGAAACTCACAAAATAGTACAGACATTGGAAACAATTAATGGAGGCAATTTGTTATAGAGTCTTTGTCCCTGGAAGATGGAGGACTTGGACATTTTTAGCACACAAAGTATTTGCAAAACCATAACTAAACTGATGCTCTTTGAAGCACAACTAGACTAATTCCTTCGCCACTCATTCCATCTTTTCTTGGGGAAAAAAAAAATAGTTGCAGGATGATTTGATTTCCTAATTTTCTCTCACTTGCCATTGTCTCTATGTCAGTGTTTTGAGAATGTAACCAAACTGATCATGATTTTCTATTTTATTTCTTGTAATTTTTAGAAAGGCATGTGCTTGTTTTAAAACAAAAGGTGGGGGGCGCCTGGGTGGCTCAGTCAGTTAAGTATCCTACTCTTGATTTCAGCTCAGATGATGATGCCAGGGTGGTAGGATCGAGCCCCATGTTGGGCTCCATACTCAGCAGAGAGTCTGCCTCTCTCTCTCTCCCTCCCTCCCCCTCTGTCCCTCCCCCACTTGTTCTCTCTCTCTCTCTCCTCCCCCCTCTCAGATAAATCTTTAAAAAATAAATAAAACAAAAGAGAGAAAAGAAAAATGTGAGGGTTTATCTGATAAGCTTTCCCTTTTGCTTTCACCCCCGATCCTACTTACCTTCTTGGTGGTAACAGTTTGCAAACAGTCTGATGACATATTAAACATTCAGAACACTTTCTGTGCATATTATACATCTGCACATACAGGTATATATTCATGTGTATATTTTACATATAATGCTTTTAAAGAACAGAATTTGGGTCATTCTGTGGATGTCTGTGACATTTTTCTTCCCACCTAATTTATCATAGACATCTTCCCATACTGGTGCCTAGATCTTCCTCCTTTTTAACAGCAAATTGCCATTCCAACTTTTGGAGATGTAAAATTCACTTATCTATTGCCTATTCATGTCACTTAAAGTCGTCTCCAGTTTTTGTTAGAGCAAATAATGTTGTAGTGAAATTCTCAGTGTGCCTAGGTGTGTGCATTTTGCGGCACGTATGTGTGTACATTTGTTCATGTGTCATAATACAATATTGAACTAGTATTTAGTAAGTGAATACTCTGTGCCAGGCAGTATTTGAAGCACTTTACATATATGAACTCATTTCAAATCTTTATAATAAAGCATTAAGATATATTATTATCCCCATCCCTATTTTACATAGAGGGAAGCTGAGGCATGAAGAGGTTAAGGAGCTTGCCGAAGGCCATAGTGAAAAATTAGCAGAGCCAGGCTTCAAACCCTGGAGGTTTGGCACTCCAAAGTCTAAGTTCTTAACCAATACGATGTGCTTGCAGAAATACTTTGTGTTTTTTCCTTGTAATATGCCTTTCCTTATTAGCAAGTTTGAATGTAGTTTCATATTCTTATTAACTTTATGTTTCTTCTCTAGAGAGGTGACCTGTTCGTGTCCTTTGCTCATTTCCTATAGTATTGTCTTACTATCAAATTACAGAAAATATCTCTTATACATTTTAAAAAAGATTTATTTATGTATTTATTTTAGAGAGTAAGAGTGAGTGAGTCAGGGGAGAGGCAGAGGGAGAAGGAGAGAATCTCAAGCAGACTGCCTAGGGAGCATGGAGCCTGGTGCAGGGCTTAATCTCACAACCCTGAAATTATGTATGACCTAATCAGAAATCGAGAGACAGACACTTAACTGACTGAGCTACCCAGGTGCCCCTACTCCTTGTTATACTTTATTAAATTTTTTTCTAAGCCTGTTGCTTGTATTTTTACCTTGTTTTATTTTAACATTACCAAGTTTTGCTTTATGGACTGAGGTATGAGAAAGCCTTTCACTACGTCAAGTTTACAAGTATGGTTTCCCATATTTTCTCCTACTACCTTTAATTTTTTTGAAGTTTTGATCTTTAACCTATGTGGGATTTACTTGGGTTTGTGTGTGAAATAAAAATCAAACTTTTTATTTCTGGTAACAACCACAGGTTCCTTCTGTAAACCATCCATTCTTTTTTCTCCATGGTTTGATATAACCATGATATATGATTTGATATATGGTTTGATATGACCTTTGCCTAATGCTATTTCCGCCTACACGTCTCTAAATTGCTGGTTCTTTGGAATATGCCATTTGTCTAATCCTCCAACATTACAGTTTTAATCATTAGTATGTAAAAGAAAGCTTAAATCTTTTAAATTTTGAAAAATAATCTCTATCAAATACTCTTAATCTTAAATTATAAAAGCAACATGGACTTATATTAACAAATGCAAATCATTTAGAAAGGTATAAAGTTGTGGTAAAGAGAGATGTCTATGTCCTAGTTTCCAGAAGCTGTGAATATGTTCCATTACATGGCAAGGGGAATTAAGGTTGCAGATGAAATTAGAGTCACTAATCAAATGAGCTTAATTAGGGATATTATCCTGTATTATCCAGGTGCACCAGTGTAATCACAAGGGGCTTCAGATGTGCAACAGAAGGGCAGCAAGGTCAGGATCAGAGTGATGCAATGTGAGACAGATCAACTGAGCATTGCTGATTGCAGGCTTTGCAGGCAACAAGGCCATAAGCCAAGGATAATGATCTTTGTTTTTTCTGAGTTGGACTCTGTTTTCTCAGTTTTATGTTCTCTTCTTTCTTCTCATTTTCGTGGATCACATCTTCCCACAGCTTTCTAAAGAACTATTCATGGAAGTGAAATATTTTCCTCTGAAAATGTTTTTATGATAGGTGTCACACTTTTCCAAAAAGCTCTATTTTATACTCTGATGGTTCCTGTTTTATGACAGCCTGTTCTTGTTTCATAGATGTAGCATCAAATCTTATTTCTCTGAGGTTATTAATAATTTGATGGATCTCTTTTTTTATTTGCTTTATTTTTAATTTGGTAGCATCTGGGAGAAATCCAGACAACAAATATATGTAAGTATTATTAACCACACTTTAAATTTGAGTAAATTCTGGGAAAGCCAGAATTTGAACATAGGCCTGTTACCGAAGTTTGTTTGGCAGATAAAACAAGATGGCAAAGTCACCACCTTGTTTTATCTGCCTTCCAATAGATTTGGGGAGCCATTATGAGGGTTTTTCTCTTTTGCTAGCCAGTGGGGGAAGTTTGCAAAATTAACCTCATGAATGACATTAGGGTTTGTTTTTTTAAAAGAGATTTCCTAGACTTCACTTTTATAAGTTACAATTATATTCAAAACCTAGGCCTATAGTTAGTTTCTTATTGGTAGTATAACAAATCACCACAAACTTAATGGCTTCAAACAGCAGATATTTATTCACTTATAATTCTCGAGGCCAGAAGTTCAAAATGAGTCTTACAAGGCTAAAAATCTAGGCATTGGCAGAGCTGGTTTCTTTTGAAGGCTCCAGGGGACAATCTGTTTCTTGCTCTTCCAGATTCTGGTGGCTGCTTTTGCTCCTGGGCTAGTGTTAATAATTTGATTTTAAACAATACTCTCTTTCGTTCTCTGCCTGGTCTTGGTTTCCTCCAGATCCCATTTTCCTGTTTGCAGGTGTTTTTCTTTCATGTTGGAGGATCTCCTCCAAATGTATTACTTCCATGCATATTTCTTTAGAGAGCTGTGGGAGGGTGGGCCCCACAAAAATGTTTTGTGGTCATTGGCTATAATATGTAAGATGAAGTTCCTAAAAAAGCTGATTGGAAGCTCTGTGTATGTTTATGGAACTTGTGATAGATGAGTTTCACTTTGCGATGATCAAGTGAGATCAAGAGTCAGACACTTAACTGACTGAGCCACCCAGGCACCCCAGGGATGTCTTCTTCTAATTTCCACAGTGTACCCATTGACTTTAGATATGGGGAATGGATTATATCATTTCTTTCTACCAATAAAGTAAGTGACAGTGCTTAGGACAATCATTGAAGAATGTCAGTAATGTTAGACTGAGGCCAGTAAACATGCAGGACTTCTGGTGGGTATGTGCTGTCTTGAGAGATGGGAAGTTGGAAGAATCTCAGTCAAGGGTTTAGACCAAGCAGTCTAGCACTTGTTAGAGAAGAAAAAGAGCAGACATGTCCATAAGCAAAGAAATTGACTTTAGAGGGATTTGGAAGATCCTGGGTCAATCTAACTGTTACAGATGTAAAAAGTTTCTAGAAAAAAAAATTAAGCCGAAGTAAATGAAAGGAGATTAGAATCCAGCTCCTGTAATTCTTATAGTTGAAGCATCTCAAAGGAAGCAGTTTGGGTGAGAAGTGGGAGAAGAATGAATGTGTCCCTGAGAAAGAGGACTTAGTTCACAGAAAATCTGACTGGAGTGAAATCCTGGTGAAGTCTTGGTTGGGCTTTAAGATGAACATGAGCGCTCAGGAAGCAAGGACAGCCCTGATTAAATGCCTTGTTTTTGGAGTGCTCCCTAGTGTTGAGAACACACAGCTTTATGGTGAATCTACATCCCTCTTTGTTGCCACTGAGCATTGCCTCCAGGATGGTGGGAAAAACACCCATAATCAAACACATCATCTTTCTTCTAAGCATCCTCCACCAGCTCTGTGCTCTCCTGCAGCTTATATCCTCAGGGAAGAGAGAGCAGATGCACCAAGGATCATAGAGGAAGGGGATGGTTTCAGAGAGAGATCAGTCCTAAACCCCCCCCTTTGGCGAAATCCTGGTCTTCATGGTCCATGACTGGCTTGATGGCTATTACCAGTTGCATAAATGATTTATGTGCATGTCCCGTCCTACTAGTTGGTAAATACTGCAGGAGCAGATGCTACCCTTTTAAATAGTGCTATTCTCATGGTGCCATACATGCAGTAAGCAGGTGCTCCATATATGCTCACTCATGGAGACGATAGCACAGACCAAAGAGCAGGCTCATGAACAGAGACTCAGACATGCGCTGGCTGGCTCAGTAAGCAAAATGAACAGTAGCCTAGTAATGATATCATTGGCTGCCAAGTCTAACTGACTGCTAGGACTAACTGTCTTAATTGCTTTACTGTGATTAGTGTACAACTTAGAATTTCTGCATCTATTAATTGAATTTGAAGGGAAGAACTCACATAGGGAATGGTTGTGGAGAAGGCAAGTAAAAAGGTGTGTGAACCCCCACCCCTGAGCCCCCCACCAACTTCTCATTTCCTGAACTGATGCACAGGAAGGTCACCCTTGTGGTCATTTTCCAGTTGTGCAAACTTCTGTGACCTCTTCGAAATTGGGTCTGATCCACCTCAGGGTAATTACAGAGTATCTCAATTAAACCAGTAAAGAGCTGAGAAGCTTCTGAAAGTTGCTGGCTGCTTGTGCTCTCAGAGGTCTGTGGAAGGGCAAGGTAATGATCTCCATGTGGAAGATTCTAGATGGAGGTGTCCTTGACCATGGATGCCTGGCAAGCCACCCCCAGAGGTTTTGCTGTTGCTAATGGACTTTTCCTACTTCTCCTGGGGCTTCCAACTTCTTGGTTTTGGATTTGCTTGTCCTCTTCCTCAGGGCCTTAGTTCAACTATCACCTCCTCAGAAAGCCTCTCCTGGGTCTCCATTTTCTTTCCCATGGATTATCTCTCCTCCTCTCTAGGCTGCAAGCTTTGTCTTTTGCTATCGCTCTACTCAGATTCTGGCACCAGCTTCATCCATCTCTGTTGAGTGAATAAGTGAGACTAACCAAAGCAGGCCTAGATTGTTCTAGATGGGAAGAAGTGTGCACTTTTCCTTGCATCTCACCTGGAGGAAGCTGCCATCAGAAGTACCTGTGGCACCTTGTAATGGTGTCAGATCCGGAACCACATACTGCTTAAGGAAGGAGTGACATTGGGATCCTTCTAGAGAGGAAGATTCTGTGTTTCTATTTTCCTCCCATTCCTCCTCTCCTCACTCCACATCTGTGGTCCAGCTGTGATGAGTGTTCCTTTTGGAGGAAAGTGTGTAGCTCAGTGCTCTGGGGTTGGAAGTTGACCCATGGTGTCAAATAATGAGAGCTCATGTTTATGGTGTATTTGCTGTGTGCCAGGCACCATGCTTACATGTGCAACATGCACGATCTTATTTAATTCCCACATGAGGGTAGAGTACCTCCAATTCCTGTTTCATGAGTAAGAAAACGGAAGCTCAGAAGGCAAGTTCATTGATTCACAAACGCGATTCATGAACTAGGACTCAGGCCCACGTCTGTCTAGTGCCAGCGCTTCCACTGGTAAAGTCATGCTCTACTTTTTCCGTGGTCCTGTTCTCCCTCCCATTTCTGCATCGCAGAATGGCTGGCTGGAGTCATGACATCTCAGAGGAAGGAAAGAGCATGGGGGTCATCTCTCCCATCCAACTCTCGTTGGCACAGAGGAGAAATGACATTTCCAGCCCCCGATCTTTTGTAGCGTGAACACCGCACTGGGCAGCTCACTCCTCACAGGGCTGTGGGACTCGTATCTGCAGCTTCCCCAGGCAAAGAGGGGCATGAAAGCCAGCCACAAAGCATTTTTGGCAAATGCACACACTCCTTGGTCCATGGGATAAAAGAACCTGTAGTCTGGAGTAACCTAATTAAGTATAGTGTGCAGCCTGAGAAAGATCCTGGAGGGACCTACCCTGACAAGTATTTCCTTCTGACATACCATTAATGCAAAACACCTAAGATGCAAGTGGCCCCAGAGCCCCCGGGGTCCCTGGGCTTGGTGTTAAATGCAGCCCTCCAAAGCAGCCCAAGACTGCAAGACAGCGTAGGATAAAAACAGCAGGACCCAGTTCCAAGATTTGCTGTACAGAACAAATTCTGGGCTGAAATCACAAGACATCCCCCTCCCCCCCACTGCCCAAGTTCATCTACTCCTCCAGTTCCTTAAGCTTGAAAAGATTTGAGGGCAAGGGGAATACCATCGAAGTAAGTAGGTTTCACATCCTGGTGATGTTTTTGTAGCTGCCACATGTGGCCCCGTGTTAAGTAGCTGAACATTTCTGCTTGCTGGCAGCCAAAGTCAGCCCTCACCTCCCATGGAGCTCCTCCTGACTTCAAAAAGCATTCCATGGGGTTGCAGAGAAGAGGAAACGGAGGACAGGGTTACCACTTATGCTGCCTGAATTCATTTTCTATCCTTGTGCTCGCTGCTTCTTAGAGCCATGCAGGAGACAGAAGGGCAGAGGAACTTGAGGGTTTTTCTTTCGATAACATGCTAGAAGCCCCGATATGTGAGTGAGAGATTGGATTCTCTTAGAAGCAACATTTTTAAAAGCATCACCCAATGCAATTTCAATAGGGAAGGTCCATGTACCAGAAGCACAAGGTATGCTGAATCAGTTAAAAGAAATCCTTGTTACACATAAAAGCTTATCTCTTTTCCTCTCTCAGGAAAAGAACAGCCACTTGGAGTGTTTGCCACAGTATGACAATTCCACCAGTGGCACGCAAAGCCGGCCTGACAAGGCACTGCTTATGGAAAGGCATAAAATGTGCCATTTACAAACCCTCACTGTGCATAGCTGGAAAGCATGAATGAGACTAGAATAAATATAAGTTAGCCGGACACCCCCTGATCTCAGAAGTCTTAAGGCTGGCTGGCCTGTCAAATTTTTAATTTTTATTTTACCTTTTGCCTGTGAGTTTTTCAGAGCTCAAAGGGATCGTTCCAGTCTTCTCCATAGTTTTTCATATTCAACATAAACCAACACAATCCATATTTTGTTCCATTTTCTATTTTGCATGAAAATTTAAAGTAATATAGGAATGGATTTTCTTTTTTAAATCTGCAAACTTTGGGCAGAACTTTTAGCACAGTACAATAGGTTACTGCATGAGCCAACTTAACTCCAACGAATTGGATCTTAGCATGCTCTGTTAGATTGAGTGAACAGTGGTTGACTGATTTTTATTTTAGAATGTAGTCAGGCAACAACCGTTTGTGTACTTCACGGTGCATAAGGAACCGTGTTAGATGCTGTGGGCATCACGTAGGTAGGAGGAAATGAGCCTCTCTTCTGTTTTCCTACTGCAGTGATATATATTGAGTCTTGGATCAGACTGGATTATGATTCTCCTGGGGAGTAGAAGAGTGGGACCCTCTGAGCAGCCCCTGCTCCTCGAGCTGTCACACAGTGGTCTGAGCCTGACTTGAGTCGGTTCCTTTGCCCCTCCCCCTTCTGACTATGCCAGGGTGGGGGTGGGGGACTGTGACTGATGTTTCTCTGCATGAAGCCAACTGGCCCATTTGGGGCTTAAACTCAGGTTCTTAGACTTCTTAGCACCTTTCTTTAGACAACTTAGCACTTTGGATGTAAATGCTAATTGTTAATCATTAGCAATGGCTTTCTCTAATGGAGTTACCTAGGGAAGGGGCTCACCCTTAGAGCATGAGCTTGATCTTTGGTATAGAAGCAAGCAGAGTTGGAGTGTTATAGGGCCGATAGGTCCCCTCTTGCATTCCAGGGTACAGCTCAGTGGACAATGCACCCCTTGACCTAGCATACTCCCAGATAGTATGCACTTATCAGTGGCTAAATAGTACTTCGAGATTGCAGAGCCATGGATGCAAACGTGTGAGGTACAACCCAATTTTTTGGTGGTGACCAAAAGGCTGCCATGGTAACTTTTGAGGAAAAACTTGTCTTCTCTGTAAATGTGTGATCCTATGGGTTAGTCAGCTCGAATTAGAGCAACATGAGAAGGGATTCAGCTGATGGACTTTGTTAGCTCAAGACAGAATGTTTTCCTTATGTTCTTGAATAACAAAGCTTGAATGTCACAAGACATGTATGTTTAAAGAAAAACATTTACTTTTTAGTGAGTTCAGAGTTGCTGAGTTATGATACTAAAATACATGCCGTATGCACAGGAACCTGAATCTTTGAGAGGCCTTAAACCTATAAGAGGAGAGTCAGAAGGGCCCATTTAACCAATTTCCAGATCTAATTAGTAACCTCACAGCACACTTACCCCTACCCTTCTCCCCCCATATTCAAACAGTGTCCCTCATTCACTCTGGCACTCCTCTCTGAGCGCAAATGTGTCATCAGAATCTTTTTTTCTTCTCCTCCTCCTTCTTCTTCTTTATTTATTTGAAGGGAGGGAGGAGAGGCAGAGGGAGAGAGATTGATTCCTGAAGCAGACTCCCCACTGAGCACAGGGCCAGACTCAGGTCTTGATCTCAAGATCCCATGATCATGACCTGAGCTGAAATCAAGAGTTGGCAGCTTAACCAACTGAGCCACCCAGGCACCCCACATCAGAACCTTTCTTAACACAAGAGCTCAAAACAGGTGATTGGAACTGGCCCTCAAGAATGACATTTATATGCCAGCTCTGATCAAGGTAGTTTTAATCAAGGAGATTTCAGTGTGCCAATTGTTTTGATCCACACTGGTTTGTGTTTGGATATTCACACCTGCTTTGCCTCATGACTTTTGTGTATTTACCATCCATGGCGTCAATTTCCACCCTACACTTACTACACAGGCTCTGATAACTACCTAGAAGGAAAGGAGCTTTTCCTAGTCCTGTGCAATTTCACATCACAATATGATGCAAGGTAATAGTCACTGACTTTTAGCCATGTTAGCTAGACCTTCTGAGTTTGAAAAGTGAACCATGTTCAATCTTTTAATTAAAGTTTCATGAAGTCTATTGATTGGGAAAGAAGCGTTTTTGAAATTAGGTTTGAATACCTCAGGGTACATGTTCTTCAAGCCCAAATAAAGGCTCTATGTGTATGTATTTGTGCGTAGTCACAATTGAACTAATAGTAAAACCCTTTTGAGCACTTATATTTGCCAGGTACTACGCTAATCATTTTACACGTATTTGGATTCGCTTTCCAGGGCTGCCATAATAAAATGCCACCAACTGGGTAGCTTCCACAGTGGAAATTTATTTGCTCATACTTATGGAAGCTAGAAGTCTAAGGTCAAGGTGTCGGCTGGTTTGATGTCTGCTAGGGCCTTTCTTCTTGGCTTGTAGATGGCCATCTTATCCTCATGTCCTCATGTGGTCTTTCCTCTGTGCGTGTACTACATCCTTGGTGTCTCTGTGTGCCCAGATTTCCATCCTTATTAGGACACCAGTCATAACTGGATTAAGGCTCACCCTAACAGCCTCTCCTTTTTTCTTAATCAACTCTTAAAAGCCCCCGTCTCTAAATATAGTTACATTCTGAGGTCTTGGGGGTTAGAGCTTGAATCTAACAGTGTTGAAGCCTCAAAATGTTTGTACTAAGGGTGCTAATGCTAACAAACATCATCTCCATTTTAGAGATAAAGAAATGGAGGTTCATAGAAGCTGAGTCATTTGCCTGATGACTTTTATGTAGCAAGACAGGCATAATATTTGCGTGTTCTGTATTTCTTTTTTATTTTTTTTTAGATTTTATTTATTTATTATTTATTTATGAGAGACACACAGAGAGAGGCAGAGACATAGGCAGAGGGATGCACAGGCTCCCCATGGAGAGCCT
Source organism: Nyctereutes procyonoides (assembly GCF_905146905.1). Classification (NCBI taxonomy): domain Eukaryota; kingdom Metazoa; phylum Chordata; class Mammalia; order Carnivora; family Canidae; genus Nyctereutes; species Nyctereutes procyonoides. The sequence continues at coordinate 24,588,422 of NW_026575052.1, read as the reverse complement.
GATGCAGGACTCGATTCCAGAACCCTGGGATCATGACCAAAGTCAAAGGCAGATGCTCAACCACTGAACCACCCAGGCATCCCTCTATATTTCTTACTCTGGTGTATGCATAAGGGCTATAATTTTGTTGATATAATAAATTTTATGTTTTTGTTAATTTCTAATTTTTTAAAAAGATTTATTTTTATTTCTTTGAGAGAGAGAGCACTCACACAAGCAAAGGAAGGGGCAGAGGGAGAGGGAGACAGAGAATCTTAAGCAGGCTCCATGCCCAGAGCCTGACATGGGGCTCGATCTCACAAGGCTGAAATCATGACCTGAGCCAAAACCAAGAGTCAGACACTTAACCCATTGTGCCACCCAGACGCCCTAATGGAGTGAATCTTAAAAGGCCCATTGAGACTTCTAGATTTCTTCCAAAGGAGGTGTATAGCAAGGTTATTAATGGAGCTTCTTCCCTTTACCATTTGTGTGACCTCTGGCAGGTCACTTCACCTCTCTGGCCCTTGATTTTCTTGTCTCTAAAAGGAGGGGGTAAATAATAGTACCTGCCTTAGAGGGCTGTCACGAGGAGGATGTCCTTATAACAATGTCAGTACATAGCAGGCATTAAATATGTTGGTAGCTATTATTTATGTGTTGTTATTCTGAGAAAGATGTATTTTCACAATGGGACAAAGTGGTTATTATCACTCCATTCTAACGTTTGAAAGTGTTATTACATCCCAATTATTTGGAGTCACATAGTATCACAGTTTTAAATATTATCATTTTTTAGTATGTCATGTCATTTACATTGGCAGCATGTCAGAGACTGGTGTAAGATGTCAAAAGTGATTTAGTTCATTGGCTGTGTGTCATAAATGTGACACAGCACTGAGAATCAGACGGACAGTACCTGCTTGTAACACGTGCTGGGCGTACCAGTGGGTTTTCCTTGGAAGTAGGTGACATGCCAGGCTGGTGTAGCAGCTGAATGCTTTTCTGGGGGATCCTGAAAGACCATAAGATACGATAATTATTCCCTAAAAAGAAAAAAAACAGTTTTTAAATGGCCTGACACAAAATGGCTCTGCAGTCACTCTGTTACACTGAGGTCTAAACAGTAGAATGTTGTAGAATGAGGCCCACCAGAGCCCATGTTGAGTGGTACAAGGTGGCTTATCTTTTTAAACAAAGCCTTTTGTGCTCTTGGTCTTCCATGTTTAAGAACAAACTGAAATCAAATCGATGAACTAAGGAATACAAGGAATGCTTTATCTATCCTTTGGTTAGGCTATACAAGAATCTATATATTTGGTTATTATTTTATGAATATTGCTTTTTTATTTAGATAAAATACTTGAAATAAATGACCCAACTTACCAGTGTGATTGAGTGGTGGAGTGAGTGAGCCCTGTATTTACAGGCTTCGTGCTTACAATGACATGGAGAGTACAGTCAGGAAACTAGAAAACAGAATGCAATAGGATATTACCTGGTTCTAGGGTTGCAAGTAATATTCCCAATTTTTTATCTTTCCTCCTTTCACCCAGCAGTTAAATATTAATCACATCATATTTAAAAATATATTGTCTATTCCTGAAATTATATGTACCTTGGACATATTTCACCAAACTAAAGTCAACCTAATCAAGCAGTAGTTACACATATGGCAGCAAAACGAATTAGAGGGATATCCTATTAAAAGAGAAAGATAGACACCATCACTGTGAAGTATTGTTGCAATTTGCTATTGTTGTTGGCTGCTGGTACAAGTCCAGGAAAGTATTGTGATGTGTTTCTGTCCAGGTGTCTCACTGGAATGTGACCACATGGGAGTGTTGACCAGGCCTTTCTGGGCAGGTTCCCACTGCCCCATGATGCTGCCTGTCAAATCCCAGGACCTGGTTTCTTCCATTGGTAGATAGTCACATTGACAGGCACACTAGCTCACACCCATCACAGTGCTTCACTCCCTGAAGACGTGGTGACCCCACAACGTAACAAGCCTAATGGTTGAACAAATAGGGAGTTATTGGCTTTACTTGCACAATTCTATGTGTTGAGCAAGTCATATTTTTTAAAGACTGTACTCCTCAACTCCCTTGCAATTAGCCTGGGACTACATGACTAGTTCCAGGCACTGGAAAATGGAGATGGCATGTGTCCCTTCCAGAGGAAGCATAGGTGACTACAAGCATAAGCATGGGCACTCCGCACTCTGTCTTCCCATCATGGCAACCTGTGTTGAGCTGGTAATGTCAATTCAATAATAGAAGCTGGATTGTGGAGTCTTACGTGGAGGACCACCACCCTAGTGAACTCACCGAACTCACAGAGGACTTAATGTGAGTTCAATAGACCTGTATTGTATATAACCACTGGACTTTTTGATGCATAGCCCAGCCTATCCTGACTAATGCACTGAGTCTCATAGGAAATAACTTACCTGGTCATGATTTCGTGGATGCTGATCTAGAACTCCTGCTTAGGTCTAAAAGCACTCTTTATCCATTCTAATATTATCTCTTGGTTAGAACAGGGAAATGTAACATTGCATGCCCCTAGAGTATGCTGGTATTGGATATTATACTCTGATTCTGTCTTCTTCCTTCTCACCAGCCTGTGAGTGATGATCAGAGGAAACCCAATTGGTAGCCGGGTTGATGGATGTCTGAATAGTATTCATTCTACTAACCCCAGATGGTTTAATTTAAATTGCCCATCTCTATTCATCAGCTGGATTCATCTTATGACCAGAGGGCTGAGTGGGTTAAAGGACGGAGTCAGAGCCTTGGATTAGAGAAATCACATGTAAGGTCCATGTGGGTCTGGGCTTATAAAATTTTAATTCCTCTAGAGCTTCTAAATGATTCCGAAGGGCATCACACTAGTTCTATGATGGGATCGGAAAGATGGCTGTGTTGCCCAGGATGGAGTAAACCAGGTTTGTAGATAGTTATTCACAAAGAGCTGATGATTTATACTGGACCTTCATTCATGTGTTCATTTACTGGGCATTTTTAATGTCTCCAAGTATTAAAAAAAAGAAAGATCAATAAAACCAGTGCCCTTGCCCAGCAGGAGCCAACCATCTTGATGTGGATTCTGACAAGCGAACAATTATAACACAGCGTGATAGATATTACACTCTATAGAGACAAGCATGGAGTGCCATGTAATTGCCAAAGCAGGCCCCCTGCTTCAGCTGGACTGGCCTGGAAGAGACAGGAAGGTCTTCCCACAGGAGCAGCCCAGCAAGGCCTTGAAGGCCAAATGGTCCAGCCAAAGAGCTATGTATAAAATTATAAAACTGGTGGCATTCCGACCTCAAGATTCTCTAGGGTGGCTGATCCTTAACTTCCTGGTCTTGAGCCCACGCAGTCCATGAATAGGTCTCAGGTGTCTTATAAAACCCCAAAATGAACCCAGAATTTTGTGTGCAGCTAAATTTTTCTGACTATGCTTTCCCCAAATTCCTGAAGTTTTCTATACCCTCCAAAATTGCTCACCATTGCCCAGAGGACACAGCAGTTTTTTGGGAAATCTAGCTGCTTTGTGGTTGAGAAATCTGCTTGCCTGTGGAAATCCAGTGGTGAAGATAAGCTTATGGAGAATAATGTCACTCCAAAGATTTTCCACAACATTCTTACATCTGGGACCTAATAAAACAAAATGGCTTGTAATGTCAATGCCAAAGTTTTGCTTTCTCTCTCTCTCTCTCACACACACAGACACATGCACACACAAACACACACACACACACACCTCTTTTAGAAAATTCAAAAGATAAACATATAATTATATGAAAAGGTTTTCTCCCATTCCTCAAACTTATCACAAAGTTAAACAATCTTAGCTGCTGCTTATATTTCCGGGGGGGAAAAAGTCAATCATAGACCATATATACATATTTTTGTTTAACCTAAAAACATCAAATTGTACATACTGCTCCATCTCCTGCTTTTCTGTTCTTTCTCTCTCCATGACTGGTACATCTCGGAAATCATTCTGTAGCAGCATGTGCTGGTCTGGATGATTCTCTGGATGGCTGCGACGGTCTTCTCGCAACCCTTCTTGTTGGGTTGCACTGTCCCAGCTGCCCAGCCCTCTGGCGTGATGCTCCTTGAGGTTGCTTCCAGACATCCAATAACGCCAATACTGTCGCACTGTGTATTATCCTCATCCATCTAGTTTAAGGCACTTTTGCCAATATTTTCCTAGATTAAATTCCTCGCAGGAGAGTTGTTGCTTTAGAATGTAAGTGCCTTCACAATATTGGTAAATATTACCAAACTGCCCCTCAAAACAGCTGAAGTGACATTATCACCCATGCCGGACGAGTGCACCTGTGTCTGCACACTACTGATATTACCGAACATTTTAAATTTTGCCAACTAGATTGGTAAGAACCATTCTTTCACACTTGCTTTGATTTGTATGCCTTTAATTATGAAGAAGATTGAGCACCATTTTATACATTTATTCAGTTTGTATTTTTTACAACTCCGCGTGAATTGCCTATGCATATCCTTCGTCCACTTTCCCACTGGGTGTGTGTTTTTCAAACTGAATTATTAAAACCCTTTGTCAATTAAGGAAACGAGCCAACAGCTTCACATGTCCCTAATAGCTTCCCCAACTTATCTTTTGTCTTCTGCCTTTATTTAGAGTACCTGGGGCCATGTTAAGTTTTTAAATTTATACGTATTTAAATTTATCAACACCCAAAAATGCTGTTGAGAGTTGAACCAGGTCTCACGGTCCCTTCAAGTCTAAAGAAAACTGTAATTAGCTAGTTATACTAAGGACCACACAGCCTAAAGGAATGCGTGCCCAGAGGTGGGTCTTTGCTGACTTTGGCAGGTGTAGGGCAGCTCTGTTGTATAGGACTTAACAATTGATTCGTCTCTCCTGTAAAAAACGTTACTCTGGATTCCAGCCGCTAAACAGTTGGTACTGCAGTCAAGATATGATTCTTAAAAATGACTTTATTGTTGCCAGAGAAGTCATATAGTTCACTGCAGTGATTGGATTTTTAAATGCAGTCTGTTAAATCATGCCTATCACTCAAAAATGTGCTGGGTGAGTCCTTGAATGTCTGGGGCGGAAGGAAAGTGATTCGCAGAGGGATGCACCTTCCTAGAAGGCTTGGTGAACTCAAGGATACTCTGAGACTTCATGGGAGAGTGGAGAGAAGAAAATAAGAAATTGGAAAGAAATTAAGTTACTTTCAGGTAGCTTTAAATAATTTATAATCTAGTTTTCAACTTTTTGTGAAACATGGATCTTCATCCTTATAAGTTTTTATAGCTATAGAACTTACACTATTAAGGAAAACTCAGTCATCTAAATTATAGAGCTTCTCAACACCTTGATATGCAGATGAATCACCTGAGGATCTTGTTAGAATGCAAGTTCTGATTAGGGCGGAGGCTAGGATGGGACTGAGATTTCTGCATTTCTAACTAGTTGCTTGTTCCCAAATCTCATGGTAGCCAGGTTCTAAAATACACAGAATCTGGGGCACCTGAGTGGCGGTGTTGGCTGAGCATCTGACTCTTGATTTAGGCTCAGGTCCTGATCTTAGGGTCATGAGATCGAGCCCTGCATCTGGTTCCGCACTCAGCACAGTCTGTTTCAGATTCTCTTTCCCTCTGCCCTTTCCACTTGTGCTCTCTCTCAAATAAATATATATTTTTAAAGATTTTATTTATTCATTAGAGAGAGAGAGAGAGAGCACGCACAGGGGGCAGAGGGAGAGGAAGAGTGCGGGACTCAATCCCAGTACCCCAGGATCATGACCTGAGCCGAAGGCAGACGCTTAACTCACTGAGCCACCCAGGGTCCCCTCAAAGACATACTAAAAAAATAAACAGAATCTGAATTTTCCTCCTATGCTTGCTGGCTTCTGCTTCCTTCCTTCTTCCTTCTTTCTTTCTCTGGGCACATGATCAGATAGTATTTATGTACATGCAAACACATGCTTCATATATGTCTTCGTGTTTCTGTTTTCTAAAACATTAATTGAGCAATAGGCCATTGTTACAGAAACCAGAATGTACTTCATGACAAACCATTGGGTACAAGGCAAAACACTGACAAATTGATACTTTCTTGCTTGGTCACGCCTGATTTAAGGGAATGAACCCCAAATAGGCAATGTGAATTGGAAACCGACTTCAACCACATTTAAATCATTCTCCTTGAAAATATTAGCAGTTGAGTGTGCAAACCAATATTTATTTTCTAATCAAAGGTCTGCGGCGGATGGTTTATAAATGAGAGAAATGAGGGAAGAATGCTTCGAGATGTTTCTCGTAATAGGAACGGAAAGGGGATATTTTACTTCTTTAAATGGCAGACACGGGGCCTCAACTAAAAAAAAAAAATCATCCCGCTCCGGTTTCTGTATGAGAAACTGACCATCATTTGAAAGGCCAGGGCCCGTGCTTCTGTGCCACCGGTTATAATAAATATTATTCGGTGGGAAAAAAAAGTTGAAGATCCAGCCACATTAAGGGAGAATCTATTAACAGAATAATTGTATGGCAAGGACCCCTGAAGAAAAGCTTCCAAAATTCCATTATCTTAACTGTCACTCGCCACTTTGAGTTGTCTTGGCGCTGTGTGTTTTCATGAATTACCCGAGCTGTTTGTTTTTGCTTTATCCGTCATCACCCTGTCAGCCGGGCCATTCATAACAACTTTTGGCAGCTCATCAGGGGACTTCAGAGCTTGAATAGGCCCCTATCCACTCTCACACCTCATTGTGTGAAACTGTTTACTAGCATTGCCTTTTTCTGTAAATATTACAAGCAGAGCCCTGAAGGAGAGACGTGTGAAAACAAAATGGCCTACCCTTGTCGCAGCTGGCTGAGCTAGCAGATCTGGGTTGGCCGAGACGCTGCAAGTCCCTGCGTTTCATTTATTCAGCCCAATAATACCTAGTCACCAGTCTTGAAGTCCCGTGTATGCTAGTTAATTAGACAATATTTAATTTGACTTAACATTTGTGTCAGCTTGGTGGAAGTGAGACTTTGTAATTAGGGAGTGCAGAGCGGCTTCCTGTCACCATTCTGCACCCGTATTCTAAATTAAGGCACACTTTTGCAGTGTATTGTCACACTTGATGTGCTGGGTTCCCCCCGCCCCCCGCACTGTCTTTCATGCTTGACTAGTAACAAGGTGGCCCAGAATATACAACCAACAGCAAATGGACGCCATCCCCCGGACGTAGCGGCCCAAAGTTTCTGCATGATTCACCCACCAGAAATAATTCCCTAGCTGGAGAGAATGTCAACAATTCTCCGTGGAAGCTAAGATCACCAGCATGCAAATGGGTATGATTTTTTTTTTCTTTTTGGTCTTTATTTGTACTGAGGTTAGATATGCACAGATTCTCAAAGCATCACATAGTCTAAATTTTGGAAAGAAAAATAGCAGTCTCCCCATTTCCTCTTCCCCAGAGGCAACCACTTTCGGCTCTTGTGGCAGATTGTTTAGAAATTAATTTCACAGTGAGAAATAGCCTGTTTCGCTTTGTCTATTTTTGAATGTTCTACGAATGGAATCATATTGTTGTAACTTGCTCCTTTCACTTACCATTAAGGTATTCTTTTTAAATTACTCCTCCTTTTTTTAAGTCGAAGTGTAATTATGTACAATGCAATGCACAGATTTGAAATGTACAGTTCAATGAGTTTTAAATGAATGCACCCACCTAACTGTACACCCATGCAACTGTGGGGTATTTCCATCACCCCAGAGACTTCCCTGGTACACCTTTGCAGTTGATCCCCCTCCATGAAGCAATCGCTTTTTTTCTACCATCACAGACTCCATTTCCCTTCTCTAGAACGTCCTTGATGGCATCATACAGTAGGTACTTTTTTGCATCTGGCTGCTTTTGCTCAAAATGATGTTTTTAAGACTCATGCAGAAATCTATTCCTTTTAATGACCGAATGACATTTCCACTGCAGAGTATACTACCACTGGTTTACAGATGTACTTGCTGATGACCATTCCCATTGTTTCCAGTCTTTTGCTATCGGCTTCTCTTTTATTACCCAGTCGGAGAAGTTCTTGTATTTCTAGACAACCTGTCCTTTGTCAGAAACGGGCTTTGCAAAAATTTCTCCCCACCTGTATTTCGTCTTTTCTCCTGTGGTGTTGCTCAGTGAGCACAAATTTAAAATTTTGATTATGTCCTATTCGTGATTTTTTTACAAGGGCTTTTTGTGTCCTGTCAAAAAAATCTTTGCCAAGCATTAGATCATACGGATATTCTCCTATGTTTTCTTTGAGAAAACATTGAACTTTATGGTTTCAGATTTTACATTAAGGCCTGTCACAACTTAAGTTTTGTGTATGGTGTGAGGTAGAAAGGATGATCTTTTTTCTTTCTTTCTTTTTTTTTTGTAATTTTTTAATGGATAAACAATTATTCTAATGTGATTTGTGGCAAAAACTTTCCTTTCCCCAGTGGATGTGTGTGGATGTGTGCACGTGTGTGTGTGTGTGTTTGTACATGTGCCTTTTATGAAAATCAACTGACCATATGTGTCGATCTCATTCAGGAATTTATTGTGCTTCATTGACTTGTTTATCTGTCTTTATGCAAACAGTATAGTGTCTTAATTATTGTGGTTTCATAGTAAGTCTGGAAAGCTCACAGTGTAAGTCTTCTAAATGTGTGCTTTATGTAAGGTTCTTTTTCCTACTCCTCCTCTTTTGCATTTTCATAGACATTTGCAATCAGTTTGTTAATTTCTACTAAAAGATTCATGAAATTTTCATTGGGATCACACTGACTCTATTGATCGATATGGGCAGAACTGACACTTCAGCAATATTAACTTTTCCAATCCCTAAGCATGTCACATGGCTTATGGAGTAGGTTTTGGGATATGAGTCTTGCATATACTTCCTTAAATTTATTTTTGGGTAGTTTATGTTTTTCCTGTGATTGTAAATAAACTGCTTTCGGATTTTATCTTCTAATTGTTCGCTGGTAAAGAAAATTGAAATATAATTAACATTTTACATATTGACCTTGATTCCTAAGACCTCACCAAATTTGCTTTCAGTTCTGGAACTTTGGACATTGAAATTTGGTAGATTTCTTAGAATGTTTTCTATATATATGATCATGTATATCATCTTTTCCAGTTTTGCTTTTTTTTAATTTGTAAACGTTTTCAATTTTTCTCACATTTTTTTTTTTTTACTAGCTAGCACCTTCAGTGTATTACTAAACAGAAGTGGAGACAGTGACTATCATAGCTCCTGAAGTAAGAAGCATTCAATATTTCCCCACTGAGTATGACATTAACTATCCTCCTTTTGTATATGCTCATTATCAGGCTGATGACATTCCTTTCATTTCCTAGTTTTTTGAGGGTTTTTTTCATGAATAGGTGTGGAATTTTGTCAAAATTTTTGCATCGACATATTTTTTCTCTTGATTCTATTAATGTGGTGAATTACAACTATTGATTTTAAAATGCAAAACTAACCTTGCAATCCTGGCCTAAGTTCCACTTCTTAGTAATATTTATCCCCATCATAAGATGCTGAATTTGATTTTTAAAATATTTTATTGAGGATTTTGTATATATTTACTCATGCACCATCTTGATCTCTGATTTTCTTTTCTTGTAATGTTTTTGTCAGGTTTCAGGAACAGGGTCATGCTGGCCTCCTAAACCAACTCAAATAGCATCTCCTTCTATATTCTCAGAGTTTGGGGTAAAGTTGATTTTGTGTTTCTCTTACAATTTTGATAGAATTTGTGAGTAAAAGCCATCTGGGCCTGGGCTTTGCCTTGTCAAAAGGTTTTTAATTATGAATTCAATTTGAAAATACAAAATGAATTCTGTTTGCATTTTTCTGTTTCTTTTGTGCTGATGTTGGTAAGATGTGCTTTGCAAGGCATTTAACCACTTGTCCTAAGCTTTGAATATTTTAAAAGATTTCATCTATTTATTTGACAGGGAAGAGCACAAACAGAGGGAGTGGTAGGCAGGAGCAGAGGGAGAAGCAGGCTCCCTGCTGAGCAGGGAGCCTGATGTGGGGCTTGATCCCAGCACCCTAAGACCATAACCCGAGCAGAAGGCAGATTCCTAACTGACTGAGTCACCCAGATACCCCTAAGCTTTGAATTTATAGGCATCCAATTATCAGTGCTTTTGTCCTTTTTTTGAGAATTGAAACTCTTTTCATTATGTAATAAGCCCCTTTATTACTGGTGAAATTTCTTGTCTGAATCCAACTTTTTTTTCAAGATTTTATTTATTAATTTGAGAGAAAGAGCATGAACAAGGAGAGGGAGGGAGGGAGGGAGAGGAGGAAGCAGGGATCCCAGCATGAGGCTCGATCCCAAGACCCTGAGATCATGACCCAAGCCAAAGGCAGATGCTTAACTGACTGAGCCACCCAGGCACCCCTGAAGCCAGCTTTGATATTAATAAAACTACTTCAGCTTTCTCTTGAGTAGTGTCTACAGGACATCTCTTTTTTTTCTCCCAACCTGGGTCTTTATATTTAAGTTGGTGGCTCTAGAGGCAGCAGATAGTAGGGTCTTATTTCTTTATCTAATCTAATGATCTAAATTTTGATTAGTGTAGTTTACATCACATGTGACTATTGAATTAAAACCTATCATCTAACCAACTGTTTTCTATTTGTTCCATTTGTTCTTTGTGTCTTTTCTCCATCCTGCTTGCCTCCTTTTTGATTAATTGAGCCCTGTTTATGATTCAATGTTATTTCCACCATTGGATTCTCATGGACACCTCTGAAAAAAAATTTGGTAGCTACCTTTGGGGTTACCGTATATGTCTTATATAATTAAAATCTACATTCAACTAATATTCTGTTTCATGATGAGTGTAAGGACCCCAATACAGTCCTGAATGTCTTGCTCACATTCCTGTTTTATTGCTGCCACATACTTACTCTTACATATGCCATAAAAACACAAGACTACTATGTTTGCTATAGAGAGTTATCTTCCAGAACAGTTGAAAACAATAAAAACTGGATGTTGAACTTTATCTTTAGTTATTTCATTTCCAGGGTGCTCAGTTTCTTTGGGTGGTAGATTCCAGTTTCTGTCTGTTATTAGAGTCCTTCTGCCTGAAGCCCTTCCTCTAACCTTATTTACAGCATGGGTCTGCAGGCAATGAATTCACTCAGGTGTGGTTTGAGTTTGTGTTCAGCAGTCTTTATTTCTCCTTTGTTTTTTCTTTGAAAGACATTTTTGCTGGGTATAGGATTCAGATTTGACAGATTTTTATTGTTCAATTACAGAGATATAATCCATTATCTTCTGGGTTGCATAGTTTCTGATGAGAGATCTGTGGTATTCTTATCTTTCATTTTTATTCTGCTATATAGAATGTTCTTTCTGTCCTGCCTGCCTTCATAATTTTCACTTTGTCCCTAGTTTTCAGCAGTTTGAATATAATATGCCTTTGGTGTGGAGGTTCTTATGGAAGGGTTGCATTTATTCTCCTTGGTATTCTTTCAGTGTCTTGGAATAGTTTGATATCTGTCATTCATTTTTGAAGATTCTTACATATTAATTCTTCTTATCATTTCTTCCTGGCATGCTAATCACACTTAGATCTTTTATGTATACGTATCTCTTGGATGCTCTCCTGTGTTTTGCCCTTCAAACTCCATCCTTCCCCACTGTTCTTCAAATCAATGCTGGGGCTGTTATGAATTTACTTTCCATATGTGTGAGGCTGACTAAAGAAAATTTTGTTGCTGGGACACCTGTTGCTGAGAGTCTGCCTTTGGCTCAGGGCATGATCCCAGAGGCTCAGGATTGAGTCCAACATGGGGCTTCCCCTGGAGAGCCTGCTTCTCCCTCTGCCTGTGTCTCTACCTCTCTCTGTGTGAAAAAACAAATAAAATCTTTTAAAAAAGAGAAAATTTTGTTGCTGTCATCTCCTCTCTTCTTCTCCAAATCCCTGAAGGTTCGTCCTTTTAAAAGATCGTTTTCTGCCATTTTAGGAAGCTGAGTGAAAGTAGTTGCATGTGTGCAATCTGCCATCTTTACCAGGAGGTCAGCTTTGAATTTCATTATTTAAATAAACTTAAGCAGTGATAAGGATGAAATTTTCTATCATCTTTGGAATGAAATAATATATTATGTTTTATTTTCTCATTTTGAAAGACTTTTGCATCCTCAGAAATAAGAAAAAAATTACAAATAATAATAGCTAACATTTATCATATATTCTACATGCCAGTGTTGTAAATGCCACTCTTGTACTAACTTAATCCTCACAGTGACATTCCAGTCTAGACAATCTTATTATCCTCAGTTTTATAGTTGAGAATAAACTGAGGTACAATTAGATTAAGTAATTGGTCCAAACATTCAGAAATAGAAAATGATAGAATTTGGTTTTTAACCACTCTACACTGAGTGCCTTTAGCAGATGGGAAGATAAAGGCTTTTAGGTAATATATCTTTGCTTTTGGTCTCTGGAATTCTTCATGTACTACTGTTACCTCTCTAAGAGTCATGGTCTATTAATCAGCAAGTACATATGCAGTGCCTATTATGTGACCCAACTTATTTTGTCCACTGGGGGTGTAAAGAACATAGCAGGGCTATTTCCTTCAGGGAGTTTACATTTCTCCAAAGAAAAGGGTCCCCAAAATATGAAAATAAGTTTTATAGTCCAGAGGGGTATCACCATTCAGGGAAAAAAGAAACCTCAATTTGATCTGGGTGCTCAGAAACTATGGGAACACATTAAAAACAATGACAACCATTCAAAAGTGTGCTCAGCCCCTAGATTATCCAGAGAGGTTTTCACCTTTCCTTTTACCTCTTTTTGCCCCCAAATTCTTTTTTTTTTAATTTAGTTTATTTATTTATGAAAGACACAGAGAAAGAGAGGGAGGGACATAGGCAGAATGGAGAAGCAGGCTCCCTGGGGGGAGCCTGATGTGGGACTTGTTCCCAGGACCCTGGGATCACACCCTGAGCTCAAGGCAGATGCTCAATCACTGACCCATCCAAGTGTCCCTAATTTCCCTAAATTGTTTGCTGTTGTACTATGTATAAGTACTTCTTCTACAGAACAAAATAAGAGGATTGTTTACAAACTCAAAAGTTCTTTATAAAAGCTTAAAGTGGAAAGAGTCTCAAATTCTTGGTCACACTCAAATTCTTGGTCTACACATGTATCACCTGGAAGAGATACACACACATACACACATGTACACACACTTTATCCCAACTATTTTCCTTCCCCCATCAGGATGGTTAACGGAGAATTACCACATCTTAATGGTATTCCCTAGTATTTCTTTAGTAACTGTGAGTAAATAAAGGGTGTAGCTGATACAATATTATCTTTAGATTGGCTAGCACAGTATCTGAGTCTTCAGAGGCACCTGACTAATATTCATGGTTTCACTGATTGAAGGAATGAAATGAAAGGAAGCCGAAGGTGAACCGTCTCATAAACAATAGTGATCATGAGTCTGTATTTTGATTTGAAGAGATTTTCCGCAAGCCTCATGCATCAGCATGTCTCAGGGAGGAAGGATGCTCTGTAGGATCAAGGGACTATATTCATTCATAGTCATGCCCCACACCCTTCCACTGCAGTGCAGTAGCTGGCAGATAGCAAATACTCAATAAATACTTGTTGGATGCGAAAATGAATCATTTGGCAGTACCTACTTGGATGCTGGAGGAAGCCGATGTGCCACATAACAACCTATCCAAGGGAAAATTTCAGACAAAACTAAGAGTAACAACAGAATAATTTTTTAGGAAAAAATCTGACAAGGTAGTGGTCAGACCATCCACTTTGGGACCATGCAGATCTGGGATGTGGGACCGAGTCTGCCACTTATGAGCTAGCCATGTGACCTCAGGAAAGTTGCCCAGCCTCTGCAAGTCTTCATCTCCCAATTTGTCCATGGAGGGCCATACCAGTATTTCATATTTGTTGTAATGATTAAGTCAAGTATTCTACATCAGGAGCTTATGTCATGACCAACTGCCTTAAGTGCTCAACAAATGGTAAATAACTAGTTATTGTTACACAGAAATTTCAGAAGTGGAGACTATGGCCATTCGGATCTCTAGAGAATCTTGACAAAAATGGGGAAACCTAAAACGGAGGTGTCTACATCCTTCCTATGTTCCTCTTTTCTTGCTTGAGGAATTTTGAGTGACCTTCATTTGTCTGTATGGGTATGTGGAAAGGTACAGGATGGGACAGGAGCTAGAAATCCTTTCCACTTCTAGAGAAATGCCCTCTACCAAGGATTTATGCTGACAGGGCAACAGAGGCCCACCCTATCAGCTGAGAATGAAAACAGCTACAGACAATGGGATATGACACAGTAATGAGTTCTCATTTGTCAGGTGTCAGCTTGCTGATATGGTCTAAGGATATGGTGTTCAATAATTCTTAGAAATTGGTAATAACAATACCATTTACGCAGCAGTTCTTCTTGCAGTTTTGAAAGCACTTCCACACACACTATCTGTTTTAATTTCCACCACAACGCTACAAGGAACCTGAAATAAATACCACCACTCCCATTTTATGGATGAGTAAATACATTCTAAGAAGTGAAGTGACCAAGCCTCAGGCCACTCAGCTGCTCAATAATTGACCTAAGACTTGAACCCAAGTCCTCACTGTGGGTTCATTACTTTTTTTCCATGAAACTTTAGTAGGCTGTTTGCCTTACAGGATCCATCTATTTTGATTATGAAGTGTGCTTGCAAATGTACTAGGCCCTTAAGAATTTGTGTTTATAAAATCACTTAGTAATTGGTAGTATCAGCCTGTTTTTAAAATCTTATTTTCTTTTTAATCTAACAGGAAATGAAGTTTTTTCTTCTGGATACACCAGATCTTTGATGATGCCAGTAAAGAAACATCCACACCCTTTGGTTAAAAGATGAAGCATGAGGCTGTGGTTATTTTAATCAATTACTCCATGGAAGGTTGAAAGCTGCTAAGCAGAATGAATCTCACAACAGAGAGCAGTAGAGCTCAAGAAGGTGTATGTAACCTTACCAGCAGATGAGGTCTTGGTGGATGCTTCCTGATTATGGTGTCCTTTTCATCCTCAATTTATATTCCAAGTTGTTACCTAGAGTAAATCCCAATGTTTCTAATTAATGAACTGTCGTTGTTTTGAATGGAAAAGGGAAAATATGTTGATCCCCCTGTAGCAGCACAGGAAATATGCCTAAAACGGAATATCTTTCACCATCATGAATAACATTAGTCTTTACAGTTCTCCAGAGTAAATTATTATTATATAGTTGGCTTCCTATTTATATAGATTGGCAGCATCCTTTGAGTTTCCAGGTGACAGGAATTCTCTCTAGAAGTCATTCTTAAGACTATTGTCAAACTCCTTAATGAAGAATTAGAAGCCAAAGTGGCTACGCTGTATGTACAACCGGTTGGCAACAAGCTGATCCTCTCCTTTCTGGATTCTTCAGAGAGGACTGACTGATAAAGCTATGAAGAGCTGTTGACCATGCCAAGTCTGCTGGTGTGAGGGCAAGACTTGCCGTGCCACAGTCTATCCTGAGCCTGTCTTGTGTATTTCCAATTACTTAAGTATGTGATCCTTACATACACCCATGCCCTCTGATGAGATGACATGGTGATCATGAGCGTGAGGATGTCACATGCACTGTGCTACATTCATTCTCTAAATAATCTCATTTAATCCAACAACAATAATTTGAATCAGGAAGAAATGTTAACACTTTGCACATTTCAAAATGAGGGCTCAGATAGCTGATCTGCTTTGTCCAAGGTCACACAGCTATTAAATGGCAAAGTAAGGACCTGAACCTAGTTCTATCTACTCCCAACTCAATGCTTTCAACCATCACCCTCATCATCTCCACCAAGATAGCGACTTTCCTGTGGTACCTACTAGATGCTGGAAAACATGGGCCTGAGAGAACTTTTAAATATGAAATTATAACTCTTTGCCCACTGAGATTCTTATTTTTAAAAACCCAGAGGAAGATTATATTAATATATTTACTTAATATTTATGTGCAATCTTTACATTTACAAAATGCTTTATAGTGTAACAGAATGGGCAGAAATTTTTGTTTGGGGATATAATTGTCTTTTCTTTCATATTCATTTATTCCTTTGATTTGTATAATATGTTCTCCACTTGGTCTTCTGAGATCATGTACAATGGTAACAAATTTTAAATAAGATTAATAAAAGATTATTTTGTATCACTAATAGGGAAAGCTGACTAGGGCCATGCCTGTCTCCGTTCTTTATAAATGGTATGCAAAAGAGTATAATGCCATCCCCAGAATACTGTCTATAACACCAGATGTGCTTATTCATGGTGCTTTAAAAATATATTGAGCTCCTATTCCTCATTTATTCTGTGGTATTCACTTTCTGCCCTTCAGGTGGTTGAGGATCTCACCAGTTTGGATGACGAAATAACTTTGGTGAGCATCATATCAAGTAGCCATGCTATGCCCTTCTTTCATTGATCATCAAGCAAGAATCCTCAGCAGAGCTTTCTTCCTGACAGTTCCCTCCGCCTGGAAATCTTTTCCCAGATGGTCACATAACTGCTGTGTTCAGTTTCCTCTGGCCTGAAATCAAGAGGCACCTTCTCCAAGAGGCCTGCCCCAACCCCAGATCCCAAAGAACCCCTTATCTGAGGTGTATCCTGGCATCTCTTTTATTTTCTCTTTAGCACATAGTACTTTGTGTTAAGAACCCTAGAGTTCCAGGGTTTGGTGAGAATAGATTTTAAAAATATGTCGATAGGCCAATATTGTGTCATTTTTCAATTGCCACCATCTGCTTTAAGATGAATCTTTTAAGGAATCTCCGTAGCGTAAAGTATTCTGAGGGCTTACGATACATTCCCTGTCTTTTTAAGGACCCAGGTCATTACTGAGGATGACATACAAATATGAGGCTGGGTCAAATGCCTATATGTGGTCAACTTACAAGGTTCTAAATAACTTGTATGTGTAATCAGCAGATTAAAAGTTATTCTCAAAAAAAAAAAAAGATTGTCTCATCCTTGTATGCATGTGTGCGAATATTAATTTTTTTCTTTAAAACTTGGAGGCAGGGGATCCCTGGGTGGCTCAGCGGTTTAGTGCCTGCCTTAGGCTCAGGGCGTGATCCGGGAGTCTCAGGATCAAGTTCCACATCAGGCTCCCGGCATGGAGCCTGCTTCTCCTCTGCCTCTCTTTCTCTCTCCCTCTGCGCCGCCCCCCCTCGTCTTTCATGAATCAATAAATAAAATCTTTAAAAAAAAAAAAAACTTGGAGGCAGAAGTGCTTCAGTCAAGTGTGGTTAGATCAGGGCAAGGGCACCAGGGTGGCTCAGTCAGTTAAGTGTCTGACTCTTGGTTTCAAGGCTCAAGCCATGATGTCAGGATCGTGAGATTGAGCCTCACATCACACTCTGCATTCAGCACAGAGTCGGCTTGAGTTTCTTTCTCCCTCTTCCTCTGCTCCTGCCCCCTCATCAAATCAACCTATAAATCTTAAAAAAAAAAAAAAAAAAAAAAAAAGAGCAGTCCTGTACTGGGTCAGGGGCCTGCAGGGGGGACAGGCAGACTGTTTAAATGGTTCTCAAACTCAGGCTGCACATTATTGATAATGTTATATCCTACCAATGAGGACCAATCAAATTCTGACCTCAAGGGGTGAGCTCAGGCGCTAGTATGTTTTCCCGAATCACAGGGAGGGGTGAAAACCACTGCGGGTCAACAGGAGGCCAGCAGCTGTTCTTGAGGAAAGTGAGCAACAGTTGTTGGCCTCTGCTTTCCCCAGGCCATCAGGTAGAGGTGCCCGATTCCCGTTCAGCTCAGAATCCCTGTGTCCACATCGCCATGGTTTCTAGAACTAGTCTTTCACACCATGTTCCGATGAGCCTAGTGGTGCTGTCACTTCACCCTCCCCTTGGGCCTGGTCTTCAATTTCCTGATTGCTCTTCGACTACCTTCCTGGTTTCTCAGCCCGCTGGTACGTAGTCAGGCACAGACCTGCCAACCTCTTCCTCTTGGAGTCAGGCCCTGTTCCCCACGCCCCAAGCCACCAACTGGGGTCCTGCTTCAAATGGGTTGGGTGACCCAAATCACAGTGGAGTCCCTCCCGACTCATCACAGCCTGGGACCTCTTGCCACCACCAAATCCTCTGACAGATCCATCACCTTGAACGTGGACCCCTGCACAAGACCTTTGGATTCACAAAGAAATGCGTTCACCTCATTAGCAGTCACATGGCAAGGGGAGGTGTGAAGGATGGGGACCATTAGTGAGATCAGTCCACCACGGGTAGGAGGCAAACAGAGGAGGTGCTGATGGAGGATTTCTGGAAAGAAGCGAACATCATACAGACATCAGCTACACAGGGAGTTTACTTCGACCCGGAGTGAAAATAAGGTGTGACACAGTGACAGTGGTGATCACATGGCTGTGAAGTGTCCAAAATTTGGCAACTCAGTGGGGCATGAGAAAGGTGTGCAAACCACTTAGGTCACTAGTGAAAACCACAGAGTGCCGCTCAAAGGCATGAACCTGAGGAGACGGTGGGCTTGGGTTAGATTCTGTCCAGGACCGGTAGGTCCACACTGCAAAGCAGCCTTCTCCCGGGGAAGCAGGGAAGCCAGGGCTACTGCAACCGCAGCCAGGGTTGTGGGAAGCCTATACACCCAGTTGTTCTAGGCACCCTGGGTTCATCACCTGGCTTCCAGCACAGGGGCTTTAGCTCCCAACCTCCTCTTCTCCAGGCACCTGGGTGCATTGCATTTCCCTGACCCTTTGAAATGTGAGAGGAAGTGTCATGTATCACTTCCTTGTGGAAGCAATCAAGAGCTACTGCTATTTTGTTGTCACCATTGGCCCCTGCAGCCCGCCCCCACCAGACAATGAACCATCAGCCTCATGTTCAGATGGTATCATCAAAAAATGGTGGAGCCTTGGGTCTCTGAGTGACTATATACAGCTCAGCCACCTGCTGGCCCACACTGGACAGATGGCATGAAAAAGATATGAACCTTTCTTGTGCTAAGCCACAGAGCGGCAGAGGGTGTTTATGGTTGCAGCAGAGCCTAGCTTATCCTGACCAATTTGAGGACTTGCTGCATGAATGTGTCCTTGTAAATTCTCTAGAACTTCAACGTTTACCTCTAGCCTGGTAAAGTAGTGGAAGCAGGTTTTTTCTTTTCTTTTCTTTCTTTTCTTTTCTTTTCTTTTCTTTTTCTTTTTCTTTTCTTTTCTTTTCTTCTTTTCTTTTCTTTTCTTTCCTTTCCTTTTTTCTTTTCTTTTTCCTTTCCTTTCCTTTCCTTTCCTTTCCTTTTCTTTTCTTTTCTTTTTTCTTTTCTTTTCTTCATCACTGAGAGAGGGAAAGAGTTTCTGGCCTCACCTTCCTGTGCTCATGTAAGTGGGTGGAGGCAAAGGGAAGAAGAATGAAAGAGGACTGCTGCTGGCGTCTTATTCACTGCTGTGCATGCAGTCAACCTGCAGAACAGCCTGGCTAGAGGATTTTCATTTTTATATTACAGATGAAGGAGAGCTCAAGATAGGTTAAGTCATTTGCCTAAAAATCCCATAGCTGGGACCAAAACCCAAGCCCATCTGACTTCAAAATCTGTGTTCTTTTCCCACAGCATAAACATACAAGGAGTGAGCTTTAAACTCCTTCTAGCCTATTCGTATTTTTCTCCTACCCATAATCTCTTTAAAATAATCTTTAGTTAGGTCAATCTACTATTCAAAGCTATTATTCTTAGAATTATGTTCTTCTTTCATTCCACCCAGATTTGTTTTTACTGATCTTTGACACCTGAGGTGCTACAAATCTGTGTGTTTGTTTAAACTCCAATCAAACACACTCGTGTTTGTTTTAAGTTGGAATATCACCGCCAGCATATCTGGAAACGCCTCCTCAGCAGCTTCAGGTTTTAAGAAATGTGAGGGTTGCTGTTTGTGGCGAGGCTCTAGGAGGAGAGAGTGGGATGAGACAGAGGAGGAAGAGGTTTATTTGTGCAAAGAGGGAAAATGAAGGTTTACTCAATTAACAGAGACCTTTTGGTACGTGGGATCTTCTCAGCTGCCAATCTGTGACCCTTAGAAATGTTATGAGGCATTTACTTCCCGCTGGGCCTCACCAAAAAAGTCAGATGAAATCACGGTGCAGACCCGCAACTCACCCCCTCCGTGCACATGGGATGGTTCACTTGGCTTTGAAAGTGCAGCCAAGCTGCTTCGTTCAGACGTCGGCGGAGGACAAGACTCGGCCTGCCTTCTCTGACTCCTGACATGACTTCTCGATGGAGAGCCAGGATTTTTCTCAAGTGTAACAATATTAATTATCAAGTCACTTTAAAACACGTGTGATGTATGTGTGCATTTATTTCACAGGAATGGTATAAAGATTAAATACTTAATGAATCCATTTTTCATATCAAGGATATATTTGCCCTACGCCTAAATATATCTCTCCCTTCTGTTTCTCATGAGAAATATAGCTATCTTTATTATGTAATCAGTAATATATCATTCCTTCTAAGCAGGATCTAATTTTAGCAACATGATGAATGGCCCAGGAATGTACTCCACTGCCCTCTGCAGAAAGGAATATATATCAGACCTGCTCAGGTGTGTGTCATTTCTTTATATCCAGAGCTTTCTGCTCCCCAAGTGGCAGCCCGGGTTTTTCTGGCTGAAAGCCCCAAGTTCTGTCTCCGTTTCGGCTCGCGCAGGCACCATTAGGAAACGACCATGTGTGAACAATAACCAGGTTTGCTAGCTCCAGCCAATGAGGGATGTGGCTCTCTTGAGCCTGGGTTTATTGCACCAGCTAGAAAATGACCCACTGGGGTTTTTTTCCTCCTTCAATTCATTTCTGAGCGGCAACTGCTTGCAGAGGACTACCTCCAAGTCCCCAACCACCAACTCTCATTTTTTTCCCATTTTGTCTTTAAGCAGAGAAATTTCTTTAAAATGCAGGAATCATTCCACTTTGACTAGCACGATAAGGAATCAGTATCTTCTTTTTTTCTTGAGCTCCAAGGAGAAAATGTTCATTTTTCTTCCGTGCTACCTGTGAGTTTTCTGGCTGCTTCTGAACATTCATCACAGGTACCTGCACCCCACATCTTGATAAAACTTTAATTTTAAAATGATGTTGAGGGCGCCCGGGTGACTCAGTCGGCTGGGCATCTGCCTTCTGCTCAGGTCATGATCCCAGGATCCTGCAGTGGAGACCCGAGTCAGGCTCCCTGCTCAGTGGGGGGTCTGTCTCTCCCTCTCCCTCTCCCCCTCCCCCTCCCTCTCCCCCCTGCTCATGCTCTCTCTCTCTCTCTCTCTCTCTCTCTCTCTCTCATTCTCTCTCAAATAAATAAGTAAAATCTTTTAAAAAATAAAATGACGTTGAATTCGTTTTTAATTCACCTGTAAGAGAGGCAAAGCAGTACTTTATCCTCATTTTGCAGCTGTGAAGATTGAGGCTTGGGCAGATTAAAATGTGACTCATTCAAATTTTGAGATATGGCCCCGTAAGGACCCAAACCTATAACTCCCTATCATGCAACTTACTATGCCTAATATTTAACGGTTTATATACAAGATGGAAGATGAACCTTAGGAGTTTTTGTTTTGTTTGTTTGTTTTTGTTTGTTTGTTTTTGCAAAATTGTATATGTAAAACTCTGAAATTCTTTGGGCAACTACTATATTTTTTGATCCTAAGACATTTTTCCCCCTCATATTCGTGCCTCTGAACCTGGGATACACCCTACAGCCAAAAGGGAATCATAATCTAATTGGCAATTCTTTTTCTTTCTTAGTGGTCACAGCAGACTGATCCCTAAAACGTCCCAATCTTCACCTCCTCTTCATCTCCTTGGCCTTTGCAATGTCGCTTTGTAACAGGTCAATTTCCTTACGCCTTGAAAACGGATTGGTCTCATCTTTACTTATTTCTGTAGAGGGCGCTATGGTGCCCTACCTATTCCCCTTTGCTCTTACCCACTTCAGCCTGCCTGATTTCCAGAAGCACCTGCATTTCCTTGCCTGAGGCCGTCTCTGGCTGCCAAAGCTCTCTTTGCCTGCTGTGATGGTTTAAAAATATGTTCACAGTTTCTTTGACACTCCTCCCTCCTCTCCTCTTGAATGTGGGCCAGACTTCATGACTTGACTCGCTTCTGTCAAATGAAATGTGGTGGAAATGACAATGTGATTTTGAAAACTGGGTCATAAAAGGCACTGTGGCCATGCTCTGTCTTGAATCACTCACTTTGGCATAAGCTATATGTTTTGTCATGAGGACCCTAAAGTTGTCCAATGGGAGAGTCTAAGGGAGAGGAATTGAGGCTTCCAGCCAAAAGCCAGCACTGGCTAGCCAGCTGTGTGAGTGGGTTATCTTAGATCCTCCACCCTTAGTGAAGTCTTCAGATAACTAAAGTCCTGCCAATTTTCACTGCAACCTCAAGGGGAAGAATCAACCAGCTAAGCTATTCCAAAATCCATAACCCCCACAGAGGATATGAGATCATAAACGTGTACCATTATATTAAGCCACTAAGTTTTGGGATAATGTATTGCTCAATACAGAAATAAACCCATCCATGTGGCAGGCTGGAGATGGTGGCAGATTACCTCTTGACAGCATTCCTCAACCAGTGACAACAGTAGGTTGTATAAATACCTCAGCTTCCTCACCCCTTTGGGTAGGATAACTGAACTCCCAGAGTTTCCCCAGGATTAAGTTCCAGTTGCCCAGAATAATAACTGACTTGATAATACCCATTATTGGCCATTTTCCCTTCTCTTTCTAACTTCCTCACTTCCCTACTGGTCTTTCCCTCATTTTCCACATTAAATACCTGCTCTCAAGTTCTTAGCTCAGAATTGCCTCTTTTGGAGAAAGTAGGAATGCAAACTAGGGCAATTCCACGTAACCAGTTGCCAAGTCCCGTGCATTTTCCTTTAAAATTCTTTTTCCATGGCTGCAGTTCAATAGCACCAACCTGAGCTGATGCACAGGATAAATGAATGAACAGGAGTGCCTGGGTGGCTCAGTTGGTTAAGCATCTGATTCTTGATTTTAATTCAAGTCATGATCTCTGGGTTGTAGGATCAAGCCTCATCCAGCTGTGCTCAGCAAGAAATCTGCTTCTTTCCCTCACCCTCTGCCCCTCTCCCCACTTGGATTTTTGTGCAGTCTCTCTTTCTAAAATAAATAAGGGAATCTTAAAAAATTTTTTAATGGATAATTAATTAATTAAGCAAACAGCAACAAAAAATTCCTTCCACTTCACACATATATAGATATATGGGTGAATATATGCCCCCTCCCCAATTTTTAACACAATTTCAAACTTAAAAACAAAAAAGACAACCTACAAGTGTCAGAAACAGACAAGATACTGAGCTGCCATGGTAAGAGAGAGGTGAAATGAAAATGCTCCCATGTGAATCAATAGGACAGAGAAGCCTCAGCAGCTGAAGCTTGAAGCACTATGAGCAGGATCGTGTAGGCCTGAGTAGGCCCCATGAGTGCCAGGAACAGGAACCAGGCTACATGCATGAAGCCAGGGGTCCTGAAGAGCTATTCTAGTATCTTCTGAGTCAGAGACTAATGAAACCATACACAAGTCTCAGGGAATAGTAGGGAAGCTTGTAAGCTTCCTAGGCCATGTGAGTAGTAGAAATCATCCCTCCAAAATAGAGATTCGTGCCACAATGGTGTAAGGCCTGGTACTATTACTCAGGTATCTCAAAATAAGAATTTTCCTAAAATCTTGTCCAGAATTGGTAAATGTAAATATATTCAGAGTGATGCTCTAGAGCACATGAAACTTCCACAGACTCTCCTTTCTCTGTCATCTCCATAAAGAAGAGTTTACAGAAAGAAAAAATGAAAAAGAAAGAAAATGAAAAGAAGAGAAAAGAAAAGAAGCCACAGAAGGAAGCCAACCACAATAGAGGGGACAAATGAGAAAACCTGCATTTCAAGAACTAGAAATAATAGAATAACAATCAAAAAAGATTCAATTTCAAATGAATAATTTTAAACATTTCAAGACATGAAAAAAGGAATGGTAACACGATCCAAGAATAAAATTATTTGATAATGGGCAGATTTTGCAGGGGGAAGTTCTAAAAATGAAGGAAAAAAAAAAAGGAATGAAAACCTAATAGGCCAGTTGGACTATAAGTAGATGTGGCTGATGAGAGAATAAGTGAACTGGAAGACAGATCAGAGGAAATCACCTAGGATATAACACAAAAGGCAAAGGGATGGAAAATACAAAAGTTGATTAAATGAGGTCTTACATAGGTTTCTTAAGAGTTCCAAATGGAAAAAAAAATAGAGTAAAAGGCAAAAAGAAAATAGTCAAAAATTACCATTATCTAAGACATGAGTCTTCAAATTAAAGCAGCACACTAGGTGCCATGCAGTATAATTAGAAATAAACCCACTTTTAAACACAGTAGTTGAATTGCAGAGTATTAGCCTTAAAAACTAACAGAAAGAAGAAGAACACGTTATCTTCTATCAAGAGCGTACTTCTCAAAAGCAGCCATAGTTGGCACAACACAGCTATTGTGTTGTAAAGGCAAGGATAGGTCCACAGGAAAAATGCACCTAAATGCTGACACACACTATCGTCCCAGAGTGGAAGTAAAATAAAGTCAACTTTAGACATCAAGAAACTATTTTGGGAAATAACACTTCGTGTTGAATAGTATGTGAATATTTACTTTGGCAAAAAAGGAAAAGAAGTAAAATGCAGCATTGAAGAAATGGATAAATGTAGGGTAGAGCTAAATAAACCCTCAGTAGTATAATTTAAAATGTCTCCTTTATGGGGCTCCTGGCTGGCTCGGTTGGTAGAGCATGTGACTCTTGATCTCCAGGCTGTAAGTTTGAGTCTCACATTGGCTATAGAGATTACTTAAACACAAAAATTTTTTTGAAGTCTCCTCTATGAATGTTTAAAACTAAGGTAGAAATAAATTTCTAAGTCATAAAACCATGAATGATATAGAAGATCAGAGTTAAATCACACATTATTTCAAAAGAGGTAAGTGATATTGGGTAATTCTAGACTTTAATTTAGGTGCAAATATTAAGACAAGGGTAGCCCTAAAGTATAGAAATTGAATACATAACTTCCATACCAGTAGAAGAAAAATGTAAAAATGCAAACTGGAAAGTTACCCACCAAATCAGGAGAGTAGATTTTTCTTGGGAGAGACAAGTGGTGATGGCAACCAGGAGGGGTTGGGGTGGGAAGGCAAAACAAACTCCATGTTATCTGCAATGCTCTATATTTTTAAAACATTTAGAAAAAGATGGGGCACCTGGGTGGCTCAGTCAGTTAAGTGTCTGCCTTCAGCTCAGGTCATGATCCCAGGGTCCTGAGATCAAGTCCTGCATTGGGCTTGCTGCTCAGTGGGAGTCTTCTTTTCTGTCTCCCTCTGCCCCCCTCACTTGTGCTCTCTCTATCTCTCTCAAATGAATAAATAAAATATTTTTTAAGGATTTTGAAAAAAAAAAATTAGCACATGCCTTGTCTTTCTTTATCCCTTTACCAATGGAATAGGATCTTGATTTTTCCCTGATATTCAAGATCCCTCCTAATTTGCCTCTTTTTCCCCCTAACCTGCATTTCCCATTCCCATAAGGCCAACTTCCTCCCCTTTCATACATCCTATTCTTTAGGATTAATGCCTTTGTTATCCAGGTTTTGCCAATCCATAGACTCTTCTTCCTAGCCCCTGATGCTGACAACAACAAATAGAATGGTCTGTGGCACATGATGCAAACTATATTCTGTTAACTCTGATACATATGTCTTATATTTTATATCCCTTCTTTAATTGTTTTATTCAGGAGATCTCTCTTAAAAGATTATAGAAAATCAGAGCTCAAGAACAGTGGTGTTTATTAGACCTTGCCCTGGAATCCCTCATGGCATGTTCACAGCTAAGCACATGGTAAATGCTCATAATGTATGTGTTCAATTGAAAGCAGTCCCTCTGGGGCACCTGGGTGGCTCAGTGGTTGAGCACCTGCCTTTGGCTCAGGTGGTGATCCTGGGGTCCTGGGATCGAGTCCCACTCTCTTTCTCTGTGTCTCTCATGAATAAATCTAAAAAAAAATCTAAAAAAAGAAAGCAGTCCCTCTGGTGGAAAGACAGTGGAGAACAGACAAGGAACAAAGGAAATTTTTAGCATTCTTTGGTGGATAAATTGCACAGATGAAACAATAAGATAAGTCACTCATTTCAAGGTTCTTTTTTATTTTATTTTAGTTTCTTATTTTAAGTAGGCTCCATGCCCAGTGTGAGGCCTGAACTCAGGACCCTGAGAGCAAGGGCCACATGCTCTACTGGCTGAGCCAGCCAGGGATCTCCCTACTTCAAGGCTTTTATTGACCTCAGTGATCGAGAATGTATTTGAGATTTTTAAAAAGTTGGCCAAGACCATGGGGCTTTGGTGTCAGACAGGCTGGCTCTGAATATCAGTTTAGCCATGTTATTACTATCTTTATGACTGTGAACAAGTGACTTAAGTAGTCTGAGTCTTAATTTTGTCATATGTATAGAGGGGGAAATAGGTATTACATGGAAAGCACTTAGCACAGCACTGGCACACAATAAATATAAGATAGGATTTTTATTAGCTAAAATAAATAAACCCAAAGCCATACATGAGATAACCTAGTTCTCCTTCACCCTCATTGCCATTCCATAAAGGAATCTCATTTATCTGCCTTCTAGAAGTCAAATATGTTCACCAATGAAATGTAAGCATAAAGACATGTGATTTTCTACAGAATGTATGAGACCTACTGAGCAATTTGCCACTTCCCCTTTCTCTACATGGGACTGTGGAAGCATATATGAACATGGGGCCTCTGTCAGCCTGGTCCCTGCACGACCACGCTGAGTAGAGCCCTTCTGCAGCCCAAAGGAACACACCAAATGCATGAGAAACAAACTTGATGTGGCAAGCCCCTAGAGATTTTGTGGTTGTCTGTTCCTGCAGCAAAGCCTAGCCCATCCTGACTAATACAATGCACTAATGGTTGCACATTTCCACCCCCAGCTCAGAAAAAAAACTATCTAAAGCCATGCCTTGGACCTCACCTGCTCTGGCTAAAAAAATACTTCCTTCCAACCTGATGAGGCTTCCATTCTCACAGGATATTAGAAGCAAAACACTAGAGGAGAAATGAGCTGAAGTCAGCCCCAAGCCCATGGAGAGGAGAGAACTGTAAGACTGTACAGAGAACTGTTAGGGAAACCATGAACAGAAGCTAAGGAGCTCTGAGGCCGTCTAGGATAGGTGGAATTAATTCGGCCTACTAAGAAGCCTTCAATGTCATGTCTGTAGCATCAAGATGCTCTCTCAGTTTGTTATAGTTTGTTTTTCTTTTTAAAATTTTATTTATTTGAAAGAAAGAGACAGAGCACAATCAGGAGAGCAGCAGCAGGCAGAGGGAGAAGGAGAAGCAGGCTCCCCGCTGAGCAGGGAATCCAATGCAGGTGGATCCCAGGACCCCGAGATCATGACCTGAGTTGAAGACAGATGCTTAACTGACTGAGACACCTAGGCGCCCAAGCTTATTACAGTTTTTATTACATTTTCATTTTGTTTATTCATTTTATTTATATTATTCTCCACATTTTTTAATACTATATATAAAAAAATGCTTACTATCTCCCAAGCATCATGAGGAACACTTGAAATAGTAGTAGCAGGTGTTAACACTCCCAGCATCCCTCAGAGGCGGCAGGCTCTGATCTGTCGCTGCGGATGGGAATGGGACTGCGATGAGATATGTAACTGTTCCCAAATTTGAGCAGCGGCAGCAACAGCAGAGTGTCGTGGGAAGCCAGCCCACATCGTGCCAGAGTCCTTGCAGCATCCACCCTCTCCACGCATTTAGCAGAATGCCACTGGCTGACCCTCAACAAAGACTAAATTATGTTTCAGGAAAGTCTGTTTGAAAGGCTGCAAAACACGTGTGACATTTTGGAAATTTTTATCAAAAAAAAAAAAAAGAGATTCAACTATCACAGGTACTGGTGCTTCAAAGGGTCTAAAGCTCGGGTTATCAGGAAAAGCCACATGTGGGAAGCAGCTCTCTCTCCCATTGCTGGATCAATGAGACAGTGTTGAATTTCAATGATCTTATAAATGCAACAAGAGTGATAAATATAAATCTATTAAAGCTCTTACATTTAGAACAAGTAATCTGTATTCTTCAGCCATATAACTTTTTTTTTTTAATTGCATCTCTCAGACAGAAAAATTTGCTGGCCACTGCTGAGTCATTTCCTTGGTTCTTCACAATGTGGGGAGAGGGGACCAGGGTGGGGGCAGGGAGGGCTGGAGGGAGGATCGAGCACTCTGTGGAGTCCACAAGGTTTCCAGAGAGGCCTCTGGTTGTCATTCCATCTCCCTAGTTGCTTCCTTATGGGAAGGATGGCTGCTAACACCCAGGGGTCTCCACTTGGAATGAAAGGAGCAGAGAAGAACCAAGTTGGGCATCTCAGAGACATTTCATTGCTACAGAAAATTCTGCCGGAATGACATCTCTGGGGGTTCCACACTCTCCTGCCCTGGAAACCCACATTTTCCTCCATGATCCACAGCGAGGTTTCACTTTCATTGGACATTTGACTTTTGTCTTCATTTTTGCACCACCATGCAACAAGTAAGCGAGCAATCAGAGAGGAGTGTTGCACCGTTGTTTAAACGTGACCGTGGCAATTTCAGTTTTCTCCAGAGGGACCCTTAAGAACGTCGGGTCCTTTTCCCCGAGCTGTGTTTCTGACCCCCATTATCGCTGGTGCTGTGCCTTAACGTACCTTCAGAGCAATTCAGATACTCCAGAAAGGGGTGGGGGGAGTGCAGATGCTTACTATCAGGCTGCTTCTGACAATTCCTAATGTAATCCATATACTACACATACATTCTGGTTACACAATTTATGAGGTATAACAAGGGGGGAGAAGTGAAGCCGGGATATAATTGTGACTGATGTGAAACAGACATGGAGAATGAATGGCCTTACAACATTTTCTTTGAAGTTTGTTAAAAGCAGTAAAGTGATATTCACTATAAGTGAAACCTGCTGTTACAGACATCCACTGGTTTGAGGAGCATTTGCTCTTTGCTTTATTTCTTGAATTTTAATTTGCCACTTGAAGTTTTTAAAAAACCTCTTTTCGATGTATGATGGAAGGGAAAGAGCATAAGAATCAGGGAGCACCTACTGTGCGCTCATTCCGTGCCAGCACTTGACACCAGGGCTGGCATAGGAGCCTCGGAGCCCACAGGAATGTGTTCGTTTTCATTTGTTTTAAATCCAGAAGAAAATAAGAAATTTAATAATAATATAATATAAGAACATACTAATCAATTTGTATAATAAGATTAAGAATTAATATAATAATAATGAATATAATAATGAATCCCACCTGGATGATATTTGTCTTTTTATCCCTTTGTTTTGGAGGAAGGGACCCATGAAGGCAGAGTGCCAAGGGCCTGCGGATTTCATAATGTGGCCCTGTTTTTATCACTTATCTCGTTTAGTTCTCCTGAATTATTCTTAAAGAATGGAAGACGTGGGGAAAGTGATGCTTCCAAGGTTTAAGAAATCTTTCTCTTTTTTTAAAAAAGATTTCATTTATTTATGCGTGAAAGACACAGAGAGAGATACAGAGACATAGGCAGAAGAGCAGGCTCCCTGTGGGGAGTCTGATGCGGAACTCGATCCCAGGATCCCGGGATGATGCCCTGGGCCCAAGGCAGGTGCTCGACCACTGAGCCACCCAGGTGTCCCTTAAGAAATCTTTCTAAGGTCCTCACACTAGGAAGCGGTAGAGCCAGGTCCTAGGACAATTGTCTAACTCTTTCCATTGAAGAAGACTGCGATGCACAAGCAGTTCTACATCTGAACACCTGGTGTTAGGAATGAAAAATGTCACTTGTATATTTGCGAACAAATAAAGGAATGGCAAATCAACTCTGAGGGTGGCATGTGTTTTTCCACACAATATAGGAAGATGTATTGGACAATTTGTATCCCAGATGTCCCCAAGTTCACCTGTTCAAGGTCAGGACCTGTTTGTATAAGCCCCCACAGGAAGTCCAGGCTCCATCCCATCCCTATTGCCTCCCTTATCTTTCTCCTGGGGTTCCAGAAGACCACTTCTGTGTTGCAGTCCCGATTAATATGCATAGCCTCAGCCCACTGCCTCTTACCAGATAATTCAGTTTTGGGGCAGGTTCTTCTAGCTCGTGGATGCATGTCCCTGCCCTATTCTTCAAAGTACAGCTAAGACGGGGTTGGGGCTTCCAACCAGGTTTTTCTGAATTCTTGGGGGATCAGCAATGCAACACAAAGAGTAACATATGACTAATACCTGGGTTGACCAACTATCCCAATTTACCCTGAACTAAGGGAGTTCCCAGGAACATTCAATTTTAAAACTGAGACAGTGCCAGGCAAGCCTGGATGAATTGTTCACCCCATTAAACTACAGGTGTGTCTTGAACCCAAAGCCCTAACTTGACCTCACTTAGAGCCTCACCTTCACCATTAGCCTACCGCAGCTTGTCTATGCTGCTTCGTCTCCGTCCCTGTAATCTTGCTAAGCATGCTCTTTCCTCTGATTCTTAGACCCAACCTTTCTTGGTCTCAGAAAGAGAGACATCTCTCCTCTAGTTTAAGACTAGCCTTCTTTCCTGCTTCAGCCTAGTCGATGAGGGACATTTCTTCTCTTGTGAGGAAAGACCTGTGCTTTTTCAGTGGAGTGCTTTGATTTGGAGAAAAACAAAAACATTCCTAGAAGCTAGGAATAAAAGAAGACTTTTTCAATCTAATAAAATCATCTTTGAGAGTCCTATAGCTTTAATAGTGAACGACTAAATATTTTCCCCTTAGGATTGGGCACAAGATAAAAATATACTATTCTACTTCTTCTGTTCAACATTGGGTTGAAGATTATAGCCAGTAAAATTCAGGCAGGAAACAGGAATAAAAACATATAGATTGGAAAGGAGGAAGTAAATAGTAAATCTGTCCTTATTCACAGATATCCTGATTACATACACAGAAAATCTTAAGGTAACTACAAAAACAAAAAATGCCAAAATACATAAATTTGGCAGGGTGCCAGGATGCAAGGTAAATGTATAAAAATTAATTGTATTGCTACATGCTAGTAGCAAAAAATTGGAAAATAAATTTAAATGTTTTTAATATCATAAAAATATACCCTTAAAAATAAGTTTAATAAAATGTGTAAGACTACCATACTGAAAACTGAAATATTCCTGAGAGGGACTGAATGACTTAAATAAGTGGAGAGATATATTACCCATGGATTTGAGCATTCAGTACAATTCAGATGTCAATTCCCCCCAGATTGATCTCTAAATTTTTTTTTTAATCTCTAAATTAAATGCAACCACAATAAAGATCTCAACAGGCTTTTGGTCTACATGGACAAACAGATTATAAAACTCAAGTAGAAATGAAAGTGGTCAAAACAACCTCAAAAATAAGAACAAATTTGGAAAACTCATACTACTTAACTTCAAGACTTATTAGGAAGGTACAGTAGCAGTAACTAGTATGGGATTAATGTAAGAATAGATGGATTAATGAAACACATAGAGATTTCAGAAATAAATCCATATTTACATGGTCAATTGATTTTTTGACAACAGTTCCAAAATAATTCAATAAAGGAAAACATTTAACAATTGCCACTGGAAGAAGTGGGTATCTGGGGGGGGGGGGGGCAGGGATGAACCTTGACCCTTACCTCACACCATATACAAGAATTAATTTGAGATGGATCATAGACCCAATTGTAAAAGCTGAAACTAAAAAGTTCCTAGAAGAGAATATAGGAGAAATATTTCCTGATCTTGGGATAAAGACTTCTTAGAAAAGATACTGTAAGAAATAACCATAAAATTTCATCAAAATTAAAAACTTCTGCTCATCAAATCCCACCATCAAGAATATGAATAGACAAAGTACACACTGGGAGAAAATATTCACAAAAAATATATGAGTCATAAAATTTGTATCTGGAACACATAAAGAACTTTCATAACTGATTACTGAAAAAACAACACAACTTTTAAAACGTGCAAAAGACTTGAACAGATGATTCACAGTAAAAGAAGTACAAATGGCCAGTAAGCACATAAGAAAACAGTCTACATCATTAGTTATCAGAAAAATATTAATTAAAATCATAATGAGATACCACTACACACCCAAAAGAGTAACTATAATTGTAAAAGACTGAAAATATCAAAAGTTAATGAGAATGTGGAGTGACTAGAACTTGAATGTATCTCTGGTAAGAATTTGATGTAGTACGGTCACATGGAAAACTCTGACATTTTCTTGTAGAGCTAACCCTACACTTATTCTTTGGTCCAGCAATTCAGCTCCTAGCTATATACCTAAAGGACATGACAACATGGGTTCATAAAAAGATGTATAGAGGCGAGTTCATACCAGCTTTATTCATAATAGCCCCTAATTGAGAACATGTCCACCCATTGGAGACTGGGTAAACAAATGGATATATTCATAGAATGAAATACGACCCAGAGGCACCTGGCTTGCTCAGAGATGCACATGACTCTTGATTTTGGGATCATGAGGATGAGCCCCATGTTGGGTGCAGAGATTACTTAAAACAAATTTAAAAAAAAAAAAAAAGAGTGAGGGACCCCTGGGTGGCTCAGCGGTTGAGCGTCTGCCTTCGGCTCAGGGCGTGATCCCGGGATCTGGGATCGAGTCCCACATCAGGCTCCCTGCATGGACCCTGCTTCTCCCGCTGCCTGTGTCTCTGCCTCTCTCTCTTTCTCTCTGCGTCTCATGAATAAATAAATAAAACCTTTAAAAAATAAAATAAATAAATAAAAAAGAATGAAATATTACCCAGAACTAACGCAAAACAACTTACATGAACAAAGCTCAAAAACCTATGCTGATCAAAAGAAGTCAGACACCAGAAGTATAATTCATTTATACCAAATTTAAATCAGGCAAAGTTAACCTATGGACCAAGGTATATATGCAGGACAATGGAAAACATGCTGACCCAGAAACTTGCATGCAGCGTTCATAGCAAAATTATTTATAAGAGCAAAAACCAACCCAAATATCCATCAACCAATGAATGGGCAAACAAAATGTGGTATAACCATACAATGAAGTATTATGTAGCCATAAAAAGAAAGTAACAATACATGCAACAATATGGACAAACCTTAAAAACATTATGGTAACTGAAAGCCAGACACAAAATGCCACGTATTGCATGATTCCATTTATAGGAAATGACCAGAATAGGCCAATCTGTAGAGACAGGACATAGATTACCATTTGCCAGGAAAGGGGGATGGCAAGTGACTGCTGATGGGTACAGGTTTCTTTTTCTCCAGAATATTCCAAAATACTCTGGAATTGGATAGTGGGGATAATTGTAAAATTTTTTTAGTATCACAGGCACTGGTGACTCATACACTTTATTTATTTATTTATTTATTTATTTATTTATTTATTTATTTATTTTATGATAGTCACAGAGAGAGAGAGAGAGAGGCAGAGACACAGGCAGAGGGAGAAGCAGGCTCCATGCACCGGGAGCCCGACGTGGGATTCGATCCCGGGTCTCCAGGATCGCGCCCTGGGCCAAAGACAGGCGCTAAACCGCTGCGCCACCCAGGGATCCCGACTCATACACTTTTAAAGGATGAATTTTATGGTATGTGAATTATATCTCAATAAAAAACTTATTTTCAGTGACAGTAATTTGATCAATACTTGACTCAGTCAGGATGTGGATGGGGATCAACAGGGAAAAGATAGGATGGAACTTTCTGAAATGATGGAAATATTCTATATTATGTTACGACCCTGAGTTATATGGCTATATGCATTTTTCAAAACTAATCAAACTATAACAAGTAAGAACTGTGCATTTCACAGGTAAGTTTTTTGCCACAACAACAATACACATGAAAGAAAAAGAAAAACAAACTCAATAAAAATTGGAATAGAATCTTAATCTACGTTTGATAATTTCATCATATATAATCTCATTTTGCTTACCTCTGAAACTCACTAGAATCATATCATTACAGTTGGAAAGAAGATGAACACATCTAGTCATGGATATGTTTTAACAAGTTTTTGGAAGTGCTTGCCGGGATCCCTGGGTGGCGCAGCGGTTTGGCCCCTGCCTTTGGCCCAGGGCGCGGTCCTGGAGACTCAGGATCAAATCCCACGTCGGGCTCCCGGTGCATGGAGCCTGCTTCTCCCTCTGCCTCTCTCTCTCTCTCTCTCTCTCTCTCTCTCTCTCTCTGTGACTATCATAAATAAATAAAAATTTTAAAAAACCAGTATTTCTGGAAGTGCTTGCCAATTAATTAGTGAAAATAAGAAATGAGATTCATGTATTAGAAAGGAGGTGGTGAGGGTACTATTATCTACAGTTACTGAAATTGACCATCTGAAAAACCCAGGGAATACTGAGAAACTGGGGCTTTACTATCCTAACTGTAAGACCAAGAGGCATCATAAACAGTAAATGTGATTTAGAAAATATGATTGTTTAAACAGCCTCATTTAAAAATTAAAACACACACACACACACACACACACAAACTGCTCAGGACCAGTATAAGGAAAGTTATTAAAGTCTACTGAGGAGCATAAAAATAACTTTAATAATTCAAGAGTGCAACTCATTTTTGCATGGGTGGATTTGATATTATGAAGATATCACTTCTCTCCAAATTCATACACATATTCAGTGCCAAGGAAATCTCAGGAAGCTTTTTATGAAACTTAAATACATTGGGACAACTGATCATCTGTGAACAAAATTGGCTCCTGATTTATTACACACCTGACAATACAACAAATTTAAGACGGACTAAAGGTTAAACGTAAAAATAAAACCGTAAGAGTACTAGAAAAAAAAAGATAACTATTTGTTAACTTTGGTTCAAGAAGGCTTTTGAGGAGTAGTTTTGAAGTGTATCAACAAAACTAGACATTAAAGTGGGAAAGCAGTTAACTCCTTAAAAATGAAACACTTCTATAGGACAGAAACCTTAAAATTAAAAGACAAACGTTGGGGAAAGCACTTGCCACATATGTGGCTGACAAAACGTTAATATCTTCAATATGTGGTTTTGTAAGGCTGCTTTCTCCTGAAGTGAAAATAATCCAGTTCAAATACTGCTGAAGCATACAGGAGGACTTGCTAGCTTCTGTAACTGGCAAGTCCAGGGATGGAGTGATCTAAGCTCTGTTCATAAGGAAGCCATGTTGGTTGTCTGTAGTCTAGCACCTCCTACCCTACCAGCTTAACAGTCCCCCAGGAAAGACTGCCATTTCTCTGAAGCTCTGGCAGGAAAGGTTTTGGAAGGATTTTAGTCCAGGTTGGGTCACAGGTCCATCACTGAATAAATCCGTGGCTGGAAGAGGGTCACTTTTCTTATGTTCTTAGGTTCTAGTAGTTTATCCACCAATGTTTCTGGCCAGGCATGGATCATGTGCTACCCTTGTGGCAGGGAGAGGGGTAGGTCAGTGCCATACAAAATACCTGGAATGCATTTTTTCATAATACAGGGTGATTCTGTTACCAGAAGAAAGGAGAAGAGATGCAAAGGATCAAACCCAGCAGATTTTCACTAACATATATAATGAGTTCTTACAAATCAATAAGAAATAGAATTCTCAAAATGACATGAAAAGCCATGAAGATTCACCATTAATTAAATTTATTTTCCCCGAGTCCTATTCTTTTATAGTTCTGCTGAATGCTTTCCAAGATTGTAGTTAGCTAATTTTACAGATTAAGTGATAATATTTTATCACAAGATACTAATATGTTATAATAAGCTTCTTTGCTTCTTAGGTTAATACACAGAGTATAGAAACCTTCTGATGACAATGTTTGAATTCAAAGGAATATCTCTAAGTAGTGAGAATTTGAGGCATGATGATTAAGTACAGTCCCTCAGGCAGAATGAATGCTCAAATCTTTATTTCAGTAGAGTTCAATAAATCTTTCTTCTTTCATCTTTGAAAAGTAAGGGAGGGGCTTGTTCTTCTTATTTTAAAAAAATAATAATAACCTATAATTTTGTGGTGATTTCATGTGCATGTTTCTAAAATGAATTTAGGGAGCCTGACTTACTGATTTCATTTTAAATTTAGTTTGTCTTACTGAAAGAAAAACTAAGTTATTACTTTTATATGTTTTACCCATT
The DNA here is from genome assembly GCF_905146905.1 of Nyctereutes procyonoides. NCBI lineage: Eukaryota > Metazoa > Chordata > Mammalia > Carnivora > Canidae > Nyctereutes > Nyctereutes procyonoides. The sequence continues at coordinate 24,552,075 of NW_026575052.1, read as the reverse complement.
TGCTCAGATTATAAGTTTTTCCTGTTAGATTTCACATTAGTGCTTTTAAAAAATATAAGCTGTATGTTTTAGACCTATATGAAAACATTCATAGAAGATTTAAAAAGTTTAAATTTTGAGAAAACAGAGGATTCCTGTGAATCCTCAAACCCATGAAGGGTTTCGATTTTTCATTTGTTTGCCTTTGTGAATGGTAAAAAAGGGAGAAAACACATAATTTTTATAAAAGACAGGGAGAAAGAGAGAAAACTAACAGCAAGGAGATAGCTCCAGAGAACGCCTCTAGATTGTATTTCATTGAGTAAATAAAGATATATGCTCTATTTACAAACTGTGTGCCTGGGCAAGTCATTCATCTTTCCTGTGCTTCAGGCTCACCATTTATGAATGAGGATTACGATGGTACCAACCTTAGAGGGTGGTTTTGAGGGTACAATGAATTTAAGTGCTTTGAAGTGTGCGTAGCTCAAAGTAAACGCACAGTCAGTTGGCTACCACTGTTATTTTGGGTCATTTCTTTCTTTTCTTTTCTTCTTCTTTCCTTTTTTTAGCAGACTCTATGCCCAGCATGGAGCCCAACATGGGGCTTGAACTCACAACCCTGAGATCAAGACCTGAGTGAGATCAAGAGTCAAATGTTCAAAGGACTGAACCACCCAGGTGCCCCCAGGTCATTTCTAATCTCAGCCCAGCCTGCTGATGCTATGTTGCTGACGCTGTGCAGGGGCCCTTCTGGGGATTACAAGTACTTCCTACTTGACAGAATGCAGTTAAATAGAGTTGAATAAACTTAGGTCCTTGAAGTCAAATTCCCTGGAAATAGGTGTTTCATTAATGGGTAAATAAATGGTCACTACCATTAATCAGAGGTGCAAGGTGTCCTCGGAGTTCCTTGCTACCTCTCTGTGGCCCTGATCCTAGGGCGATTTATCCACTGCTGTTTCATTCCTCTACCAATCTGTGAACTCCAAAGAGGGCTATGATTTATTCACTACTAATTCCCCTGGATCCGCTGAGGGCTGATCACAGAGGGGCTCACTGAATATTTGTTGAATAAGTGAATGAATGAATGAATGAGCAAATGAACAAACAATCAAACGGGCATATGGCCCTCCAACTCTCTTATTTAACTAGCACTCCACTGTCAGGTTTGAACAGTGTGCAAGTCAGAACTAGAAGCCCCACAGGCTAACTACCTGGATGGCAAAGGGACATGTTTCATCTACTTGAAATCTATTAAAAGATCATCCTTCACAAATTCTTTCAAGCTTCTTAAAAAGAGGAAATTCTGTCATCATATGTGTGGCAGCTATGAATTTCAAAATTTTTCTTTGAGAAAACATGAAATATTATACCAACTTAGATAAAAATCTTTTGGCTACTTTTTTTTTGGTCATTCATGCATATATATTGTCAAAGATGAAACAGAATGGAAAGGTGGTGACCAAGAGGGAATGCGATTTAATTTGAGGGAAGCAGAAGGCAGAGAAGGAAGCAATAAACATGGTCACATTTGCTGAATATTTTTCTCTGCCTGGAAAAAAAAAAGTGTCCCCTGATATGAATTCAATACAGGAACAGAATGAAACATCAGTTCAGAAAGTATCTTGAAGATTTGGTTTTTCTTTAGGGTCATAGGTAAGGTCTTAGGTATCTATTTTTCTTCAGTGAAACTTGGCTTATTTCATGTTGTGTAGGATGAACAGTTTGAGTCCAGTTTGGCTGGTAGTTCACCAAGATGCTAGGTCTCATTCTGGCGTGGTTGTTGCTGTGGTAGTTGTCACCCACATTTTGGTGTATAGTTCATACCTCCAGCATTGATGTGAGACTCAGGATTCTCTTCTGAAACAGGAAATGGAGACTCAGAATGAAATCAAATGGGGTAGACTCCTTAAATCAGAAATGTCTGTTGAGGAAAGAGATCTTTTTATGGGGTCCTGCTGTGGTCCAGAGGTTCGTCATTCAATTCAGAGCTAAAAGAATGCAGGCAACCCATTGGGCTTTTGGAAGTGGTTAATTTAAACTCCTCCCCTCTGAGGTCAGATTTTTTTTTTTAATTTTATCTATTTATTCATGAGAGACACAAAGAGAGATAGGCAGAGAAGAAGCATGCTCCATGCAGGGAGCCCGATGTGGGACTCGATCCCAGGACTCTAGGATCACACCCTGAGCTTAAGGCAGACGCTCAACCACTGAGCCACCCAGGCATCCCTCTGAGGTCAGAATTAATCAAGAAATAGCTACAAGAATCAGATAGATGAAAGTCAAAACATTTTTATTGCTGTTATCATCATTCAACTAGGATATATGGCTGTTATCTGTGGCACCATTTTGGGCTTCCACCTCTTGCCTCTCACACCTTCCTCCAAGATGTGATGTCAGGATGGCCCCTTTGTAAAGCAGACACTTCTTTGGTCAACTGCAAATGGGACCACTGTCTCCCATCTAAAACCTCATCAGACCAGATCAACAGAAATGAAGCTCAGAAGCTCAGGTCCCAGCCCAAGGCTAGGACCATGTGGATGATTTCCTGCACTTAATGTAATCACCTCCTGGTGTTAGAAGCCTCCCTGGAGAATTTTATCTACTCGGTGTTTTCTATACTTACCAAATATAAGAATTGAAATGTTAATGCTGTTGGTGATTTTATTGTTTTGTTCTCTTGACCACATGCCTGTTAGTCCTTGGGCAGGTGGATTCATTCAGTTGCTCATTCATTTATTGATATGCTTACTAATCTTTATGGAGTGTGCTTTTGACACTGTGCTGGACCCTGGGGTTACAAATAGAAATAATTCCAACTCCTATCTTTGGCAACTCGGTTGGGTGGCGGGAGTAGCGGATGCACATAGAGATATTTTGTGATATGGCCAGGTAAACCAGATCATAGAGGCACACAGACTTGTGTGAGCACTCTGCCTGAAGGTGCGGGACATTTGGGTGTCACTTAACCTAGGTCTCGAATGAAAGGTGCAGAAAGAGTGACCCTCCTATGTAAGAGAGGCCGCTCTGGCAGGGCCTGCTCTCCTCTAGTGTGAAGGGAAGTGGGGGACACAGCAGGAAATGTGGGGCAGGCTGGGCTCAGACTGTGGAAGGCTTTGTAAGACAGAGGAAAAAGTTCAAGCTTCATTTGGTAAGCCACAGGAAGCGAGCAGAGGTGTTAAGCAAAGGTGTAACTGGCTCCGTTTTTTATTAGGGAGATAACTCTGCATTGGAGGGATGGGATTCATTCTCAGCAAAGTTAATCCTTAAAGGGCAATAGGCATTTGGCCGCTGAGAAGCCTGGCTTTTAGCTTAGTGTTTGGAGGGTCTCGAGTGATATTGATGTAATTGAGCTTTTAGCAAAAAAGATGAAATCGTAATAGCCAGTATGTTTAAAATGAAAAGAACGTGATTTGCCTTATAATAATGCACCCCCTAAAATAAATCTTTAATTCAACCTATGAATCTTTAATGCCAAGAATGCAGCATAATACTTTGAAATGGAAACTTGAGAATCAAGCTTTGCACCATCAGCCCTACCGTGGGCTTGGGGCACACAAATTGAGCAGTATGAACTATTGACACCTCCTGGTGGCAGCAGATGTGTGCTGTTTGCCTGGTCAAAACAAGAAGGAAATGAATCAATGGCATTAAAAAGAAACAACAGGGGCAGCCCAGAAGGAATGGATGGAGGATGAAATGATCCTGGTCGTGGTGGGGTCCCTGGCTATCGAGGAGAGGAAGCAGAGGGAGGAATGGGGACTGGGATGGGGTGGCCACCACCACTCCCAGTGGGAGGGTCTGCGTAAGGGTGCTTCTGACAAATTTAAACCCAAAAGGTAGACCACGAAGATAGATGTTCCAGAATGTCCACCGGCAGTTTTGAAAGGAAATTGTTTTCATTTTTTGGTTCTAACCATCCAGCCCAATAAATGCTTTCTTATAATGATCTTTCAACCCTATAAGGCTTTTTGAACCTTCCCAGAGCCCCTTCATGTATGGTTTTGGATTTAATAGAAACGGTGGCAACTTGAGGGAAAAACCAGCTGGAGTCACCATATTTCTCCCTTGTGCTTTCCCTATTTGAGTTATTTTAAAAAGTCATGGAGATGTTAACCTGTGAGATGTTAAATGACAAAGAGCAAAAGTCCATCAAAGGCCATTTCAGATGTATGCCCCCACCTATGACAAGAAGGAACAAAAAGAAGCTTTAGGTTTCCGACTCATGGCAATGGCTCAGAAGCGAGATGGGAAGATCAAGGGTCCAGGCTTAATCATCTACTTGCTGGGCAACGTAGGATATATCCCTTACACTTTCCGGGCCTCATGTCCCTCCAGGTAGAGAGAGAAGATAGACTCTGAGAGAGCTCCAGGATCTAGTGGGGGCAGGGCTGCCTTATGAAATTCATGGGTCTGAAGCATTTTTGTCTTCATGGTCCTTTCCTCCAGTAAAAAACTAAAAAAATTAAAATAAAAAAATTAAAACTATAGTTTACTAGGGCTTTGGTAGAATAAAAATATGATCAAGTCCAGATTGAATTTGTCTTCATGCCAACAGCTGAAGTATGTATCTTGCTTTTTGCAAGAAGCAAAGCATTCTGGTGCCAGTGGGCCCTACACACGGTAACCCCCTGCTCCTCTTGGGGAAGGGAGCCCTGAGTGAGGTAGGGAGCAGATCTGGGCAGCCAGGAGAGGTCAGAGCCTCCAGCTTAGCCTGGAATCAAACTTGCATTCAGCCACTTCCTAGCTGTTTGGTTTAGACAGATTACTTAACCTTTCTGATCATCAAGTTTCTCAAAAGTTGAATGATGATAATAAATCGTAACGACTGTGCAGGATTTTTGTGGGGGTTAAATGGGACAGTGCCTCCAAATTCAAGCCGGACATTTAGTAAGCTCTCAATACATGGACACTGTTACTATTATTATTAATATTATTATTAATATTATTATTAATATTATTATTATTTTATTGTTGTCATTGCTTTCCCTAAAGGTCTGACCAGTTTGGAGAATGTGGTTGCTTGGCTCAGTGCAGGGCAGCCACCCGCCTGCCCTGAACTTCCTCCCTGCAACGTGAGCAAGGCTCTTTCCCCCAGCAGGCATGGAGCCTAACTGATGGTAGCATGGCTATGGGTTCTCTCTCAAAGAGCAGGTGGGACTCTCAGGATGGGAGCCAGCTGGTGGCCCTCCCCAGCCTTAGGCACAAGCCCATGAGCCTGGTTCATGCTCACGGTTTGTGAGCAGAGAGATTTCAATGTGGCGTCCCCATTGCATAGGGGGGTCCTCTCTGCTGCCACAGAGCAGGGCAATCCCTGCTCTTGCTAAAAGGCCGGAATAATTATTGAACACATTTGATTTCATTTCCAAACCCCTCCTTCTTTTGTTACACATACAGATTATTATAATTTGAAAATGCCAGCAGTACAAAATTTAAATACCCGAACCCGTCATCGCACGTTACAACTCGAGAACAGAAACGTTCCATGAAGGGGGTGCATGCGTGTGTTTGGGTCTTTTGCTATCCTAAAGTTTCCATAACTACATCTGTTTAAGATTCTGTGGGTATACGGAAAGCACATACTGTTGACCGAGGAGGGCTATTTTTGCTTTACCAAAAGCCAATCACACAGGTCAGTGGCACCCCCTTGCTCAACCGCTATTCTTTGGGCATTAATTTTAATGTTTAAATAGCAAGTGCATTTTCCAAAGGCTGCATAAAGCACTAGATAAGTAGAAGACCACTGGCTTGGGAAGAACGAATGCTCAGCGAAGCCTTTCGCATAGAGAGAATGCTGAATATCTGCACCATTAGTTAGCATCAGAATCAGTTATGGTTGTCTGACTGATGGACAATTTTTTCCCGACCTGCTCTCTTTGCAAGTGCCCTATACTGTCTAGACAGTTGCATATTATTTATACATTCATTTCAGATTTTATGTTTTTTTTTCACTGAAGTTGTGCAGGTTTCATGCAGCCAAGTAACTATTGGAAATGCACTTCACGAAAAGCCATATAATTGCACCAGGTGAATGCCTTCTTTCTTAGAGTTGTGTCACCATTAAAATAATTTAAAAAAAAAAGACCATCTTATGAGCTTTGGAAGAAAATGAGACCCAACTCCTCAACCTCCACTCTAAGTACACAGAGACGCACGTGTGCACACACACACACACACACACACACAGACACACACACACACACCTCCTGTCTTCAGAGTACCAGCAGCAGGCCATGGAGGGAATTAAAGACAGCTAATTTCAAAGGTTCTTAATCAATTCAAGTTGATCCCATTTGTTGATTAGGGAGTCAAAATGCATTATTTGCATTCTGTTTCAAATTCAGCATTTTCTTGCAGAGGTTCCAGGCTGGAGAAATCTCTTTCAGAACGATCCCCTTGGGCAGAAAGGGAGTTAATTTGAAAACTCTGGTGAGTCTGATGGGTTGTGAAAGTTCCACATGAAACATTTATAATGGCTCCTTTCAGGGTGGTGGGTTTGTGTGTGTGTGTGTGTGTGTGTGTGTGTGTGTGTGTGTGTGTGCCTGTGGACTTCAGTAGTCATGAGCTTTGTGTAATTAAGTGGGTAGTAAGCAGAATGCCCCCTTTCCATCCAGACACTCAGGTTGTATAGAACTTACAGCCACAGGAAGGGGGAATGGCAAAGTTTAGAGATCAGTTGGAGGGACATTCCCTTCCCTAGGTCTGCCTGCAACTGGGTGGAGGGGTAGTTCTGTGTGAGCCTCAGGCCCCAAGTCTGACCAATCCACTGCTCCAGATGCAAAGTTTAAAACATTGTATTTTCCTGGTTTCATAGAGGGGTTACTTTCAGTGGGAGACTGAGGTTTGAACCGGGTTCCCTCAAGCCCAAGCCAGTGACCTGGTAAGCTCTGGAAAGTGTGCCCTGGCCTGAGTCAGAGGAAGTGAACCCAAGGGCCAGTTCCTTTGGGACCACATGCTCAATGTAGCCAGAAGTGAGGGCATGCATCTGGAAGTCCCCACGCCCCCCTCTGATTTCACGCACTGTTACTTTTTGCTAGGAAAATCCCAGCCCTGCTTAGAAAAGAAGTGTGTTGATGTGTTATGTCCTACATCGCGGGAAAACACTACTTCTTTGGGGCAAGATTATATATTAACCTATTTGCATCTCATTTATGTCAACTGGAAGTGGTGAAGGTGAGCACTTCACAGGAATCGTGCCAGGGATGAATGTGACTCCCACTGGATACAATGTGTTCTATAGCTTTGGAACCTCACCCCCTCACCCCCTGCCCCCTCCATTACATACAGCTTACTTCCTGTGTCCCATGGCGGGGGGTCACAATTGACATCTGAAAATTTTCCCTGGCCACCAACTGGCCCATCATGTTCTCTTTAGCAGCCAACACCAACATTAAATTGTAAAGCTTGCTTATCTTGTGGCTAACTTGATTTTGGATGTAAAGAGTCCCCAGGAGGAAAGCCTACTCAACAGTCTTTTGGGAGGTGAGAAAGTTTTCCTTGTCTAAATACCAGTTCTAAAACACACCATTTCCTTCGATAACAGCCCAAACTGGCCCCTTTCAAAGGCTATTTCTTTCTCAGCCTTGATTTTATTTTCTGTTCCACTTCTACAGTAGAAGATTAATTCCTGCATTCTGCACATTGCCTGGAGTTCAGCGCACATGTTTACTGAGGTGTACAGCTCTCAAATAACTTTGGTGCTTCTTTCACCCACTGTTAGGAAGTATATTTAAAAGAAATTGCCTTTTATAGATTTAAATTACAAAAGTACTGATATCATGCAAAAGGCAGTTTAACTCATGCAAGCATACAAATGGGTAAATCTTAGGGAAAAAGATACCAAGGCTAATATGAATGTAAATAGGATTAGCTGCCTGCATTAGCAAAGGCTGTGAAATTTAAAGTACTTTCTGTTAGGTTATTCTTTAAAATACACCTATATTTCATGTGTGCATTTGTAGATATTTGGGAATGCATTTTACTTTGTCTTGGGCTTGCATTTCAAAACAAGTATAGACAAATGGCTCTGACTCCTGCTTATTGGCAGCCAGCGCAGATGTGGGATTTAATCTTCTTGATGCTTAAATATTTATTGACATAAAATTTTAAATCTCTCTAAAAAAAGAAAGAAAGAAAAAGTTCGACCAAGAAAACATAGATAAATATTGCGAAGAAATTAGATAACAGAGTATGAGTGAGTGGTTTGGGGCCATTTTGCAAACAATAGCCCGTGGGCCTGATTCAGCCCACTGCCCATTTTTGTTCATCCTCAAAGGTAGGAATGGTTTTCACATTTCTCAATGGTTGTAAAAAAAAAAATCAGAAGAAGAATAATATTTCATGACACATAAAAATCATATAAAATTCAAAATTTAGCGTCCATAAATAAAATTTTATTGGAATCCAGCCATGCCTATTTGTTTAACTGTTGGGTGTTTTCTCACTACAAAAGCAGATTTGAGTAGTTATAACAGTGACCCTTTGGTCCCCAGGATGTAAAACGTTTACCATTCGTAGAAAATGTTCACCAGCCCCGGATGTGGAGTACAAGTATCTTCACGTACTTTAGTGTTGAGAATTAAAAGTATTTAGTTGGAGTTGGAAAGAATGAGAGTGGAGGTTAAGAAGTTGGGCTCTTTTTCTCTAGAAAGCATCTCCCGTATCTGTGAATTTAGACTGTTTTCTTAGCTAGAAGCACCAGAAACATGAGAGGTAAGTTAGGCCTGTTGGTTTTTTTAAAAATGAAGCCACAACCTAGCAGAGCACCCAGGGGCCCACAAGTATGACACTCTGGAAGGAGATGTGGTTGAGTGAGAAGGGGAGATCCCTCCTCCAGGTCCAACTTGCCGGATTCACACCTCCAATCTGCCACGTGGGATGTTGTCCTTAAAGCTTATCTGTGCCAAGTTGACCTTAGGCATAAAACAGGGGCAATAGTGAAAACTTGTCTCATAGGTTTATTGCTGGAATGAAATGAGATGATGCATTATCTAATGTTGAGAAGAAGGCCTGGCCTTTGCAAAGCTCAATTAGTGCTAGCAATTATTATTCTTTTTTAGATAGGATGTTTTCATTTGAATCCTTGAGAATGCTGAGAGATAACTTTTGTTGTAGAAGCACCTATCTTTCTGGTCAACATATCTTTAGAGGGTCCATCAGGTAATCGTGCTTTGGGGTTTTGTTAGCAGAACACGCCCATGTGGTGTGCATGCCAGCTGAGGATAAAACACCAAAAATGCACTTTCCAGGAGACCTTGATTATTTGCCCCAAGCTATGCTAATCCAAACTGTTGGACGAGACTGAGAGAATGGCTGAATTGTTTTACTTCTGCCCACTTTGTCCTATAGAATGTAACTTTACATCTAGTTAAGGATGTTCAAGATCATCATTTTTACATGAGGACATGGAGGCCCAGTGAGACCGGGATGAACTTGGCCAAGACCTGATAGTAATGCAACCTCAGGGCTATGAGCAAGATTCAAGTCTTTTCACTCTCTGACCTGGAGCTCCTTTCACAGGAAGAAACACGCACTCAGCATCCTTCTCCTTAGTGCCATGATACTGAGCTCAGGGCCTAGCATGCAGCGAGTACTCAGTACAGTAAATACAAGAACAAGAAGAGTAGCAAAAAAAAAAAAAAAAAAAGAATGAATGAGCTCCTTGAGCTCTTCTAAGCACCCAAAAACACACACAAACATGAGAAAGAAAGGACTATTCCAATGGTTAAATGAAGAAAACTGTCCACAATGAATTTTTTTTATAGTAGATCTATCACACTGTCTTATACCCGAGCGTCTGCCATGATCATGAGAGTCCAGTCCGTCATTCTTTTGCCAAGAATTATTCCTGCTTCAGCCCATATGTACTGAGTTTATGCCTTTTCCTTTTCATTTTTCACCTACTCATTATTTATATTATAGCAGTGTAGTTTATGAGTCTCTATAAACCACCTTCAATCCATATCGGAGTAAGGTATGGTGCACATAAGTGAATGAATAAATATGTGGATGGATAAAAAAGTAAATAAAAAACCAAAAGGAGAATAAATGGTAAGTTGGGTGAAAGAGAGTCAATCAACCAACCATTAATCTCTTTCAGACTGGCACACCCTAGGTGCTTAATGAATATAGGTTGACAGGATAGCTAGATTAATATATTTTAGAAAGCTTTTGAGCAGGTGAAGTTGCCACAAAAATGTCACCTTGCTATCAAGTTGACTAAACTAGACACATTATTACAGAGCCCTTGAGTGAGATAAATTTTTGGTGTCTGTCCTCAAGAGGGATCTGGGGATATGCAGGCACCTTCTTGCCAGAGTAAGTCTGATCCATGAAAATCTGAATTTTCAAAACAGATCAAACTCATCTCCCTACTCATTTGCTCATTGAGTCGCTACATTTCTGCCAGTCCAGTACTAAATGATGGGGACCCACAGCCTTGTTCCTGCTCTCATGGAGCTCATTGTATAGAGGAGTAATAGGCATTGAACAGACAATCTGAATGGTGGGTTCTTCCTGGAAGTGTGAGCGGCACACTTTAGTGTGAAAGAGCTGATGGGGAAGTCAGATTTAATCACGTATAAATTGAAACATGTTCTTCCTGAGGTTTAATGGTATGTTTCCCACGGGTAGGAGGCATGACCTGACTCCAGCCTCCAGCACTTTGGGGAGCTTCTCTTCTCACTAAAGAGCTTAGAAGGCCAAAAGCCAGAGAGACCGTCAGATCGAGATCTACGTTGGTCCACACTGCTCCTTTTCTGAGGATGTGCACAAAGCCAGGATCATTTAGAGGAAGTAGGAAAGAACTCAACTTGTGAGATGTATCAAGTGATCAGACGCCCCTGTTGGTTGACTGTGTGTCTGGCAACTGTCTCAATATGATGATGAATATTCATCTCATATAAATAATACATAACTGATATTTTTATAAGCATCATTAACAATTTATAGATTTGATAGGCATTTGGTGGAAGCATTTGATGAGCTTCTAGATTGTACAAAACACTGACCTGCCTACTGTGGAGGTGGTGGCCATGAAAGTGTGCCTCTCATGTCCCCCTTCAAGGAAGAACCCACCATTCAGCAGCAAGCCAGGCAGTTACCTGACAGTCTCCAGCTGCTGGCCTTCAGAACCCACTCAGCTTTCAGCCAACACCCATGCTCTTTCTTGGGAGTCCCCAGATCTTGGCCAATTTTGCCCAGTGCAGAGCTTTATCAATGTACAAGCTTTGCTCTGAAGCTTCCTGTTGAGATGACTTTATCAGATGAACCTCATGTTCTGAGGTTCTGTCTTCCTTATCCTGCTTCCTCCCCACTCCTCTCTTCATCACTGTCAGGTCTGCACTGTGGCCCAGTGGCTTCCCCCCAATCTGTCCGGCTTCCTTCTTTGTCCCAGGCCACCTTCTAAGATGGCACTCAATGATCCCTGCCTCCTGGTATCCATGCCCTTGTGTCATCTCCTCTCTTGAATATTGGCTGGACTTAGTGACTCATTTTCAACAAACAGAAATCAGCAAAAGTGATGGGCAGTCGCTTTGGAGAGTAAGTTACCAAAGACCGTGACTTTACTAGCACTCTCTTGCTTTCTCCCCCATTTGCTCACTTCCACAAGGCAGGCTGCCATATTGTGAGCTGCCCTATGGGGAGGCAAAAAATTTCAGGTTAGGCTGCAGCCTACAACCATCTGTGGCCCTCAGTGCAATAGTCTGGGTCCTGCAACTACCATACAAGTGAACCTGGAAGAAGATCCTTCCTCATCTGAGCCTTTACACAAGACTAGAACTTCACTGACACTTTGCAGCCTTGTGAGAGACCACAAGTCAGATGTGCCCAGTTCCCTTCTACCCTTGTTCTCAACCCATAGAGACTATGGGGTAATTGGTTACACAGCAATGTCTGAATGATAAATCCTCTTTCATCTTTTACAGACATGACTCCTACAGGCAGAGTCCTAACTCTGGACTCTGTTCTAGCCTCTGCTTTCTGGAAGACCCAACTGACCCATAGGCCATCAAATCTGAGGCTTTCAAGAAGAGTCAAGCTGGGAGTGCGGACGCAGAACAGGAGGTATGAGATTTCCTGAGCATGAGGTGAGAAGAGAAGGGATCAAGGGTGGGATGTGTATCACTTTAGGTGCTGGAAGAAGAGCCAGTTGAGGAGATTGAGGAGGGGATCTGAGAGCTTCCTCCCCCAGACAGCTTCCTTTACACTTCCCTGGCTCCTCTTCTGGCTTTCCACAGAGGCTGGGTGAGCTACCCCTCTTTCCTTGTCCTGCAGACTTACAGCCTGTTTTATAATCACTGCTTGCTGTGTCTACCTCCCTAGGAGCCCATGAGGGACCCTCGAACACAGGGCTAGCATCTTACTCACTGTTGACCTCCCCAGTGCTTCGCGAGGCTGGTGTTTAGAAGAAGCCCATTTAATCTTAGGACACACGTTATGATGAGAATGTATGAAACTGGAAAAATAGGATGCAAGTTTGATTGCGAAACCAGAAAGTCAGCTAACAACCGCTGTATTGTGTAGTTCAACCCTTACCAGGGAGGTGGGGCGGCGGGTCTCAACTGTATTTACAATGATTAAAAAAAAATACAAACCTAAACTATAGCTCACCCTTGTCAACATCTGCCTTGTAATATAGGCAAAGTAAAATACCCAATTTTCTCATTTAATATATGCATGTAATATATGCAAATTTTTCTAATTTAACCCTTGTACCCTATAAGACAAAACTATTTCCCATTTTATAGTGAGCAGACCAAAAATGAAGCATTGCTTAGTGGGCAGCAAAGTGAAGCCTTCATTGCAGGCCTTGATTGTTGGGACTTGGCAGATCTGCTCTGTGTGAGATCATGACATCAAGTGAAGGCTCCCTGGGACTTCGATCTACAGTTAGATTACGCTTCTAGTGTCCAGGGGCCGAATCTCCAGGCCATTCAGAGGCTGGGAAGTTCCTCTCCTTCTGCTGAGATCTATGAGGTGATGGTCAAATACCTGATGTGGCCAGGTGGGCCAGGTGTCTGAGTTCAGCCTTTTCTGGGGGAGAGGCTGGCCCACCAGTGAGAATAATATGTTAACCATCGATGACCTACCTTGCTCAGGTGCCACTCCGCTTACCTGTGGTTCTATGTCATGGAGATAAGGACAGAGTCTACCCCTTGAAATATGCCACAACCATTTGTTGAAGAGCCAAAAGCTTAATCAAGAAGCCAGTTAGTGTTCTTCATTTGGAATCATTTCTCCTTAACCATCCCCTACCCTGCCCCTGAATCAGCCAGCTATATGGCTATTCTACTGAAACAGTTTCAATAAACTGATTTTTCCCAGCACCATCCACAAATAAAAGGCTGCAGGGATTATATACACGCAGGTCCAAAAGCTCTTAAAGCATCAGGACGAGCATGTTTTCCTTGTAGTATAGAATCTTCATGCTGAGTGAGCATCTGGTGGTTACACTGTATGCATATTTTGGCAATCGCCAGATAGTTGCACAATTATCGAACCAATTTTGGTTAGACGCATGCCATGTTTTCCCAGCAGAATTGAAAAATACATGCAAATGACCACGGAAGGCTTTTTTTTTTTTTTTATTGGCTGGACTCAATGAAACAGTTATTTTGAGTGATTTTTTTTTATTTGAATTTCTATACAGGACCTCTGGTCAAAAGCTTTATCTGTTTCTAATTTCTAATACAGCAAAGAGGAAATTTATTTTAGGGGCCAGGAAATACTTCCTTAATCTTGATGTGCTTCTATCAATCTAGCAAGTAGCTTTGAAGAACTAGAGATATAAACTCAGCAACTGAAACCAGGATGAGGCAAGGGTACTGCTTTGACAGAAGCACCAGCCAGTTCCACTTTCTTTTTTTTTTTTAATTTTTTTTTTATTTATTTATGATAGTCACAGAGAGAGAGAGAGGCAGTTCCACTTTGAAAGAGACTACAACGCGCTGGCGTGGGACAAGCATAAAGACTGGCATCCCACTTTCTTGCTTCTTTTTTCAAAGTGTGGTCCCTGGCAGCATCAACATCAGCTGGTTCGAAAGACAGAATCTCGGGCCTCCCCCTAGACCTATGGAATCAGAATGCCCCTGAACAGGAGGCCCTGGGTGCTTCTTCTGCATATTAATTCTGAGAAATCAGTGTAGTGCCAGTCTTGTCTGGAACCTACCACACTGATCTGAGTACTTCCCATATTTAAAATGAGGAATTTGGGGCACTCAGCCGGCTCAGTCAGTAGAACATGTGACTCTTGATCTTGAGGTTTTGAGTTCAAGCCCTGCACCGGGTGTAGAGATTACTTAAAAAAATAAAATCTTTAAAAAAAAAAATGAGGAATTTAGCCTAGAGCAGTTGCTTTCTAAAGTAGGATCTCCCAGACACTCATATCATAAGATGATCCCTGGTAGAAAGGATTCTGTAGCCAAACATGTTTAACAACATACTGTTACTTAACAATGCAGACTAGTTTATTAAAGGCTCAGAGAAGTCCTGCAATAAAAGGGCCTTTTTAAGTGGCATAAATTTATGCTGTCTCCGAACCATTTTTCACATAAAATTGAGTATCATCCCAAGGAATTTGCGTTGCACTGAGCATACTCTGCAGGAAATAGTTTCTAAAGTCGCTTTTACTTCTCTCATCCTATATAACAAATTTCCTCCATGCACGTTCGTTAGTATTTGTGTTGTGACAGATTGTACCTTTCAATAATCCTCTATCAGATCTAAATGTCATTCTTCTCAGCTTGTTTGAGCCTTTAAAAGGCTTGACCTGGAAGCCTAGATCAAAAGAAGACTAGTATAGGATGGCCAACCATCCTGTTTTTGCCCAGGACTTTCTTGGTTTTAGTACTGAAAATGCCTTGTCCCAGGAAACTTGTCAGTCCCGCACCAACCAGGGCAGCTGAGCAACATAAAAACAGAGCAGTCTTCACAAGACAGGCAAACTGCCCACCTTCTATTTCTTTTCTCTCTCTTTCTCTCTCTAGCCAATTCCCATCCCCACTCCTTCCCTCAAATAATCAACACAGGAAGAATTGCCTGGTAGTTTGGTCAGATTGAAAGCAAAGCAAAAAAAAAAAAAAAAAAGAGAGAGAGAGAGAGAGAGAGAGACCGAGTGACCGGTAGTTGACTTTGTAGACACAGATCATATGGGTTTCAGTTCCAATGAATGCATTTGTCCCAGTCTGCCACCCTGACACAAGAAGAAATCCCAAGCTTAAGGTAGACTGTGAGTCTTCGCTTCACAAAAGCAGATTCATCATAATTGAAATATAAAGATCTGCTTTGGAGGAAGCATGATTAGTGCTAAAGGTGTCGGATGTATTTTTGTATCTTTAATCAGTTCTTGAAGAAATGTAGTATCCCCCGTAGGAATGAAATCTAGATCACTCGGGTTTCTAAGTATGAACATTCTGTGTAGGTAGACTGCTCCTGCCCTTGAACCTTTTTTCCCGAGGCTTTCAGATACGTTATATTTGATTGACGAGATCCACGCACATGTCCAAAATTCCTAGATCAGAGATTCTGTTTCCTTGTCGTGGTCCAACCTCTGTGAAGTATACCTCTTTATTAAACACTTATGAAGTTTCTGAGTCCTTCTCGTAATCCCTGTAATTCTAAATTCCAGCCTTCCCTCCTTGCATTGCATTTTCCTAGTTTGACTTAAACAGAACATTTCAAAGACGTCGTGGCGACCAGAATTGGATACCTTCTTTTTTTGCAAGAGCAAAAACAAGTATGAGCATCCTTTAAATAACAATATTTTCTGATGTTAATGTCGAATTAATCCAAGAAATGAATATGTATTGATGGTATTCTTTTGGGTTTTGAAAATCCTTACAACCACATAATTAAATGAGTGCCTTTAGAAATACTGATAAAAGCCCATTGCCATTCAAATATCTATACAAGACAATGGCCGTAAGCTGTGGGCTTGGGAGATTAGTTTGGCCACGAGCCAGTGTTTATCACAATATTTCCATCTCAGCTGATAAAATTTAATCATTCTTATTTAAATAGAAATCAGAATTAATGCAGGTTTTAAAGAGAAGGAATAATAAACAAATCGCACTATCTTTATTTCAGAGCTTCTGGCATATATTCAGAATGGAAATGCTAGCGGTTGTTGTGCTGTTTTTCTAGCCTGGACTTTCATTCCAGAGTCCTCAAAAATAATGAGCTATATTGCTTCTCGAATATTTATTTCCTCAGCTCTGCTGTAAGTAAAGTGGTTTCCACCCTCCTCTCCAGTGGGATAAACAGGGCTTTGTGTGAGACAGGCACACGGACTGAATTGGAGTCAGCAGCACTGTTCCTCCCAGGGTGGCCAGGGGTTTGGGCTGACCTGTGGGCATCCTCACACCCGGGGGCCCCTGTGCCCAATGGCAGGAAGTGAGAAGGTAGCTGGGGTGGAGGGGGTGCCTGGCTGACTCTGGACTGGAGCAGGGGGCTGCTCCCGGTCAAGTCCAGAGTCAGATCTCCCTGGGAACAGCCAGATATCACAGCTTCCTACAAGCAGTTACAGCCCATTGGCCATTTAGTTCAACTCTCTTGGGGGGTGAGCAAGTGGAGGTCCAGAGAACCCAAGTGTCTTGCTCGCCCAGGGTCACCTGTCAAGTTAGCGGGAAAGCCACCATGCAATCAGGTCTCCGGAGCCCAGCCTGGTGTTCTTTTGAGTCCTTAAAGGTCCTATTCATCCAGGGCAACTCAGCACCATTTTGTTTTGACTCTGTCTCTACATTTCGCTTCATGTCTCAAACGCTTTATACCAAACCAAGCCCTTTCAAATTGAAGTATGTCCTGTGCACAAAGTGAACAAAGCAATGAAAGGCACTCAGTTTCCCCCAGGAATTTTGTTTCTTAGGTGAAGATATCTAGAGAACCTCTTTTTCCTTCAATAATATTGTTAAAATTTTAAATGTCTTCCATGTCAATATAAAAAGACAAGTCCCAGTTTGTCCATGACTTCACTGTCTCAATAATATAAGTAACATTAAAAAATACATAAAATAAAAGGATTCCAATAGGTAAGATTTACTGATCATCTACTACGTTTACTAGGCTCTTCCCTGCACTGTCTTATTTAATCCATACAACATCCCAGAGAGCTGGGTATCATTCTTATCCCCATTTTACAGATAAGAAAGCTGAAGGACAAAAGGGTCATCACAAGCAAGCGGCAAAGCTGGGATTCCAACATAAGCCATCTGTGTAGCCTCAGAAATGTGGATTCTCAATTTCACCAACACTAAGAATTTACCCGAGTTTTAGGTTTTATTCCATCTTCAAACTTTATTATGCATCTCATTGTTTCCATGGCCATATAATCTCTCCCAAGTAGGAATCAGGCCCCATTAAAGTCAATGGGTGTAAACAGATTTGTTAGAAAAGACATTTTGGAATCAATTTGACTCTATTACTTTTGACTTTGTTGTGAATTTCAGTTTGGGTTAAGGGTGTATCAGACTTCAAAACATCTGGTTAGGTCATTTAAGAACTTTCCTGAGACTTCACAACCCCTTAAGACTTCCTTTCAAATTCAGACATTTCCTCTGTCACCACGCTCTTAAAAATGCTTTGAGAAACAATGAAACAATGCTTGATTCATTTGAGAAAATGCATAGAGGCCTCCTTAATCTGGTATCAATGGGAATAAGATGTTTCACATAAGTAAAATCTTAGGAAACTAAACCTTAGAACTCTAAGAGCTGAAAATGTTTTGTTTTTTTCCCACTAGTTTTTGGTGGCCACACATCTTTTTTTTTTTTTTTTTTTCCTTTTTTGGTCTGGTTTAACAATTTTGTGATAAACCCAAACTATGATTGCAATTATTACTAATATACTATGGGCCCCAGTGAGAGTCTCTGGGAAAACATTCTTTTGGGATCTAGGATTCCCTAACACATGCTACTTAATAATAACGTCCCCTAAATCATTTGAAACCCTTAGATCCTAATATATAAACAGAAAGACATCACTTGATGGCAATGCCATAGTTTGAATTCAGACGCCTGCTTGCATTTTGATAATGTGATTGGTTATTAGGAATATGAACACAAGCTATGAGTTGATGAATTGTGGGCGATCTGGCCCATGCTGTTTCTAAGAGGCGTGACTATTTCCTGTAGATAGTCCCTAATGGGGCAAGACATGTCAGCTGGCCTGTGCTACTGCCATTAGCTCTGCTGCAACATCTGTGGGACCATTGTCCCCAACCTGAATAGACTAGGCTGAGACTCTGGGACTCTCTGGAAGCCAGGACATTAGCATCTTTCTACTCAAAGACATTTAGGTGGTTTCTACTTTTTCACTACTAAAAACAGGGCCGCAAGGAACATAACGGGGGTGATGTCTCCTTGTGCACATAAACTGAGGGTATCTCTGGGACAGGGACCTAGACCTAAACTCTAGGCATTGTCAACTTTCCCTGGGACCACTGAGTTTCTCTCCAAACTGATGACACCAATTTACAATCTCATCGGCAGTATATAAGAAGGGGTACCCCATTCCCTACTATTCTCAACAACACCTGGTCTTCTTGAATTAAAAAAGAAAGTTATTATAGTACTGATAGAAATACTTTTTAAAAAATCACTTTATTGAGGTATGATTGATGAATGAAAAGCTATACATATTTGGGGATCCTCGGGTGGCTCAGCGGTTTAGGGCCTGCCTTCAGCTCAGGGTATGATCCCAGAGTCCTGGGATCGAGTCCCACATCGGGCTCCCAGCATGGAGCCTGCTTCTCCCTCTGCCTGTGTCTCTGCCTCTCTTTCTCTCTGTGTCTCTCATGAATAAATAAAATCTTTAAAAAAAAAAAAGAAAAGAAAAGAAAAGAAAAGAAAAGAAAAGCTATACATATTTAATGTAAAACAACTTAAGGTGTTTGAAGAGAAGTATAGATCTGTGAACCCATCACTGCAATCTAGGCCATAACCATATCCATTACCTCCAAAAGTTTCCTCCTGCCTTCTGTATTGTTCTCATCATTGTTATTATGGATAGGAACACTTAATATATTTTTTAGCAATATTTTAAGTGTATAATACAGTATTGTTAATTCTAGGCACCATGCTATATGGCAGATCTCTAGGACTAACTCTTCTTTATTACTGAAACTTTGTTCCCCTTGACGAATGCTCCCCCACCCCCTCTCTACCCCAGCTCCTGGCAACTGCCATCCCAGTCTCTGCGTCTATAAAGTATGACTATTTTAGATTCCTCATATAAATGAGATCATGCAGTATTTGTCCTCTGGTGTCTGGTTTATTTCCCTTGTCATAATGCCCTCCAGATTTATCCATGTTGTTGCAAGTAGCAGGATTTTCTTCTTTCTAAAGGCTGAATAATATTCCATTATATGTACATATCACATCTGCTTTATCTATTTGTCCATCGATGGACATCTAGGTGGCTTCCATGTCTTGGCTATATGAATGCTACAGTGAACATGGGGAGGCAGGTACCTCTTCTGGATCCTGATTTCAACTTATTAGTCTTCTCCTTTGTGCCTCTTAGCTAGTGTGTTTTAGTCTTCTGTCAAACCGAAATTTTAAATGTGATAACTCAATTATGAGCAACAGAAATGTTCACCTATCTCCATGAGGCAATTACTTATGATCATCTCTTGATTGAAAAATCAATGACGTAGAGAAAGAAGTTACATTTTACCTGACAATGGAGCCTGTTCCAACCATTTTGCTGCTTAAAAAAGGACTACTGGTATTTAGATTTTTTTAATTTTTGCTTTATTTTTGAGAGAGAAAGAGAGTGAGAGTGCAGGAACATGCACGCAAGAGCATGGGGAGGGTTGGGGCAGAGGGAGAGAGAATCTTTTTTTTTTTTTAAGATTTTATTTATTTATTCATGAGAGAGAGACAGAGACAGAGACAGAGAGAGAAGCAGGCTCCATGCAGGGAGCTTGATGTGGGGCTCGATCCTGGGACTCCAGGATCATGCCCTGGGCCAAAGGTGGCGCTAAACCACTGAGCCACCCAGGCTGCCCCAGAGAGAGAGAATCTTAAGTAGGCTTCATGCTCAGCACAGAGTCCATTGAGATGGACTTTATCCCACAACCCTGAGATCATGACCTGTGCCGAAATCAAGAGTCAGATGCTTAACGAACTGAGCCACCCGGGTGCCCTTCAATCTTTTAAATATACCTATAAAAGTCTGCTTAACCAAGACAGAAGAAACAGAAATCATAATTCAGATTCCAGCATTCTGGGCAGTTTCTCTGCCCTCCTCAACCTGAGTCCAAGGATGAACAGTGCTGACCCCCAAAGAGGCAAAAGGCAGAAGTTGTGGGGAGATGATGAGGTCACGTTCCTCTTTGCCCAGAGAACCATGTCACAGGTATGACAACACAGAGCAACAGGCACCAGCCTCTGTGTTGGGGGACAGCAGAGAACTGGGGAAATCCCGTGCTGACTGGGGAGCAGGATATGCAGCCCAGCCAAGGAAAGATGCTAATGTGCAGCCCCGGGGATGGCACTTCATGGCTGTCCCCATCCCCCATGGGATTTGGAAATTAAGATTTTTTTTTAATACTAAGCCTCCCAATGTTTTATATTATTTAAAAACTGGCAAAACTGAGACACCTGGGTGGCTCAGTGGTTGAGCGTCTATCTTGGCTCAGGGTGTGATCCTGGGGTCCTGGAATCGAGTCCTACATCAGGCTCCCCGCAGGGAGCCTGCTTCTCCCTCAGCCTGTGTCTCTGCCTCTCTCCGTGTGTCTCCCATGAATAAATAAATAAAATCCAAACACATACATACATACATACTGGCATCTAATTTAACTCAATTTTTTTTTAATGCTACATTACTGAGCCCAGTGCAGACCTAACAAAAGAGGCCTAAGGGCTATAACAGGCTAATGGGACACCAACCAGTTTTCTTGCTGGGGATGGCATGACCTCTTATGAGAGTCCCTATGTGTTTCCAGTTAAAAATTTGGCCCTTCTTAATCATGTCACTACCCCATAGATTTTCAGCACTCACATACCTAATTTCTACTAACCTTGCAATCATTTTCATTCAATGCTTTGCAGTTTCTCCAGCGGTTTCATTTCAGTGTTTGTCTCACTCTCTGGATTCGCTACTCAGGATCAAGTCAGATAATGGACTAGACTCTAGGGAGGCCCCTGCCTTCAAAGAAAGAAGACAGGAAGGTACATACCTGCCTGTACCAGGGGAGGTACAGCCCAGTGATGGCCTGAGGGCCAGAACATCTGCTTCTCAGGCCCATTGATTATTCCAGTCATAACCTCTGGACTCAGCTTCCTCATTCCTTGCCTAAACCATCACAGAAGGCCCTGAATGACCTTTAAAAATCACTGCAGCCAGAGTGACCTGGTTATGTTCCTACTTACATCCTTTTAAAGCTTCTTACTGCTCTTTAGATGAAGCCCCCAGGGACCTAAGGAGACCTGCCTGGTTTGCACCCTCTCCAGCCCCATCTCCCACACCCTCCTTATCTTTTCCACTTCTTGCCATTTAGTTCTCAAACCCTTTACCTTTTCCCCCTACCACTGGGCCTTTGCACATACTCCCTGTTTAGACCCTGGCCTTTCCCTGGTTAAACCATCCTCAGAAGGTTTCAGATCTCAACACCAGCATTGTTTTGGTGAGGAAAGCTTTCCTGAGCCCCTAGACCAGGTCAGGCTTCCCCATGATCCACGGGATTCCCAGCTCCATGAGAACAGAGGTTTTGTCTAGGTTCTTCGCCACTAAATTCCTAGCTGGTTGCACTATGCCTGGCACAATGTAGGCACAAATCAAATGCTCAGTGCATGAAGGTAGGCAGAAAAATAAGAGATGTTGCCATGGTGTGATTTCAGGACTACCTGTGAGGTCCTTCTGTCCTAAAATTAAGTTTTCATCTATCACCTCTATCAGGAGATAAGGTCTTTAATTTTATAGTAGGAAATATGGCTAAAGAAAAAGCATCCTTCCATGTCCTTTCCCTGAAAGTGGAGTTGAAGAGTACCAGGGTGAATTTGTGGGCACCAGGAGCGTGTTCTGTGCCTTGATGACTTTGAATCCACCACTGCACCAAGTACCACCAGGAGAGATGTGACATATATGAAAAAAATGCATTTTCATTTTTTGTTTTAGATTTTATTTATTTTTTTATTCATAAGAGACACAGAAATAGGCAAAGAAATAGGCAGAGGGAGAAGCAGGCTCCCTGGAGGGAGCCTGATGCAGGACTCGATCCCGGGACCCTGGGATCACAACCTGAGCTGAAGGCAGACGTTCCACTGCTGAGCCACCCAGGTGCCCCAATGCATTTTCATTTTGAGGATGCAGCATCTGGAAGGGATCCAGATACTTTGCCGCCCAAAGTGTGGTCTGCGGTCCAGCAGCCTCGACATGACCTAGGAGCTGGTTGGCTGTCAACTTCATGTGGACAGAAGTTTTGTCTAGTTTACTATTGCATTCCCATGGCCCAGAATGGAGGCAGGTGCACAGCATGTGTTCGATAAACGTTTGAATGAATGAGTGATGGAAAACATAAATGCTGGATTCAAGGGACATCGGACTGAGGGAATGTTGGAGATGGAGTGAAGGCTGAAGGAAGGAACATGAGAGCGTGGCATCACAGGTGTGCAGGTGATGGATTGTTTCCCTTTGGGCACACAGTCCTGAGAGAGGGGGTGAAGAGAAGGTGGGCAATGGTGCACTTGGCCTGAAAGGTGGAGCTTTGGCTTTGATTGAAGAAAAAACCCCCAGATAGCAGCTGGACTTCCTCCTTCCTTCTTGGCCTCACCTTGTCAGGGACATGGGGCCTCATGCCATGTTTGGACATTGAAAAATGAAAAACAAAAAAACCTGTTTGCTCTATGAAACTGTTCCTATTGCCTCCAATCTGAACAAAACTTGCTTTACTTAATCCTCCACTGTGATCATTATTAATCAAAGCGACATAACCCCAACCCCTTGGTCTAAGCCAAGCCCCAGGCTCACAAATGCTCATGGGATCCTTGTAATGAGATCCTCACCAGTGCTCACTGGATCCTTGTAATGAGATCCTCATCAGTGCTCATGGGATCCTGGTAATGAGACCCTCACCAGTGCTCATGTAATTCATTACAAGAATTTCATGAGCACATGCAAGTCACAGAAAGAGGAAGAAGGAGGGCAAATGATGCAGTGATGCATCTGAATCAAGACTTGCATACCCAGGCAAAATGTAAAGGAAAAACTACATTTTCAAAAAGGTTTTATTCATTTATTTATTTGTGAGAGAGAGAGAGAGAGCATGAGCAGTGGGGAAGAGCAGAGGGAGAGGGTTAAAGCAGACTCCCCACTGAGCACGGGGCCTGACACAGAGCTTGATCTCAGGACCCTGAGATCATGACCAGAGTTGAAATCAAGAGTTGGATGCCCAACTGACTGAGCCACCTGGGCACTCCTACATTCTCTTATTAATATAATTCCTAGCAGAAACAGATCCATGAAATAATAAGCGCTGAATGTGGGACATGGAACATGGTATATTGTTTGGCAAATTCTCTGTCCTAGTGATGGAAGCCATGATAGTTAACACTTGTGTAGCACTAACTGTGCTGAGAAACTCATATTAACTCATTTTACCTTCCTAACAATCCAACGGAGAACCATGATCACGTTCCCATTTCACAGATAAGGAACTGAGGCAGTGAGAGATTAAGAAACTTCCCCCAGGATCACCTAGCCACTGAGTGAATAGCAAAGTTGATATCTGAACCCACGCTGCCAGGCTCCCTGGGTACATTTATCTCAAGCTCTATATTCTACATGGAAGATTATTAAAAGAAGAAAAGCATGCATGCATTCATTCTGCAGATCTGTAAGCCCCTGTTATGAACGAGGCCCTCTGTGTGGGGAGCCAAAGACAAAAGTAGCAAGCCCTTACCCTTGCACGGTGGTTTAGAAGATAAATGTCCTTGATCGTCTCGTGGTCCTCTTCATAGCTGTGGACGCCTGAGAGCCAGAACACTTACATGTCTTTTTCGAGGTCCTATGATTAGAAACAGAATGACTTAGAACCCGAACCTGGATGTTCTAACCCCAGACCTGGTGTTGTTTCTACCTTAACATGCTTGTTTAAAATACCAGAGGAGATCAGACCTGCAGACGTGTGATAGGAATAAAACTGAGCAGCAGTGTTTGTGATTTATAAGGACATATTAAATACCATGGGTAGATACAGAGTGTCACAGTGTCATGGACCAAATGCCACCATCCTAATGGAAGTACTCGCCTCCTTCACTAGCTCTCCCAGAGAGGTGTTGGCGCAGGTTGTTTTAAAAGAGTAAATATAAAATATCTTTCTACGAGACCTGGGTGGCTCAGTTGGTTAAGCTTCCAATTCCTGGTTTCGGCTCCAGTCGTGATCCCACGGTCGTGAGATCGAGCCCCAGGTCGGGCTCAGCACAGAGTCTGCTTCATATTCTCTCTCCTTATCCCTCTGCCCCTATCACTCATGTGCTGTCTCTCTCTCAAAACAAATTTTAAAATCTTAAAAAACATGTATCTTTTGAAAGATATGACTACATGGGCCACACTTTCTACTCAGAAGAGAGTATTGTCCTGAAACTCATAAAATTCTCTAGAAAGTCCTCTTTGCCAGTATGAGAATGATTTGGGGTCCACATTTCTCCCCCTTATGGATTGACTTGCCCACTTAAAAGGTTGCCCTTTTGTAATGAACTCTCATTAAAATGCTCAGTTAGCGACATCGATAAGTTTATCCCTCAGAGAAGGCAAGCGTGCTGGAGCCCTAATGACATGGTCTTTCGCTGTTCTTGAGGCATTGATTTACCCTCACCTGCCAGAAATCATTAGCGAACGATTGCTATTTTCTGATAGTTTTGAAAGGATGATAACTTTTAGTAAATAATCATTGGCTGCTTTCCCAGGGGGTAAAACCGGATTGGAGCCGCTCTGAAACGCCACATTGGTTTATGTTTTAGTGGGTGTATTTAGGAAAGGATGGAAATTGCATTCCAAGCAGCTAATTATAGGATAAGTGTGCCTACTTAACCAGGCAGCGAGCATGTCAGCTCTGCACAGAGCTCTCACATTATATACATTTTCTGTTCTCTGGATAATTAACAGGATCAAAATATTACTGTCAGATTCAAGGGGAAAATTAACACATTATCTTAATTGTCTTTTCTACTCAGGTACAAGGCATTACCATTTCAAAAAGGACTTGTCTAATACATTGGAATTTTAAACTACAATTCCTGAAGATGCCATTAATCCCTTTCCAAACTTTGATCTACTGTTGTGATATCTTTGGATCCTGGTTTCTCTGTTTCACGTTTGAACTCTTGGGTTAAAGATATTATTAAAAAGTAAACTTTATAAACTTACAATTAAAGAAATGATATCAAGACAAAGTCGATAAATACTTAAAACTCAGACCTTCCTAATTATTTTACTACATTTTACTATGATCTAAGTTATTGAGATTATTATATCTGTATGATGGAAAGGCCTTATAAAGGTGACTGGTATTCATTCATCTTTCCCCAGCTCTACACTCGGTGACGTTACATGCATAGCCTGACATCAGCCACAATGGGGGTGTTTACACTGTAGAAAATGGTAAATACTAGAAGTCAAGGCTTTGCTGGTTGTCTAGACCAGGTTTGGCAAACTATAGTTCGAGGGCTGGATGCTTATTTTACAGATTTTGTGTATTTATTTGAGACAGACAGAGAGAGAGAGAGAAAGAGAGAGAGAGAGAGAGTAGGGGGCGGGGCAGAGGGAGAGGGAGAAGCAGGCTTACTGCTCAACAGGCTGTGGGCTCAATCCCAGGACCCTGAGAACATGACCTGAGTCGAAGGCAAATGCTGAAATGACTGACTGAGCCACACAGGTGCCCCTGGATGTGTATTTTAGTGAATAAAGTTGATTGGAACACAGCCTCACCTACTTGTTTGCATATTATCTATGGCTGCTTATGTGCTAACATGGAGTTCTTACAGAGACCTATGTTCCGCAAGCCTAAAATATTTATTATCTGGCATTTTACAGAAAAGTTGCTGGCCTCTGGTCTATAGTAAGACAGTGATGGAGAAAATATTGATAATGCAGCTGCAATTTATAAGTGTATCATGTCTGTAACCACTACATTTTTGACTAGCTTTTGTCACTATAGAAGCCATGGATCTTCAGCTTCAGGCATGGCTGTATCTAGGAGTTCGAATGATGTAATTAGAATGTCATTTGATCTCCTAACTTTGCTTTCTTCTCTATCAACTTTATTTTCAGGCAGCACTTACCAAGATGTGACAAAATGGCTTCTCCGTGTCGCTAATGTCCTCGCTATAGTTTATAATTCCAGGTAAGAGGACATCACTTTCACCATAGTTGAGACAGCCAAAGCCCTGTGTTGTGTTAACTTGCCATGGGTCATGGGCCCATGTCTGAACCAAGTACAGAGATAAGGTGCCCTGATTGGCTAGGCCTAGGACCTGGGCCCATTCTTGGAGCTGGGGGTTAGGATCAGCATCAGCTTACCCAAATGCCCTAAATGAGACAGAGGAGGTGTGGTTCCTAAAGAAAACTAGGCAACTTATTGGAGGACGAAGATGCTCTAATCCTTGGATGCTAGGCGAGCAGGAGGAGCAGATGTCCACTGTAAACATCATCTAAGCCCTCAAAGGGCGGTCCATGGGCCAGCATCACCTGGGAACTTATTAGAAATACAGAGCTTCGGGTCCCTTTCCAGACCTCCTGAACCAGAATCCGTATTTTCACAAGATCCCCAGGTGATCTGCATGCCTGTTTCGTCATTAGAAATGCTGCCCTGGGCCAAATGTCACTCTGCACGAAACCAAGGTTTAGAAGGTTCCACGACTGTTCCGATGTCACCAGGTTAACTCCTAATACGACCACACTAGAATTGAGTTCTCACCCCCCGCTATTCTCCCTGGCGCCCCAGAACTCCTGCCCAACACGCGAGGCCCTGCACGAAAGTGCTATGGGAGCTCTCGCTTCTCACCGACTCCTTCCACTGAAGCCAATTCAAATTCTACACCCTGGGGCACCCGGGTGGCTCAGTGGTTGAGCATCTGCCTTCAGCTCAGGGTGTGATCCCCGGGGTCCTGGGATCAAGGCCTGCATCAGGTTCCCTGCTCAGTGGGGAGCCTGCCTCTCCCTCTCCCTCTTTCTCTGGAACTCTCATGAACAAATAAATAAAATCTTTTTTTAAAAAAATGAATCCAATCCCATGTCAAGAAAGAGGTTTTAAGGTAAGACCAGAAAAAAAAAAATCCCAGTGTTTCCAAAAAAGAGCACATCCAGCCCTCTGTTGGCAAGAAATGCGATGTTAAGCTCCCAAACCGTTATTGACACGTTGCTGGTGTCCCAGGCGCCAGGTGGTCTTGTCGTATTTCTGTTGGGCTCACACTGAATCCTGTGTGTTTTCATCATCGTCATTACCGCTACCACAACAACAATGGTGATCATAAATATATATTTCCAAAAGCCAGCGATGCCCTTTTCCATTCTCAGAGCTGGAGTGGAAATGCACAAATGTGAGGCCGCTCCCATATTTCCTTACATGTTGACATCAGGAATGACACACATGGTTAACAGATTTTCCACATGTTTTTCTCCTTGGCTGACATCTCCCCACTCAATCAGAGTGAAGTCTGTGATCAGAGAGAGTGTTGATTGACTGTTTAGAGGGCATGAGCCTTCATGAAAACAGAGGAATGACAGTTTATATAAATATCCTGACACTTTTTTCTTATTCCCCCTCCTCCCTTAAATTCCCTTTTTAAAAATTTTTTCTTTGAGCTTAAAATTAATATTTTCTTTGTGGACATGTAATATCCCGGCATGCCTCAGAGCTCACTCAAGCAGCTTGTTAGCATTTCCTACTTAATTGGATCTTTTTCTCTCTTACCCATATGGGATTCTCCTGCCATGGGTTTCCAATAGATCTAATGTCAAAAAATTAGAAAAAAGACCAACTCCCCAAATCACGTCGTGTAATATATTGTTTGCTTTCTTTAGTGAGGTAACCACAAGGATTCAGACTTAGGCTGCTGTTATTTGGGGGGCCAGATCTACAAAATTCCAATTATTTGGGTAATTTGGGCAAATAGACCCTCCCTCATTTGTCTAAATTAGTTGGCTAATTGCAGCTTTTCGGTTCTGACCTAGAGGGATTTTGGCTGCTTCCAAAGTACAGGGAAATAAATGATGTCGTTTCCTTTGGAACAACATTAAAGTTGGAAAGATTTTAATACGTGCAATTTTCCCACCGATAACATTTTACTTTCTGGACACCCTGGAGTGGAAGGAAGATTATACTATATTGACAGAGGTGAAATTATTGTTTTCTTTTTTACTTCGTGGTCTCAAAAATCTGTCATAATTATGTAGTACATATTTCCAGAAACGACTTCAGCAACCAGAGGACACTGGTGAAATATTCTCCTCTAGTCATCCAGATAATTCCAGCTGGCAGCAGGCTGACCCCAAGCTCTGTCAACAGCCACCTAAGATCTTTGGGGATTAGGAGTTCTACCGGGGTCAGTCCTAGGATAGAACTGGGGAGGACATCATTCCTTCACCAGTGCCGTACTTTTACCTGGGGGAGAGCTTCTCCTTCCTTGGCCTTTGACCTAGTATCTTCTCCGTTTCATGGATGCACCAAATCTTTGTTCCCAGTGCTATCCTGGTCCCTGACATCCAGGGGACTCAACTGCCCAAAGGTAGACCCTTGCATTCTTTCTAAACGTATAATTTCTAGGCTTACTCCTTTATCTGAGAGCCCAACGAGCCTGCCTCTCTGCATTCCCAGGGGGTTACATGTCCTAAAAGTAGTCTTGACTAGCAAAAATCCTACCAGCAGGGGATCCCTGGGTGGCTCAGCGGTTTGGCACCTGCCTTTGGCCCAGGGCGTGATCCTGGAGTCCCGGGATCGAGTCCCGCGTCGGGCTCCCTGCATGGAGCCTGCTTCTCCCTCCTCCTATGTCTCTGCTTCTCTCTCTCTCTCTCTGTCTATCATGAATAAATAATAAATAAAATCTTAAAAAAAAATCCTACCAGCATATCCACCCCAACCCCAGTTCCAGGATACTTGACAAATATCTCTGAGTTGCCTTAACTTAGAAGCTATGGACATTGCCGGTCAATGCAAGAACTCTGCATTCAAATCCTAATTCTGTCTTTCTGTTTGACCTTGGCAGAGGGCATTCATTTCTCTACACCTCAGTTCTCCCCATTGGCTAAGGTCTAGGTTAAGTCCAAACCTGAAAGATTATAATCCATTTTAGGAGAAGATTATCATACGCCTAAATTTAAAAATGGGTTTTCCCACCTTTGGGAAGATCCCCATTGTCACTTGCCTGTAAGATGTAGCAAAATTAAGGCCAGTCTGGAAAAACAGCCATGTAGTCATTGCCCATAGCATATCTAAAGCGGTTGTGTCTTCCCTCT
This sequence comes from Nyctereutes procyonoides, assembly GCF_905146905.1. NCBI lineage: Eukaryota > Metazoa > Chordata > Mammalia > Carnivora > Canidae > Nyctereutes > Nyctereutes procyonoides. Next base: position 24,522,642 of record NW_026575052.1, on the reverse strand, counting down.
GCAACGAATGCTTTGCCTCTGCTCCCGTGAATATCTAAACACTTCTAAAGAGAAAATTTCGACTCTAGTTTCTCCCTTTGTGGGCCAATCTTTTGAACTGCAAATATATGAGCAGAGACTATTTATGCATTCAACTTCTCCTGTACATGTTTGTTTGACTGGTAAGATGGAAGGTAAGGGACTATTTACCGATATCTTTGAGAATAATATAAGTACACAAGGGGGCCAGGAATAATAGGTTAACATCACAGAAAATGTAGGTTGGGTATAAACTTCTCAGCAGTTTGCATGATTCAATTATGAAGTAGTATCCCATAGGAAGGGCTTTGATCATCTGCACTGGAGATGTTTTCAATTTCCTGGGATTTTTGGAAAATCTCTCAGAGTGATCTTTGCAAAAACAGAAGGATAGGCTGTTGAATTTGGGGTCTTTTTCTGCATTAATTTATTTCTCTCTCTTTTTTCCCCCACTTGCTAATTTCTTTGAATAATTGTTACAATGAAGTGTAACAAAGGATCCATTCAGGATTTCAGAACAGCAATGAAAGATGTGTATTTTGCAGAGTGCTATATAAGCCTAATCCAACAGTGTTGGCTCCTAGGTAAAGTGAAAATGTTTAACTTATTACTCATGGCTCATAAGTGTATGTAACTTGCTTATCACTTACTTGACCTTACGTGAAGACGAGAATACTCCATTTTCTTTCTTCTTCCTATATTTTTGGTTAACGTTTTAAAGTAAAATAATACAGAAAAAAACACACCGCCAGATGTGTAACTTGGAGTTATTCTAAGACAAATATCCTTGCAGTCACTACTCAGATCAAGAAATAGGACTTTGAAAAAAAATAATAAATAAAAAAATTAAAAAAAAAAAAGAAATAGGACTTTGCCAGTCATCCCAGTAAACCTTTTATGTGCTCCATTCCAAGGACAGCACTCTTTCTCCCCACGATACTGACTTTTAAGTCACCTTCTTGCCTTTCTTTGTAGTCAAGTGGGAGCCCCTAGACACTTGCCCATTTTTAAAGGCATTTTATGTTCTTCAAGTTTCTCTTCATCTATACACTTTCTCTCTACTCCTTAACTACCTCTGTTGAAGAATTTAGGACATTTGGTCTTAAGAGTTTCTCACAGTCTGGGTTTTTCTGGTTGCAAATTCAGGATATCGTTTGGCATTCTTTCCTGCAATGGGATCCAGAGGCTGGATGGCCCTCGCATCTGATCTGTTTGGGAAGAATATAATTGGCAGTGTGTTCTTTTCTGAGAAGCACAAATGGGGCTCTTTTGTGATATTAGCAGTCATAGATGTCGATGCCTACTTCCTTTACTATATAAAGAGAGGCTTGCTTTCATTTATATTTGAATGCCCAGTGGATAGAGGCTTAATTCTTCCCCTATATTTATTACTTTTCAAGATAATGAATGGTCTCCCTATCAGCCCAAAGGTGACCAATCAGTATCTTTAAAAATATCATTATGAATGGTCATTAAAAAAGAAAAAAAATGAAACCAATTGAGCACCAGAAAGAAATAATGAAGTAATAAAGGAAGAGATGGAAAGGACGGGAGGAAAGAAGGGAAGAGGGAAGAAGGGAGGGGAAAAACAAAAGGTAAGCTGAAAAGAAAGAAAAAAATACTATGGTATAAATCTAACAAAATATGTATAGGATCTATATGTGAAAAATTACAAGACCCTAATGAAAGAAATCAGAGCAGATCTAAATAAGTGGAGAGATGTGTCAGATTATTGGGCTTTAGTTAAAAATAACATATCAAAATCAGTCCATTAATTATAACAAATGTATCATACTAACGTAAGATGGGAACCATAGGGGAGAGTGGGTATGGGGCATATGGGAACTCTCTGGACCATCTCCAAATTTTTCTGTAAACTAAAACTATTCTAAAATAAAATGTTTATTTACAAAATGTCACTATAAACTCATGAACTTAAACATGTTTGATGGGATGCAATCAAATGTAATGTTTTGTTTTTGAAGCTTCAGTGGCTCCATTTTTGGCCTGTTCAAAGTTGGCTCTTGAGACCTTTTCACATGACCCCAACTTTTGAAAGGTCTCTGGATGTCTGATATGACAAGATATTTTAGGCTCATCTTTTACACTCCTGCCCCAGACATAAACATCAGCCATTTTTCTAAGATGTCCTGGTTTCTTCCGTGAGTAGGGAATAGTATTTCAAGATCACAGTCCTTGTGCTTTGGACAGCTATTTTTAGAACTCTTCATTGGACCCCATGGATTTATACTGATGATTCTAATTCCAACTTCAGACCATAGTTACTGCTTTAAAAAAGAAAAAAAAGAAAAAAAAAGAAAAGCATTAACTTAGCTTCTTCTGCAATGCATCTGCATCTCTTTTTCCTACACTGAGAACCATGGTTTATAAGGACACAAGAATTGATTAAAAAAATCAGAATATCTCACAGCACTCATTTCCTTGACCCCAAAGTAAACAAGAGTTTCAGAATGATACTAATACTACACCATGAACATAACCATTGAGAAAAGTCTTTAAAATTTTCCATGTGCTCTTCTCATTCTTCCTCTGTTTTGTAGTTGGACCATAACTACAATGCCCAAACCTAGTCACTCTTACAAATTCTACTCCTTTGCCATTAACCCTATTTGGGTCTTACTCCATAAGTAAGTGTATTTAGAGATTACCACCAGTGCTTGTGTTGATGCCTTTCAAGTTACTTGGTTGTCTGAAGCTTATGTTTTAGAAAATTCCTCAAGAAGGGCTCATGAGAACAATACTACTTGAGTTCTTTGATGTGATAAAATTTGTCTGTGTCCTTTGTACTTTAAAGTGATGTTTATTAAATATAAAATTATTGACTCACATTTTCTTTCCTTGAATTTCTTAAATATTTTACCCCATTTTCTCCCTTCCCTCACTTTCTTCCCTTGCCTTTTTAAAGTAAGCTCTATGCCCAAATGGAGCTTGAACTCATGACTGAGATGAAAAATCCCATGCTCTATCAACTAAGCAAGCCAGGCAACCTTTCTTCCTCTTTTTCTTATTTCTTTCTAAACTCACTAATTTTTCTACTGTATGGCTTGATGTTGGTAGCTTTGGGTCAATATTCTTGGGCATGCATTGTATTCTCTCAATGTCTACTTTCAGATCTTTGTTTTCTCCTGTAAAGTTTCCTGAATTATAATGTTTAGTATTCATTCTCTTTCCTTGTCCTGGTTTAAATTTTTAAAACCATTCCTATTATTCATATGTTGGACAGTCTTTGCCTGTCTTAAATATTTGCCTTTTATTTCAAACCCTTCTTGCTTTTTCTTTTATTTTTCTATATTTTTGTTTTGATCTTCTGTTTATCTTAAGGCATAAGCTGTCTTACTTATTTGTACCTTTATTCCTTCTAGTATAATTTTTCATTTCCTAAAAATGTTTTTGAAATTTCTACTTTTTAAAGTTTCTATTGCTTCCTCTCCAGGTTTTTCTAATTCTGATTCATATTATTTTTTGTATCCTGCATATTTTCTTATTGTCTTTTAGCTCATTTTATTTCTTTATTTTTCTATTAAAGATTTTATTTATTTGAGCAAGGAAGAGAGAGAGAGAGAGAGAAAGAACAGGAGCAGGGGGAGGGAGAGAGGCAGAAGGGGAGAGAACCTCAAAAGACTCCCTGCTAAGCATGCAGTCCAGCTCGGGGCTTGATCCCAGGACCCTGAGGTCATGACCTGAGCCAGTCAGTCCTTTAACAAACTGAGCCACCCAGGCACCCGTCAGCTCATTTAAAAATTGAAGTTTATAATTCTAATCCATTTTGTGGACCTATTTTCCTGGTAGACTTTCCTTGTCCACAGGAATACTGTTCTGTAGCATTTTTCCTCTTTTTTAAAAATAACTTTGTATGAGATTTATCCTTAGTACATGTGGAGTGCTCATATTTATATAAAAATAGTTTTCTAGAACTTTTAGAAAGAAGTGTAGCTCAGGGTGGCTTTTATAACTTCAGAGAATTCTCTCTTATGGTGAGTTTGTGTAGTGTTAAAAGGTATGTGGCTTATTTTCTGATCTTTTTTGACTGTATCTCTCTTCCCCATATTTATTTATACCTTCTCCTACCTTGGGGTGTCCTGACTCTCTCCTATTTGATTTTGATTCTGTTTCTATCAGCTGTTCCTCAGTGTGTGGTCTTCTCCTCAAAGGGACTCCCATCATACCAGTTTTGGATGTTGAGAGGAACCAGATTCTTGTAGTCTCTTCAATTCTTGCTATAGACCCTCCTACCCACCACCTTCTAGTAGACTGGGCAAAGCCCTTTCTAATTGCAGCCACTCTTCTCGTATTGGTCTTCCTTGCTTTCTGGTGAATACTTGTTGGCTATTTTAAGATTCTTCCATTTCCAGATTCATCGGATGCTCTGTTGCTTCCCTCTATTTCTTGCACAGACCTAGTGTCATCAGCAGTTGGGATACTATAATTTATAATTAAAAAATCAATATTTTGTCTTAGTCCCCTCTCTTGGCACAAAGCTCCTAAAATTCTTTCCTATGTCATAAGAGCAATCAAGGTATCTTGGTATTCATAACCAGTCCCTTTCAACCACACCTGAGTTTATGTCAGTGATGTGACTTTGGGAAAGCACTAAAAGGTGGGATCTGGGTGTCAGGGTAACTAACCATGTGATTGGAGGGTTAAAAACTCTTAGTGTTATCTTCCTGAGAGGGGAGAGGGGAGGGGAGGTGGTGATTTAATCAATCATGCCTATGTAATGAAGTCTCCACAAGAACCCAAAGGATCAGTTAGGAGAGCTTCTGGGTTGGGAAGAGTGGGGTATTCAATGAGTATGGAAGCTCCTTGCCCTTTCCCCATACCTTGCTTACCCTGTGCATCTCATCTATCTGGATGTTCCTGAGTTAGATCCTTTGATAATAAACTGGTAATCTGGCAGGCAAATGACAGGAGACCTAAATAATAGTGACTTAAAAACATAGGTATTTATTTTCCTACAAAACAAACTCCAGAGACAGGTGGTCCAAGTTAAAAAGCTGCTTTGCAAGGCTGTCATGACTCCAGTTCTTTCTATTTTTTCACTCTTCTAATATTAATACATAGTTTTGTCCTCTTGGTTACAAAATAGCTGCTGTACTTCTAGATATTACATGGACTGCTGTAGAGATTGGTTGGGCCTTGGATGTGAAATTATGACAAAACATAATTTAAATACAAAGAAATATGAAGAGAGCACTTTCCACTCTTCCTTAAACTCTCCCGGTGAATAGTTGAATCCTAAATAGAATGCTCTTATTTGTCAAAACACTCTCTGGCAAAAAGATGATATTCTGACACTTTCATAAGACTGTTCCAGGAATTTGCAGTCTGAGTCCTGTGAAATTCTTGGTCTACCATTTGTCTTCTTCCTCACCCTGGGAATCTGCCAGGGGCCACACATGGTCCTGGCGCATATTTACTGGAATATGAGTTTTGCTTTTCTATACTCCATTTGCAGAAAATCATGTTGGTGACTTGCCAAACTAAGTTCTATTGGTTATGTTGAAAATTTGCTCTTCACTTGGTGACTAGTTGGGTGCTTGTTCTTTGTTTAATGGACAGATGTTAGTGGGAGTGTTCGAGTTTCCTCCTCTGTTCACTTTTTCAATGGGTATAAGGTTTGGCCAACCATAGGTGCCAATCTGTAAGCCATAGTGCCTACCATCAACACCATTGCAAATATAAACATTAAAAGTACCACCATCCTATACAAAGGAGCTTAGATAAAGCAATCTACCAACTGTAACTAAGACTAAATCTTGCTCAGCGGAGCTGGCCACCAATGGCACAGATGGTGATCTGTTTGGGCCATCCATTCTGATCTTTGGAGACGCCTGTCCTGGGTACCATTTGATGACAAGTGACCACCACCACACTGGTATCACAAAGCTGCCCCTCCCCACATCCTAGACATGTATGAACACTGTCCTCTTCTCTTCATTCTAGCAGCTAGGACCAGGCAGAGATGTTTAAGTAAAACATTATCAGATATTTGACCAAAAGTAAAGAAACTCAGAGTCAAGTCCAACCAGATAATGTGGCTCATCCTTTTTTTTTTAATTTTTTTTATTTACTTATGATAGTCACAGAGAGAGAGAGAGAGAGAGAGAGAGAGAGGCAGAGACACAGGCAGAGGGAGAAGCAGGCTCCATGCACCGGGAGCCCAATGTGGGATTCGATCCCGGGTCTCCAGGATCGCGCCCCGGGCCAAAGACAGGCGCCAAACCGCTGCGCCACCCAGGGATCCCCAATGTGGCTCATCCTTCATCACTCTTTCATATTCTACTTTGGCTTCTTAAGAGTGATTCTTCAACTATGCTCGCTCCGGAGCCAGGACCACCTAAACACACCAATGTTTCACATCTGTGGTTTTATAACTATATGAGCAAGTCTAAACATCTTAACATATCATGAGCTCCTCAAAAACATACAAGCAAAATAAATTCCACATAATTTTGTAATTAAAAGGGAGACTAAGGGGTGTTTCCTGAAGAAGTTCAATCTCTTTCCACAGGTGATGAAGAACAAGCTCCAAAATGTTACAGGATTTGTCCAAGGTCACAAAGGAAGTAAGGGACAACGTCAAGGTCAAGCTCAAGGGTCTGGGTGGTTCCAGTCCTGTGATTTTTCCACTTGCAGCATATAGAATCCTGTCTTTTAATACAGTCTTTAAGAAAAGGCCTCTGACTACTCATTTCACCACTAGCAGCAAACCTATTTTAATTTAATAGCTTCTGATGCTCCCCAAACAGCATTTCTCAAACTGGATCCTAGGCCCTTGAGATTTTGTGGGTCTGTGAGAGTTTGATTTTTCTTTTCAAAGGGAATTGACTGAAGCAGACAATAAAAGCCAAATAGACTTATGTCGAAGTGGATCATCCAACATCAGAGAGGATGGTAGTATCATCCAATGTCAATTATATTTTTGTTTAGTTCCTGTATAATAGTGTTTTTCTGTCTTTAGCTATTATTGTGTAACAGTGTTTTTTCTTTTCCTTACAAATCCTTTGTTCTGTATATTTATTTATTCGTTTGGTACAACTAATTAGAATGATTCAAACAATAAATCTCTTTACCTTCTCCCTCTCCACTTAAAAGACAGTTACCCATCATTACATTTGTTGTTCTGAGTCCTTCTCTCTTATTTCTGACAAAAGAATCAAATGTCATGAGATCATCAAAATCTCATAAGGATCAGAAATCATGGAATGAATTTGTTTTTAACAAACACGTGCTTGCTATTTATTGTGCATTTTTAAAAAAACATTTATTTATTTATTTTAGAGGGAGAGCAAGAGAGAGCATGCGAGCTGGGGGAGGGGCGGAGGGAGAGGGAGAGAATCCTCAGGTGGATTTTCTGCTGAGTGCAGATTTTCTTCCTCTGTGGAGCTCATCGAGGGGCTCAATTCCAGAACCCTGAGATCGTGCCCTGATCCCAAATCAAGAGTCAGATGCTCAATCAACTGAGCTACCCAGGCACCCCAAGTTGTCATGCATTTCAAGGCTTTTGCTTAAACTGAATATTTGGTGCATCCCTACTCCAAAGGAATGAATATTTCCTTATGGAAGAGTCAAGAGGTTAACTTCCGACCTTAGAACTTTAGATGCCAAGTTGTCCTAAGGAGTCTCAAGTGTAGAGAAAAATCAATGGTGAGCCTATTAACACATATGGGGCATCGCTTCCTTCTTTGGGGCCATGTGCTTTGTAGTGTGTTTGTGTGATGTGAGCAAATGGTGAGGGAGCCTCTTGCTCAGATGAGGATGGAATGGATCTTTCAGGGATTACCAGCATCATTGGTGGAGAGGCCCAAGTGTCTATCCAAATGAGCTCTCAAGTGGGACAGCTGGTCATGTACCCAGGCTCATCCATGCTGCCTGACTTCCTCCCCAACAGAGATCACTGCCAGGGAAAGAAAAGAATTTGCTATCATCTGTTTAGATAAGAAAGTTGCTGCTTCCAGGGTATTTTAGAATTTCTCTTGGAGGAGATTGGCTCCAAGCAGAAGTTTTTCCTAAGTTTTTGGCTCTTCCTTAGACTGACTCAGGAGTGGAGGAAGGTGAAGGCTGCTTCAGAATGCAGTGGGGTCCCAGGATGCCAGCATCTCAGAGAGGCCTCGAAGCAGTGGTTCCATGGGGACTTGAGCAGCTGGGGTACTGTCTCTGCCCCCTGCAGGGGACCTTTCCAGAGCCTGGCACCTAGAAAGTTCTCACCAGAAGTTAGCCACCACTGTGCAGTAAAAGACATAGAGCATATGTTCATTCGTTCACCTAACTGCTTACCAAAGTGCATTCACCTGTTAGCTTAGTGATAGTCACAGCATTCCTATAGGGTAAGGTTATTTTTAAGATTTATTTATTTATTTTTGGGGGGTGGGCAGAGGGAAAAGGAGAGGGAAAATCTCAAGTAGACTCCCTGCTGAGTGCAGAGCTGGACCTCACGACCCTGAGATCATAACCTGAGCCAAAATCAAGAGTTGGATACTCAACAGACTGAGCCACCCAAGTGGCCCTGTAAGGTAAATTTCTGAATAAGGCTTATCTCTGAACACAGAAGACCTTTAACAAACATTTAATGAATGAAGAAATGAGTGCATGAATAATAAAAGGACACACATGGACCTGGGTATGCTTTTTGGTCATATCCATTATTAACTTGCACAAGGACACTATTCTCATTGACCCTGATTTTTCATCTGTAAAATGGAGTGACAGTCCTTTCTTCGCTAGATTGCAAGGATGAATGAAATAACCTCTAAAAATAGTGAAACCTCTGTAAATAATAAACTGATTTAAAGCTCCAAGTACAATACCTAGCACGTTAGAATGCTCACTCAAAGTGAACTTTTGTTTTGCTCGTCTGTATTGTAGATGAGGATATTGTGACCTAGAGAATTTAAAAAGACTAGTCTAAGGACATTCAACTGCGGTGGGACAGGGATTTGAACTCAGGTCTCTTGGATCTTAACTTTAGCTTCAATGGGGGTGCTAAGGGAGTAGTACCAACATCTGAAAGGTAAGGAGACTAAACCCCACTCACTTCATCACTAACATTTCAAGACTCAGGTGTGAGAACAACAGGCTGTTTTCAAAATACTTTGCTCCAGAGCTTGTGTGATACTCAAACAACTGGTCAGTTTAGACAACTCAGGAACAAAATATGTAAATTAGTTGTATGGTCTTGTATAGACAATATAATCATAGAATTGACAGATCCCCGACCCCCACCTTGCTCTATTTTTTTCCCTCTATGTTTTTTCCTGTTCCCTTTCTAAACAGTGGACTCTAGCAATGTTTACCTAACAATGAACCTAAAAAAAAAGAAAGAAAGAAAACCATGAACCTCCTTCCCTTTCTTTGTACATGGCAAGTATCTGAGTAAGCATGTAGTATCATGCATATGGATGGGAAGTAGAAAGGCCAATGCATTATTTACATATCATGTTGGCCAAATACTCAGGCTTTTTAAAATTTATCTTGTGTTCTTTTGGTTGAGTCTGGCACAGCTTACAAGTCTTCCTTTTGCCTGGTCACTTCCGATCTTTTCTTCTCAAGATGAGAAGACTGATGATATTGAAAGACAGACAGAGAGGGACTCTGTGCCTTGTATATACAGAATACTCACAATATTTTTTCCATGTAATTTCTGGGACTTTGGGGTTGGGGATGATGGTAAGGGAGAGTTCATCCCAGTAGGACCCAATTTTTGCCTATCTCTCCCTGTCTGATTCCTCTGACTCTATAGGTGGCTCCCCACCCCTGGAGTGGCACCCTTCCCACTCCTTGCCCATGCCTCCCTTGTACCCTCTCTGAGAGACTGTACTGCTCACTGGGAGGGGGGAGGGTCATGGATGACAGCCCTCGGCGTCTCATCGTCCTGGTACCAACAGGAACTTGGCAGTCATGATAACAGGTACCCAAGATGCCTGGAGACCATGCCAAGCCAGTCTCCCATCAACTTCTTTGGGGCTGAGTTCTGGCTATCGTTCAAAGTGAGAAGTAGAACAATGCTGGTTCTCAGGCTTGGGCACAGCCTTTGTGTCTACCTTTGGCTCCTAGTAACATCTGCTTTGGTTCCATCTGTTTTTCTTCCTTCAGAGGTGCTCTTTGATGTTAATCCAATCATAACACCACCACCAATAATGAATAGCACTACCAGGGTACACTGAGCACCCTACCATGAGCCAGATACTTCCCTGGTCCTTTTGTAGATATTACGTCCAAGCTCATGTTGGCCCTCTAAAAGCTGGTCTACTGTCTTTATTTGGCTGATGGTTGACTGGGGCTCAAAGGCATCTTGACTTTCTAAGATCATTCATCCATCCAGTGACAACAGTGGGGTTCAAATTTGGGTTTCACTTATTCTGTAGCAAGCATCCCTTACACTATACAACCACCCCCACCGCATTGTTGAACGCTCACTGCTAGAAACAAGCAAAATGATATTAGGATTTTAGGGTTTCCCGAGGCAGTGCATTAATCACCTTGAATCAGTGGTAACTAGGAGATTCCCTTTCACGTGCTCCTTCAGAGGCCTGATTACCCGAAACAGGAACTCTTCGTTTGCTCACGGAGCCTTTGACACCTGTCTAATGTTTGTTAACCTTCCCTTTTAATAAAGACACAGAGGCCTCAAGCACCAAGCTCTGGGCAAGCAATTAGGTCCAACGAGAATTTCATAGTAGTGTTGTCTTTATACTTGTATTTATTTTGTATGGCAATTTCTTTTTATTCCAAGTGATATTAATTTCCCAGTTATGGTAGTGATGAAAAGTTTCCTTTTAAAATAATATCAATCTAGGGGTCCCTGGAGGGCTCTGTTGGTTAAACGTCCAACTCCTGATTTTGGCTCAGGTTCTGATCTCAGGGTTGTGAGGTCAGCCCTGCGGTGTGCTCTCTCAGCGAGGAGTCTACTGGAGGATTCCCTCTGCTTCTCTCCCTCTGCCTCTCCCCCTTCCTTGTTCACACATGTGTTCTCTCTCTTTCTCAAAAAAATAAAAAAATAAATACATAAACACATAAATAAATAAATAAATAAATAAATAAATAAAATATATCAATCTAGATTTTTTTGTTTTTTGTTTTGTTTTGTTTTTGTTTTTTTTTCAATCTAGATTTTTAAAAGTGAATCAATTTAGGGGCACCTGGGTGGCCCTATAGGTTAAGTGTCTGACCTCTGCTTGGGTTGTGACCTCCAGGTCCTGGGATCAAGCCTGTGTCAGGCTCCATGCTCAGCAGGGAATCTTGCTTCCCCCTCTTCTCCACCCTTTGCCCCTCTCTCCGCTCATGCTCATGCTCTCTCTCTCTCAAATAAATAAATAAAAATTTAAAAACTAGTGAGTCAATTTAAAGAAAACTGTTAAATAAATAATAGTATAGATCATATGCAGTTAGAGGAATTACGTACAACAGGCATTCAAATGACCAAAATGTTGGAAATGTGACCTAAATATTTCACTTACCTGTGGCCTACAGGAAGCCAAGCCCATGTTACACACAGAAGGACATGAAGACACATGGGCACTTAGGTTTTTGTGGCACAGGCACTGTTTTGTAATGTTGTAGTCCTATCTCAGAAGTACTTCATACAACTCTTCAAATTATTCAATAGACATTTTCCCAAGTCTTGTCTTTCATGGGCTCTAGGCTGGAGGTCACCAGGAACTACAACGGAAAGTGTAATGGGATAAGAGCTGGAAGGGAGGTGTGGACAGAATATGGTAGCATCTCCAGGCACGTGGGGTCACTTCTAGAAATGGAAATCAAGGAGGCTTCCTGGAGGAAGAGGCATTTGAGTCAGGCTTCGAGGAATGAGTAGCCATCGACTGTAAAGATATGGAAATGGAGGCTGGTGGGTGAGGGAGCAGAGCGGCAGGTACCCCCCACCCCAGAAGTGAGAAGCCAAAGCTGTATTTGGAAAACAGCTATTATCCAGTTTGCCTGGAGCCCTGGGAGATGTGGCCAGAAGTGTAAATTGGAACAAAATTGTCATATCCTTAAAAATAGGCCAAGGAGATGGGGCTTATTTTAGAGTAGAGCAGAGATTCACTCAAAAACCCCTCAATAAGAAGTAGAAATTATTAGGGTCAGTCACTGATAGAACTCAGTTGTCCCTGGGGACCTGCATTTCCCCCAATTTGTCTTCTCCCTGAATATATGAGATGAGCTATTCTGAGGCCTCATTTGCTTGCCTGGAAGTCCTATCCAAAATGCCAGTCATTGGGGCACCTGGGTGGCTCAGTGGTTGAGCATCTGCCTTTGGTTTAGGGCATAATCCCGGGGTCCTGGGATCGAGTCCCACATCAGGCTCCCTGGGGGGAGCCTGCTTCTCCCTCTGCCTATGTCTCTGCCTCTCTCAGTATCTCTCATGAATAGATAAATAAAATCTAAAACAAAAAAAAAAAAAACAAAAACAAAAAAACAAAATAAAAACAAAAACAAAATGCCCGTCATGCTGCTTAAAATTCCATCAATATAAATCCATCCCTCAGGACACAATGTCTCAGTTTGAACACTCCAGGAGATGCAGCATTTTTAGTTCTTGAATGCTGCCCTGGGGTTGTGCTTCCATGTGGGCAGTTGGCCAGGATTGGAGGGTTTGGGGATTTGAAGTTCATGATCATATCTCCAACTGCACAAACATGAGCGTTTCACCTTTTCTCTATGTTTTCCTGACTCTTCACGTGGAGATCGCGGAGAGTCCTCTGCCAGAAACCACATTCATGGAGAAGAACAATCAGCAGGATTTGTGGAATCAGAGGTGGTGCAGAGATGAATCTCCTATTTAGACCATCAGACTGTTTATTCCTGGATGCTGGGAGAGAAGCCTGGAGGCCCCGTCTTTGGGGTACCCAGGAAGCTGGCTTTTCTCTCCTGTGTTTTGTAATTGTGCATTGTGACCTCATTGTCAGCGGAGCTTTATGTGAAGGAAACCTATAGAAGCAGGTTTGGGACTGTGTCCTTCCACGGTGCTTGTCTAAGTCTGCTAGCTGCCCATGGGGATACTTCTAGTGGACATCCCTCAACTTAGGGGCCCAGCTGACCCCCAGGTACAGGTCTACATCAAGCCGTGTTCTTTCTTTCTCTTTGCTGGTGAGAAGATTGCCTGGTCCACCCTGTCGCAGGGGATGTAGCTCCTTGAGTGTCCTGACTTTATGTCTACGTAAAGCCTTAATTCCTATCCCCGTGTGGTGGTGAAAACCTAAGCCCCCATTTTGCCCAGACTGGCTGCCACGAAGCCCCCACCCTGGGGCAGCTGCAGTATCGTTTCACGTGTAACTCTGCAGACTTCAAAGGCTTCTCTGTTTTAAGCCTTTGGGGATTTCCCTGATTTTTTTTTCTTTTTTTTCAAGCTCCGCTTTGCTGCCTTTAAAAGGATGTTCATTGTATGTCATCCACTAGTTCTAGAGGTTTTGTAATCTGAGAGTCTTCGGGTTATCTAGCCTAAAATATTTCCCGAAATGAAGGTCTGCAAAGGAAATTGAAAGCCTCTTCTTCACTCGCTCTACCTACCGTGCTTGGACAGTGGCCGAGTTTTCTCAGAAAATAAGCATTTTGAAGACGTTTTGCAAGAGTGAAGAAGAAAGAACCAGAAATGTGATGTTGGGGTTCCTTTTTCTTAAATTAGGGAGGAATAATACAATAGAAGGAGGATATTTCATTTTAATCTTTGACATCAGTTCACAAGGCATAAAAGGATAAAATAAAATAAAGCAGTGCTCTCTTGAGAAGTTCATATTTTCAAAGGCTTTTGGCATTAATGTGCTTATTAATTGTCCTATATCCTCATTGTCATCGGAAGAATCTGGTATAATATATAATGGCCTTCGGAGGGTTAAGGGAGAGAATTTCAAGTTTCTGTCTTAACCTGAGCCACTTAAAATGAAAAACAAAGGCCATTAAATCCTGTTCATCTGAAGTAGATCCTAAATATAGTTTATTGGGGCTCTTAATTCACCCTGAAAAATGCTGCAATTATTAAAAGTGTCCAAGCTGTTAACTCGAAAACAACATATGCCGCATTTACATAATGATTTGCATATAATTTCCATGTAATTCATTTAATGTCAAAATGTACAATTACGCTTCCAGCCCCCTCTGCCTTTTACCCCCCGTGCCCTTCCCCGGCCCCGCTGTGTTCATTTGGAATATCTTACTTGCTGGAAACTATTTACACATGCTCTTCCAAGAGATGGCTGGATGGATGTGGTCTGTCATTTTGGTCCAAAGAAGTTTGGTCAACTGCATTTATTTTCCCAGACTGGATTGGTTGTACTGACAATCTGCGTTCTGATACCATCGGTACCAGTGACTTAGTTCTTCCTGAGACATATGGGCTCATTTTACAGATGAAGGGACTGAGGCTCCTAGAGGTTCCACCCGGCCTGCTATACTCTTTGCTTGCTTTCTCTGACCCAGCAAGCCGAAGGCCTCCACCCACCATACAAAATGCTTTCCTATGGGTCTTTCACAAAATGCAAATATGTTTGCTAAAACAAATAAACAAATAAAAAAACTCAAACAACTCATTTGCCAGAGCCCATATGATTATTTGCAATGGCAAAGAGGTAGCTCTTGGGTCTACCAACAAGGACAGGAAAGAAGTCTTCGGTCTGGTTCCAGAGACACATTTTTCTAATGTGAGTGGGCTTTCTGCCTAATGCAGTCCTGCAAACATGCCATGTTTTTCTAGCTCCAACTTGTGCTTTCTGCATGGGCCTCTTTTCTACCTCTCCCTCATTGCGCATCTCGATTTGCCCACCATCCACTCAACATTCAGTGGTTGGTTTACACATTATCCGGATGCCTGCCTCTGTTGCCCCCAAGATGAGGTTTGATGCCTCTAGAATGACCTAGATCACTTTGTTTGACTTGGGTCCCTCAAAAGCAACCCAAGCACTTGGGCTGAGGTCATTCGTTTGGAAGGTGACCTCAGGGTGCAGGGAAAGTAAAACCAGGAAGGAAGAAGAGCAGCGTTACGGTCCATTATTGAGATTGCGGCTGGGAAGTGTATGGAGTGATGCCAACGTGTCCACCTGAAGGATGGGAATCTCGGTCATCTCTCCGCTGGTGCTGTCTCTACTGGCCAAATGTTGCTCCAGAAATTACTAATTTCCTTACACTTTCTAGCTGTGCAGGAACATGAGCTGAGCAAGCTCTCCACGGCTTCTAGGATGCCAAGGGGCATCCAGCAAATGAAGCTCTGTGACACTCAGGTTGTTGGCTTACAATGGGATGCACCCTACCTGGTGCTGTCCACTCAGGCCTGACTGAAATCAGTAGTAAAGCCAAGCAGGTGTGAGTTGGTCACCTGGTGTGTCTAGTACTGCACTGACTGACCACTCCGTATTGTATTTCTTTCTTCCTCCAGATCATAAGCAACCCAAGGGCAGGGGATATGTGACCACTGGGTCCCCAGTTAGGCACTGTGTTCAAGACTGATCTGCATTTGGACAGTGGCCGAGTTTTCTCAGAAAATAAGCATCAGGTACCAAATTTAGTTTAGCTTTAGCTTCAGAAAAGTAGATTGCCACTAAACTTAGGAAGGTCACAGGGGTTGGCTTCCTTCATTTAGACATCTTCCTCCCCAATTTTGTCCATTCTAAGAAAGTTGGAAGGAAGTAAATAAATCAAAGGAAATACCTCACAGACGCATTATAAAATTCCCAGAAGCAGAAGGAACCAGGTTAGTTGGGATTCTTCACTTGAAGGAACCAGCCAATTCTAGACAAAATTGTAGCTGATTTTTGGTTTTATTCATTCGTTCATTCATCCTTTCATTCATTCATCCTTTCATTCATTCATTCATTCATTCATTCATCATTATTCATCAGCCTCAAATAAACTAAGTTAAATGGGTAACAACCAAGGCCACAGTTAGAGACACGACATTTTCTGCAAGGGGCTACTCTTCTTTTCCACTTCCCTCTTGTCCGTCTCTTCCCTTTGTGCTCTCCTCTTAGCCTCTGCTCCCATCCTTTTCTTATTAACCCTCTTGTCCTCCTCAGGTCCAGCTGTCTGACCCGTAGATGGATCCTCAGAGAAGGACTCCTGGGGGCCCAGAGTGAAGCTTTGATGGTGGCTCCCCCAGGACCGAAGATGGCCCCCACGCCACCCTCCTCACAGCACCACTGTCCCCTGCTGGACCCACATGGTGGCAGAAACACCACAAAAGCCATGGTGTCCCTTTTACTTCGGACTGCTCATTTTATCAAGTAAAGGAGCCAGGTGTCCACTGCTCCTCTGCAAATCAACACACAGATCATATGGCCACGGAGCATAGAGGAGACTGAGCAAGTAGGCAAACTGAGGCTTCCTCATCTAGTAGGAAACCATTAGGGAACATAGTGAGCCTGCAGAGGAGGCTTGGCAACACCCCGTTCTCCCGTCTCAGTGGAATTCTTGGCCCTGGAGCCTCATCTCCGGGCAAGCTTGCCGTCCTCCTGCGGGCATCCTTCAGAACCGCCCACATACCTAGGAAGTGGGCAGCTGCTGAGACAGGGATCTGCCTGCAGAGGGTCTGAGAGAGGAAGGGGCATCTGTAGGATGTGGAGTGGTCACCTCCCTTCCCTCCTCTGTACCTCTCAGATGCTTTGAGGGAAACCTTGTAGCACGAATAGTTGTGTCAGATGCATATGCTTCTAGAAGCTTCCATCCCAGATAGGCCCGCAATTGCCACTGATCTGTGAGTGTGTGTGAGAGAGAAAGAGAGACAGAGAAAGAGACTGAGACAGACATAATTTTTATTTGTTTATAATAATAGCAATAGCTAAACTTAAAAGGTGTTTATCAAGCTTTGGTCATGGTGCTAAGCACTTGAAAGGTTCCATCTCACTTAACTCCCACAACAAGACTTTGAGGAGTAGGTTCTTGGAGTATTCTCATTGTACAGATCAAGGACTGAGTCTCAGAGAGGTTGAGTGACTTACCCAAGGTCATACTGAGCAAGTGGAGTTGCTGGACCTCACATTCTAGTAGGTCAAGCTGCAAAAACCGAGTCTGCAATCATCAGGATAAATGGTTAGGGACTGGCAACATTCACTCTAGATGGTGCATAAGTGTGCTGTGTGCCTACGTGTGTGTGTATGTGTGTACACTCGGTTGCAAAGTATAGAGAAAGTAGTGGTGAAGAACACAGATTGGAGCCCGATGGCATGGGTCTGAAGTCCAGCTGTCATGTCTTGTCTCTGTCTCAGACAGGTAACTTAAACCTCCCTGTCCCCCAATTTCATCATCTGTCAATTAGGCTAACAGCACCTAGCTCATAGGATTGTGAGCACTTACGAGGGTGGCGTGTGTGGATCATTAGCACAGCATATGCTGTAAACAAGTGTTACGACTAGTAGTAATAGCGTATTGGGATTGAGTAATGTCAAATGTTCATCGATAGTAGTAATAATAACTGGAGCGTTGACCGGGTGCCCACTCTGACGCAGGGCTGTGAATATATTCCCTGCTTTAGCCCTTCAACGCTGCTGTGAGCTCGATATCATGATTTCCAGTTTCCAGAGGAAGAATGAGTCTCAGAGATATTAATAGTTGGCCCGAAGGCAAATATCTGGAAGAGGTCAGGGGAGAGAAGCAAATCTTGAGCTCCGTACTCTTCTATCTTACCCACTTTTCGTGGGCTCATTTGCTCATTTGAACAAATACCTTTCATACAGACTTAGATATTTTTTCTTTTCCAAATTGGGAATTGTGCCCATCTGCCCGCCTAAGGAAAGTTTGCGCAGAGCTGCTTCTACATGGCGACCCCTTGCAGCTTTTTAATTGCTACTATCTCTTTGAACATTTGGAATTTGCAATGAAATCACTTTCCAACCCTGATTCATCCCAAATTCAATATTCTGTTTCCTTTCAGCTTTTTGGTTTCCCCAGCAATGAAAAGATCGGTAACCTTATAAAACATCTAAAAGCGGTGGTGGAAGTTTCCTGGGGCTTCGAGTGTTGTGTTATGTTATCTTTGGAATAACTTTGATGTCTCACCGGTGTAATAGAAGCCGTGATTATGTCATGGAGCTGATTAGCATGGCTGTGGGAAACATTAATTCATGCTGACATCATAGCTGGGCTTGCAATCAATCAGTTTGTTTTGCTCCTTTTTGCTCCCCCCACCTCCCCGGCCACCCGCCCTCTGATGCTCTTAACGTAAAGGTGATGGTCGGCTTTCTGGGGACAGTGGAGCAGGTACAGAAGCCCCTGGACGGGGCCGGACTTCACCCCAGCAGCCGCTGCCTCCTGACGGCCCTGGGAGGAAATGGTGAAACAAAGCTTTTGGCAGAAGCAGGGGAGAAATCTGCTGGCCCTTTGATTTGCCTTGAAAGGTTTTGATTTAGTTGGCATTCAGACTCTTGATATATAAAACTTTTAAACTCAGTAGTCAGCCTGGCTGCCTGAATCCATTTGGTTCCGGTCATTTATGATTAAGCTGATTGCTGGTGGCCCTGGTGTTGTGGGGCGCAGGGCTGGCCTTCATTGGGTAAGACGATCACATTCCAGACCATCTCTTTCTTCCGACGAAAGTACATTTCGTTGACAAAGGAAGCTGTAAAGAGAAGCCGTGTAGACTCCTATTATCTCAAATTGTTAATATTTAACATGCATTAAAGAGCTATCTTCCTGTTCGCCACGTGCAATTAATTTAATCACCAATGCACTGTTAAGTATCTATCAGAAATGTGAATTTTTTTCATGATGTATTAATCTGGTAATGACGTCTTCCCTTTTACCTTTAGATTTAGTGTCATTCTTTTATGTTACATGGAGTAGTCTCCTGGAAGCAGGAGGGAATTGTAGGAAGTATTTGGGAGAACTTAATGGTGTCTGATTTGGGGTGGAGAAAGTTGAGGGTACTTCCAGTTTGAACACCACTTGGGGCTCCCTTCCTCTCTTTAGGGCATGTGCTGAGCCTCCCTTTTGCCCTCCCTGCCTCTTACCTCTAGATCTCTGTAGCTCCGAAAGTCGGGATGATCATGTCCTGGTGTCACTTTTTGACCTGGCAGATGGAAACTATTGTTTATTGTGAACTGAGGTAGGAGAAAATTGGAGAATGAACGTTTTATTTTAGCTGCGTATAGGGACAGCTACATTTTCTTACCTGGGGACCACTTTGCCATAGTTGTAGGCCCCCAAAGCATCCCACACTACCCTTTTGAAATGCTCATCACAGTCACAACTGTCTGTCTTCCCTTGTTAGACTTAGGTTGCCCAAAGGAAAGAACATGTCTGTCTTGTTCACCAGTGTATCCTCAGTATCAACCACATAGATGCTCAATAAATACTTGTCAAGGGAGTGAGTGGTTCAATCAAGGTTAGCAGGAAATAATCCACTCAGATGGTTCCAGGGTGTTTAATGGAGGAACAACTTCAAAGGTGTGGGTAGCATTAAGGGAAAGAACAAGGGATGATGAATCACCCTGAACTGTTACCACCCCAAAGCTTGAAAAGATAAGGGGGAAGGAATGGTATCACCAGAGCCAGTGAGACCAGGAGCCTTGGAGGAGAGGCTACCTGCTAAGAATTGTGGTCATGGAGGGTGGCATCCTCTAACTGGGCAACATCACCCAGGATGGGAAGGAATGGAGATTATAACTTTAACTTCTCTCTCGTCTTTTCCTGCAATCTTCCCCTGGTTCCTCCCATTGACCAAACTCAACTGAAATCCAGCTGGCAGGGGAAGCTGGCTGATGTTAGGTGTCAGCCTTGAGAGACACAAACAAGGTGAAAGAGGGTAAAGGCAGAGCTGGAGGGGACACATCAGTACAATGAAATATGAGGTGAACTCTTCCATCCAGCACACAGCCAACTGGAAGGGAGAAAAGAACTTAAATCAAAATAGATAGCACAAAGCCCCTTGTGTTCATAGAGGGACTTCACAGAGAGTGATCTTACTTACTCTTACTTTACCAACATTACTAACAACCTCGGAGATGGTACTTCCTAAGCAAACCATTCAGAGGCAGGGGCAGGAAGAGCTTATTAGAAGCTGATACAATTACAGAAACAAGTGGTTGCTTCTAGTTTCATGTTAGAAGAGAAAGAAAAAGTAACAGAAAACACAAAGCACATGGAATGTGAGCTGCCTAGGATCAGTTAGTCCAGGGACCACCCCCTCATACACTGGCCGCAGTCCTGAGAACATCACCATTTTAAAGACTACGTCATCAATGCAGTCATTTGTATCAACAGCTTGGTTAAAGGATGATCCATACCCTTCATTGTAAATAGGCAGGGAAAAAATTACATACTTTGAAATATTTCTGATAGGAATCATCCAAATTAAATAACAAAATGCAAAATGCAAGAGAAAGCATCTGAGTATTTCATAGATCAGCCTACTCTCCCAGATGCTAGATGAATGGAACATCGTTGTGAATGTCTTGACTACACACATACAGTGTGATGGGGGATGAGAATTAAGGCTAGCTCACCCTCAGCGTGTTCCTGCATCCCTGGATGACCCAGCAGAATAATAGATTTCAACTCATTTCTAAAAGCCAGAGCTGCCCCAAAGATGGAATTGGGCTACCTTCAGAGGTACTGAGTGCCACTGTGAAATGTCTGCTTCTATTGGGTGGTTGGACAAACGACCCTTGGGATTCCTTCTTACCCTGAGATTCAGTGTTATCATGTTTTTATTTTGCACCAACCTTATGAAATATTATTTGCCCCATTTTACATCTGAGGAAGCAAGTCCTAGGAAGTCAGTTGACTGTAGTTGCAAGTCTACTTGCTACTTGCAAATTAATAAAGCCCCAAGTGAAGGCCAACAGTTTTTGAGCATCTAATACATGATAGTAGCTGTGCTAGGCCTCAGGATGATAGAGATGAATGAGATGCAGCTCCTGTCCTCCATGTTTATATCTTTTTTTTAATTTTTTTTTATTTAGTTATGATAGTCACAGAGAGAGAGAGAGAGGCAGAGACACAGGCAGAGGGAGTAGCAGGCTCCCTCTGGGGACCCCGATGTGGGGTTTGATCCCGGAACCCCAGGATCATGGCCTGAGCTGAAGGCAGACGCCCAACCACTGAGCCACACAGGCGTCCCTCTTCATACACTTATATGAACATATTTTGTATAGTTCTATGGGCTATAATTAGGTGACACCGGACTACACATCTCATTCTGCAAGCCCTAGACAGCATCCCGTCATCATGCCCGTTAATATATTTCCACATCAAAATGTGTGAATCGTCACACTAACTGAAATAAAGAGAATCTAGCTAACTTTGTGCCGATTCAAGTTTTGCCACCAAACAAGTTTGTCTCAAATTTATGGAAAAAAAAAAACCAACCTTCATATTTTCAGAGATTTTTCCTTTTCAAAATTGCAGGTAAGGGACTGTGTACCAGAAACACAGTTCACCCCTCTGTTCTGCCTCTGATAGACACCTCTGCATCTCCAACTCTGCCAATTCAAACCATGCTTCAAAAATCAGACTCCATCCATGTCTTGATGTGAACCTTTGGGAGAAGGTCTCTGGGGTAGACACTCATGGGAGGGGGTTTCTAGGATCCCAGGATTTATTTATATTTAATTTCACTAATTACTGACAAATTTCTCTCCAAAATACCTCATTAATTATTCCCACCAGCAATCCATGCAGGAGAGTGCCTGTGTCCTAACATCCTCACCATCACTGCGTATTATCAGATGGCCAGATGCTTTTCCCAATTTGATGGGTATAAAATGCCATTACATTGTGTTCTCATCTTCATTTTTCTGACTATCAGCAAGGCATGAGCTTTGTATATATGTTACCTATTTCTATTTTCCTTTCTGGGAAATCAATATTCATATCTTTTTGGTACCCCACTGCCCTTTCCCCCCCCTACTATATCATTTGTTCTTTTAGATTTTGACCCAAAAAATCAACATCTACTCCAAGGTCACAGTTATATTTATCGTATTTGCTGATTATATTTCTTAAGTTTTACTATCCATATTTCAGTCTTAATTCATCTCATTCATCTAGTGCTTATGGTTTTGTCTATGGTGTGAGGTTGTGATCTAAATTCTCCATGCTGTGAGTTCATTTCTCCTTTTACTAAATAAATAATCCGCACTTGCCCATTCACTGGTGATGATATCTCTCTTAAATACCAATAAAGTACAGAATCTGGTTAGGGCACTGATTGGAATTATATTTATTTTTATTTTCATTTGTGGAGATCTAACATCTTTTTATTGCCAAGCCATTCCATCCAGGAGCATGTTTATTTTTTTTAAGTATGTATGTATGTATTTATTTAGAGCATGAGCATGTTTATTTTTTTTATTTTTATTTTTTTATTTTTTATTTTTATTTTCATTTGTGGAGATCTAACATCTTTTTAATGCCAAGCCATTCCATCCAGGAGCATGTTTATTTTTTTTAAGTATGTATGTATGTATTTATTTATTTATTTAGAGCATGAGCATGTTTATTTTTTTAAGTATGTATGTATGTATTTATTTATTTATTTAGAGCATGAGCAGAGGGAAGGACAACTGACTCCATGCTGAGTGTAGAGCCCAATGTGGGGCCCAGTCCCATGACCCCGAGATCATGACCTGAGCCAAAATCAAGAGTAGGGTGCTCAACCAACTGAACCCCCACCTTATGTCTGCTCCTTAATTTAAATCTTCCTTTATGCCCTTGAAAAATGTTTTCATTTATTTATTTTTCTTCTTAGAAGACTTTTGTCCACTTGATACTTTCTAACTTGTTGTTGTAGGTAATACCCTATCTTGCTACCACTTTCTAGGTGGTTATTGTTAGTGTAAAGGCACTGACTTATTGACTTACACTATCTTAAAAGGAACACATTTGGGGACCCCGGGTGGCTCAGTGGTTTAGCACTGCCTTTGGCCCAGGGTGTGATCCTAGAGACCTGGGATCGAGTCCCACGTCAGGCTTCCTCCATGGAGCCTGCTTCTCCCTCTGCCTGTGTCTCTGCCCCTCTCTCTCTCTCCTCTGTGTATTCTCATGAATAATTTTTTTTTCAAAAAAGGAGCAAAAAAATAAAAAATAAAAAATAAAAATAAAAGGAGCACATTGAATGCTTCTCTACGAGTATGTCTTTTGCTATAGTCTCTTTATCAGATGATGGCTGTTCTCTACTAATTCCATATTTTAAAAAAATAAATAAAAAGAAATTTTAGATGTCCCTGCTAGAAAACATTTTTTCTACTTTCTACTGAGATTGTCACATAATTATTGTCCTTAACTTCCTTCATGTGGTTAATAATATTGAATTTATTCTAGTATTAAACGTTATATTCCTGCAATACATCCTGTATGTTCACTTGTGTTTTTTAAAAATACATATGTTGAATTTAGCTGGCTATGTTTCTTAGGATACTCACATCAATATTCTCATGTAAACAACTTCTTTCTTCTTTCTCTTTTATACTGTTCTCACATGATTCCCTCTGAGCTGATGAGAGGGTCTGGCTTTCCAATTTGCTTTCAAATTGCTACAATCCGGGCCCCCAAGAGACGACGACCATATTTAAGGCAAGTTGTGTATGTATATATGTGAGAGAGACAGACAGACAGACAGAGACAGAAGCAGAGATGACCTGGCCTGGAGGATGAATACAGTTAATCTATATATGAATAGGATTTTGCCAAATGAAAATAGCACCAGATGTGGTACAACACATGCAAGGAGGACAAGTTCTTTGGGTTCTCTGACTTCTGCAGTGATTGAGATGTTCTCAGGCAAAACACATTTTAGTCAGTCTGCTCGTGTTATCAAAGTTATTCTTGGAGACTTTGCTATTACTGCGATCCATGCTAGCCTGAGATATGGTAAATGGGGAAAATAAAGTATTTCACGGTCTTGGTCATAGAACTGAGTAACTGTGACCTGACATATTCTCAGGAAAATAAACTTCAAAATATCTGGATGGGAAAAGGGAACTAATTTCTTGTGTATATACTATGTACCAGGTGCAATGCTAGGAACTTTATATATGTATTATATCTCACTGAGTCCTCACAAGAGTACAACGAGTAAGGTATTAGATCCCAAATTTGTAAATAAGGAAACAAGAAGCTCCAAGGAGCTAAATAAACCAGTTATTAAGTAGTAGAGCAAGGATTCAAATCCAAATCTGTCAGATTCTCTGAGGTTTGTTTTTTTTTTTTTTAACTATGCCCTTATCTCTGGTTTTACTAATCTGCCTTTCTCCTGTCCTTGTGAATGTATATATCCTTGCTTATTTATTTATGGCCAATCAACCCCTTATAACCTTCTTTCCTTTTGCTATGGAAATAACCCAAGGGCAGTAGTTTGCCAAAGCAGCTGTGTTAGCTTATAAATGTTTTCTTCTTCCACCTTAAACCCAGGGGACTCTCAGGGCTGGCCGCCACAGGAACCAAAACAATAGCTTTTGAGATTCTTCTGCCCTTAAATCAGATCAGGGTCTTGGAGAAGTGCCCTATTTTACAAATACAAGAACGAATAGTAAGACATTAGTATAAGTAAGACATTCCCATTTTCCACTTTAATACCTCTGATGAAAGAATACCTGATGGTTGAACTAAAAGAAATTTGAAGTTTATGGAGAATCTCCTGTTTTGTTCTGGAAAAAAAAAAGAAATCATAACACTTTATGGTATTAAAAGTAGAGGGCAGCCCCAGTGGCCCAGAGGTTTAGCATCACCTTCAGCCCAGGGTGTGATCCTGGAGACACAGGATCGAGTCCTGCATTGGGCTCCCTGCATGGAGCCTGCTTCTCCCTCTGCCTGTGTCTCTGCCTTTCTCTCTCTCTCTCTCTCTCTCCCTCTCTCTCTCTCTCATTCTCTCTCTCTCTCTCCCCCCGTGTCTCTCATGAATGAATAAATAAAATCTTTTTTAAAAATAAAATAAAAGTAGATAAGAGCAGTAATTATTTATACAGTTATTGTTCTTTATAGTTGTCAAACATATGAATACTCTTCGTCTCTGTTGATACTTCCAATAGTATTTTAAAGCAGGTAAAGCAAACCTCCATTTTTACAGACAAGAAAACTGAGGCATGGAATTATATGCAAGTAAAGTGGATTCCATTAATTCCTCCAGCTCTTCATTTTGAACTGTATTCAATCCCTTTATCATCTATCTCTGAAGTTCTTCCCATTGAGAGGTAGGGTATATTTTCCTGACCCTTGGTTCTGTGTTTAACCATGTAATTTGTTTTGGTCAATAGGATGTTAGCAGACATAACTAAAGCAGAGACCTGAAATTGCTTGGTGGGTGTGTTTGCATTTCTCTGCTTGCTTTCTTGCTCTTCAGACATGAGAAGAACAATCCAGGCTGGCCAGCTGTTCCAAGAAGGAAGAGGACAGACATGTGGAGCAAAGCTTCCCCAGCTAAGACGCACCAGCCAACCCCAACCCGGAGTACAGCCTGCCACTGACCTGCAGACCGATAAGTTTTAGTTACATATGATTGTTGGTTTAAGCCACAGAGTTTGGGAAATAGTTTGTTACACAGCAGTAGCTAACTGATACAGCAAAAATAAATCAGTGAATAAGTTGTAGAATTTGAATTAGAATCCAGGTCTTTAAACATACAGTTCTTTTGACTTTTGACTATGCTCAGTTGCTTTTCATGCAGAGAGATTTTTATTTGAGTGTAAAGATGGAGCATTTTTGGTTAGGGTTCATGTCATACTCATCTTTGATTCCTCAGTACCTAGCCTAGTACCTTGCACATTGTAGGTACTTGGGATATGTTTATTAAGCAAATAAAAGATAAAAATATCAGAAACGTACCTCTATTCTTTGGTTTTTAAAAATTCTTAATTTTTAACAGATTCTTTTTAATAAAAAAGTCAAAAAGGAAGGTACATTACATAGGATCAGTTTAAGCTTCTAAAAATAGGTCCCAGTAACCACACAAAGAGGGCACAATAATCATTTTCTTTTCTGACATCTGTCCATATGCAGCATATTTCCTCTCTGAAGAAAGATCAAACCCCATAAAATGCATCATTTATATGCCACTCCCCATTATGAAGCAGCATGGAGACCATTAATGAGAAGCAGAGGCTAAAAGAAGAGTTTCAAGAGTTGCTTTCAGGCAGACTGCGGCAAAAGGCATAGTCCTTTGGGAATTGCACACAGGCACATAGGACAAACATGGTACCGATTCCCCACTTGCCCCCCACCCTCACCCCTGTCTCCACTCCTCCAGTTGCCACAACAGCTTGAGGTAGAGAATTTGTAAAACCCACATGGAGAGATTTCTCCTCTGATTTTTTTAATCTCAGAAGTCCAACAGTGCCGATGAAGGTAGCTGTGACATTTGCAATTTTCCATGCACCAGGCCCATTCCATTTTCCTTCCTGGTGCTGCTTCCATGGTACAGTAAACCTCCAGCGCTGACAATAATTACAGCCAGAATAAAACGAAGGGAGTAATAGGAACAAAGCGTGGCTGTAATTGCCTTTTCATTATTTGCTAACAGTTAGTTATTCAGTCACAGGGAAAAATTACACAGTAATTGGATGACAATGGGGAAGCAATCACTGAATCCCACAACTATGATATTTTTGCTTGTTGGGCTTTAGACCTTTTATTCATATTTTGATTAAACAGCTGGAGCATTAAACTGACATACGAATGTATCCTTGGTCAAATTCCAATGTGTTTGTTTCTACCCCATTCAAAATGTTGAATTTAAACTAGCACATACAGTAGACCTGTAAATACTGTAGTCTATTGACTTTCAAATAAATCTCTCCTCCTTACCCCAGTTCATAAAGAAGGCATAGTGGGTGTAATAGCATGGACATTTTTTTTTAACACATCAGTTTTCAGTTGGTGTTTTAAAAAGGAACAATGTGAAACCACATGGTGCATTCTTCTTATATTCAGATTTTTCTCTAATTTAACTTTCTAAACCCAAGACCATTATAAATGGATCCTTAGAAAACATTTACTCTTCCTTCTTCCTACAAGTTGAGAAACTGAGGCCCAGAGAGGAAACTGACATGTTTAGAGTTATCCAACCCTCTCTCTTTTTTAGGACTAGAAACCAGAACTCTGACTCTTACTATGCTATCAAAATGTCTTCTGACTCCACATTTGCTTGCAGGAGGGGAACTAAAGAAGTAAGACAGGTAAGATCTATGCCTGCATAAGCATGCATCTCCATATTCACACTCACACACACACACACACACACACACACACACTCACACATACATCCCATGTGGATGCTACATGTTTCTTGACTGTGGAACATCATTTAGGGGTTTCCTGCTCCATGTTTGTGATCTTCATGATAAGCTTCATGGGTAAGACCATTCTTTGTATTATTCCAAGTATTCTAGGGCCCAGGCAATGTAAAGAATAAGTCTATGCATTTGGATGCATGTGTGAAAATGTCTGTGTTGGGGGCTAGCGATGAAAGATGGAAAAATTGCCACAAAGCCTTCATTTAAAGATTAAGATTTTCTGCTTGGGACATAAGATGCAGTAAATTATATGCATGTGACCTTGAACCCATTTCAATAAGTAGGTAAGAGAAGCATGACTCAAAGAATTGGTTATGGACAGGTAAGGCGTAAAGAAGGGGGTTATTTGGGAACAGGGTGGGTATAGAGTTGTGATTAACACAGAGAGGCAGGAAATATGCTTGGTGCTTCATATACATGATTTCATTTAATTCTCATAGTAGCTCCATAGGACAAGTTTTATTATCCCTATTTTATAGATAGGGACTAAAACTTAGAGAGAGATTAGCTAAGCCTTGCTTAAGATCATCAAGCCAGTCAGTGTGACAGCAAAGGACTAAAACCCAGAAGCTAAGTTTTGACCTCTGAAGTCATTGATGACCTTTAGCCACTTGCAAGTAATTGCAACATACCCAATTTTCCAGGTCAATCCACGTTCTTTGATGTTTACCCTCTGCCAGGGACCACGGGGATTCAAAAGTGAATTAAAAATTCCTGTCCTCAAGATGCTTAGCTTTTCTTGGCAGAAACCATGAACCAAGGCATGAATATGTCAGTGCAGTGTCAAGTCCATTCCTATGACTGGTGACTTAGGTAGGGTTCCCCGTAAGCAGATCTGGAGACAAAGACTTAAGTGCAACCAGTTTATTTTGAAGGTGATCCCAAAACTTGGATCCCTACCTTTAAGGAATGAAACCAAAACAATATAGGCAGGAGGCCAACATAAGATGCATTGAATTTTACTGCCAGGGGACATCTGGGGCCTAGAAGACAGTGGGGAACATGCCTTAGTGTTATCCTTAACTGCTACCTGAAGGCTGAAGGAATGGGGGCTATTACTGACCGTCACTGGTTAAGGGCTGTTTCTGAGGGCATTAACTCTTTGTGTTTCCCATTTACTCTGCTTGTGAGCTCAGAGTCCACCAGAAAAATCTCTTGGCAGAAACGCACAGGCATTCTCAGTGAGCATCCTTCCGTGTCAACAGGTGAGTACCAAGGTGACCTGGGTGGGAAGCTGACAGTATCTGCCACTGTGGTGAAAGGCACTGTCCCATAGTGGGTGGCGTGGCTGAGCAAGACTTGGAAGGTCAAAGAAAGAGCATTCTAGAGCAAGGCACACAGTTGCATGAGGGCATTGCTCCAGACCATCCTTTCTAAAGGACCTGCCAGGCTTTGTATCAGAAGCAGAGAGTGCTCAGTTTCATCCTAGTAAAATTCACTATATAGAATTTATATATACATATTTCTTATTCTGGCATTCAAGGCTCTTGTAATCCAATCTTAGTTTACCTCTTGACAAATTCTTAGCAATCCATCCTGGGCTCCTATTCCTGTCCACATTGGTACCTGTATTGCTGCCTGAGTCCTGCCTTCAAGGCTTTTCCAATCATTGAGAGTCTCAGCTCCAAGCCCACCTCGCACAGTCTTTCCAGACCTTTCTTTGCCCTTTGCTCCTGGCCTCACACACTTATGCAGCCTCCAATCACTTCCAGTGATAGAAGCCACCATCCCTCTATGCATTTCCCAAAACCCCAAAGCTCCAGAAACTCAAAATGTTTTTTTTTTTTGTTTTTTGTTTGCTTTCTTTTTTGAAAAATCTTACATAGTAACAAAACCTGACCCACACTGACTTCAAGCTATTTATAGTTTTTATTTGATCTAAATATTCATAC
This sequence comes from Nyctereutes procyonoides, assembly GCF_905146905.1. Classification (NCBI taxonomy): domain Eukaryota; kingdom Metazoa; phylum Chordata; class Mammalia; order Carnivora; family Canidae; genus Nyctereutes; species Nyctereutes procyonoides. The sequence continues at coordinate 24,493,505 of NW_026575052.1, read as the reverse complement.
ATTTCAGTGCATAAATATTCACATAATTTTGTTACAGAATGCAGCCCCAGACCCTGCTACAATTTTATAAGGGCTCCGTGTTTCTTTTCTAAAATATTTATATGTGCACATTTCTTTGCTAAAATCTGAACAATTTGAAATTATAAAACATATATCTCTAGCTCAAGAGATTCAGATACGGGGTTGTGAGCCTGTAACAACAGCAATAATAACAGACCTACTCTAGTCCATTCTGAGTGCTTTATATATGTAATGATTTTAATCCTTATAAGGACCTGACAAGAGAATTCTGGTATCTAATACCCAAAGGAAAATAAGGTTCAGAGATGTTACCTAACTTGCCCAAAGTCACACAACTAGTAAATAGCTGAGCCAGAGTTTGAACCTCAGGCGGTCTGGAAGAGTTCAAGGTTTTTCTTGTTTCACTGTGCTTCTCAGTGCCTGCCTTGGGGTCGTTCAAAGCACCCAGCCCAGATGAATCTTCTGGCTTGTTCCTGAGTGTCTTCCAGGGGACTCTTTCTCCTGATTCTGAATTCTCAACTCTGAGCTCCAAGCCCCAATCTTGCCCTGGGCCACTTCATTGGTGCTAGGGTTGGGGTAGAACTTCCAGAAGTCTCTTGCAGACTTTAGTGATCTGTAACTCACCCACACCACAGCCTCAAGGAGAGTAACTTGCCTCTTGCAGCCTGGCCCTAGAGGCTGTTGAGCGGATCTGTAGCCCCTCTCCAGGCTCCTCCTTCCCACCGCCAGAGCTTTACCCGTGACTGTCTGCTGTCTTACAGCCATTCTAAGATCTTTTTTTTTTTTAATTTTATTTATTAATGAAAGACACAGAAAGAGGCAGAGACATAGCAGAGGAGAAGCAAGCTCCCTGCAGGGAGGCAGGAAGGTGGGGAGACTGATGCGGGACTGGATCCCAGGACCGAGGATCATGTCCTGAGCCAAAGGCAGACGCTCAACCGCTGAGCCACCCAGGTGTCCCGGCCCGTCTAAGATTTGAGACCACATAAGTCTGTGTCCTGAGTAGTAACTCAGGATGCTGCATATGGCAGGGCCTTTGATATGTGTGGGAGCAACAATACTTAATTGAAGAAGGAGGGGCAGATCTAGGCTCCTTCGCTAGTGTAGACATAGTCTTGGTTTTGAAATTACTCTCACGCCTGGCTATCCTCCCCTTCCCCCACCAGTCTGTGCCAGAACGAAAACATAAATGGAGAAGGAGACCATGCTCTTAACAAAGAGGAGGATTATTTATTAATGCTCATTCTGCATCAGTCACTTAGATGCCTTGTGTCTGTTGATCCTCAAAACAGCCCCCATGAGGAGGCACCACCATTGTACCCTTTCACTGTAAGAAGAAACCGAGGGACAGGGAAGGTAAATTGCCTAAGGCCTCACACACCCACTGTACCTGTCAACTGTTGCCACAGTAACTGTGTAACAAATCACTCCTAAACTCAGTGGTTAAAGTTAAGTCATTTATTCTTGCTTACACCTGTGTTGGCTGGGATAGCTTTCTTGACCTCTTCTGGGCTCTGGCAGGCCTGAATCCAAGCTGTGGTTGGGTTTAGGTCTGCTCCAAATGTTTCTCATCCTCTTCGGACCAGGGATTTGTCTGGGCATGTTTCTCTCCCAGTGATGGCTAAAACACAAGAAGGGAAACCTGATCATATCAGAACCACTAACACCCCATTGGCCAATGGAAGTCACATGGCCAAGCCCAACACTGGGGTAGGAGGCACACCTCACTTGCCATGAGGCAATGGCCCAAAGCATGGCCACGCCCAATATCTATGGAGGGGGGAAGTGTACTCCTTCAGAGGACATGAGGAAGACGGTGTGCAGAGAAACCATCTGTCTAGTGGTAAGCCTAATCTACTACCCACTAGAAGGTGGAGCTCTGGAGTCATGGCCTCATAAGCACCATCTTTAGTAGTAACAAGTAGCCAGGGAAGATCTTTTGGTCATAGGCAACAATGCCCACACAGGCTCTTGGTTTTTGCCCTTGAGTCCGAAAACCTAAAGCTGCTCCAGAGGCTAGTGAGAGGAGGTGGGATAGCCTGCACAGTGGATGGTTCAGGTGGGAGTGTGCTCTGCCCAGCTGACATACCCCTCACACCCACACATGACCCTGCCTTTGTGCTTCCTGCTGGGATTCAGACCCATCATAGATGTTTAACTCCCTCATCCCTCTCCGTGCAGCCTTGGAATGTATCATCAAAGTGCAGTGCGAGTGCGTTTGAATTCTTTGCCTGGCAGCAGACCTGTTTTCTTGTGTTTAAAAAGACTGTTAGAAATTCCTAAATTTTGGAGCTGTGTTTTTACTGGGAGGGAAGAACGAATAGAAGCAGCTCCCAGTGGATTAATTTATTTGTATTTTGCTCTAACTCCTGACATTTGGAAAAGACTTGAAGATCTTATTAATGTTTGCTATTTTTGATTTGCTTTGGAGGTTGCTAGACTAAGCCACAGAATCCTGGAAAATAGACTTGTTCTTTTCCTTTTCAGAGGTGCCGGGTCTGAAACTATTTCAGGTGCCAAGGGTGGCCAGTCCTCAACTCTGGTGCTACCACTTGTCATCACCCTCACCCCAGCAGACATTTCGAAGAGATTTCAGCACTGCCGCCTGCTAAGCCTATAAATGGCCCCAGATCCTCCCAACAGAGTCCTCCAGACAGCCGCTACTTCTTGATCAGTGTTAATGCAAACTAATTGCCATCCTTGCTCTAAAACTTTTTAATTTTTAACATGCCAGTAAAATAACTTTATCCAAATCTTTGCAGAATTCTGATAAAGATACTGCCATCTTCTGTTCTAATTCTTATTATGCTACTACTCAACTAAAAATCGTCAGTCTCCAAACTCCTTAGCTTGCCATCAAGGTTCTCCAGTATTTGACACTTTCACTCACCAAGACTAATGTCCTTCCAATCTCTTTATCACCCCTTGTGATAGGCAAAATTCTAATCAGGCTCCTAAGAATCCTGTCCCCATGGTATACATGCCACATGTCATCCCTCCCCTTGCGTATGGGAGAAACCTATGAGTAGGTTTAGGTTATTAATCAGTTGACTTGGAGTTAAATAAAAAAATTAACCCGGGTGGGCCTGACCTAATTAGGTGAGCTTTAAAACAGAGAGATTGGAACCTTCCAGAAGTCAGAGAGATTCTCCTACTAGCCTTGAAAAAGTAAGCTGCCATGTTGTGAGAGGGTCTACAAAGGAGGAAACGACAGGGCCAGGAACCTGAGTGGCCTCTAGAAGCCATGAGGGGACCCTGACTGATAGCTAAGAAGAAAACGGGAACCTCAGTCATATAACAGCAAGGAATGGAGTCCTGCCAACAACTACATGAGCTTGGAAGAGGAGCTCCAGAGAGGAGGACTTTGATTTTAGCCCTGTGTGGAGAATCCAGCTAGGCTGAGTCCAGACTTCTGACCCACAGAAGCTGTGAGATGATACATGTTTGTTATTTCAAGCTGCTAAGTTCATGGTAATTTTTTATACAGTGGTAGGAAACTAACACATCCCTATCCTCAAGCCACATGCAATTCCTTGTTATTATCCTTCCCCAGGCAAGTTTTCCTAACTCTGGGAAAACTTTAATCAGAGCCTTTTCTCATGCTGGGAGCCTTTTCTCGTGCTGGGAGCCTTTTCTTATCTCTGTGACTGAATCTTACCCAAATATCACCTCTTCCCTGAAGCCTTGTCTTGGCAAACCTAGACATATGTTACCTGGTCATTTTTTTTTTTTTTTTTGCAATGCCACAGTTATTTTTCTTTACTTGGGCCTTGTATTGTCAAATGCCCCAGGCACTTGTTTTTCATTCCTGTCAGACTACAGGCTCCCTTGGGGGTAGTCTGTGTCTGCCTCATCCTTGTAGCCCATTCCTACCTAACTTCCTATATTGTCAACACGCATTTTAAGCCTTGGGAAATAGGTGAAAAGGGCTGTTGATTGAAGTAGATGTCCACAAGGGTTCTAATTTATGGTAATGTTTACCATTTGGTAATTAACAATAATGAGACTCTTTGGTAAGGTCCATCATCAACAGTACCATAGAAAGTATATGTATGTCAGCTGTCAATCACTGAAATAAAGGCCAGCTTCATCTAAGAAATGAATTGGGTTATGGGAAACTGCAGAAGAAATATTTGATAGAGGGAGTGGTGGAAGACAAAAGTTACATTCTTTATAAATTGAAGTAGGGAATCTAGGAGGATTGGCTGCTTTTTTCCTAATTGATGGAATTGGATTGAGAAACAGAATCCATGCCCCATTTGTATCCCAAAATAATAATGGAATCAGGTACTCATTCATCTCTTTCTCACAATTCAAGCTCCCTGTCACCTAGACACATGTGTATCTGCTTTTCTACTGCATGAGTACTGCTCTTTGAGGCAACATTGTCTGATGACAAATGCTAGGCATAGACAGAGCTCTCCTCACTTAAGGGTGAGTAAACAGGGGGAAAAGTATAACACATGAAAGACTACCATAGAGCATTCATCCTGAAGACCCAGAAAATGCGGAGGCCTCTGAAAATAATTTTCTGCTAGAAACAAAAAAGGAAATTAGAAAGCTATTTAGCATTCTCCATGGAATACTCAAGGAGACTATTATTTTTTGAAGAAGCAGATGAAAGCCAAAAGGCAGATACAAATTGACAACAGAATCTCATATGGTGAGAGGGTGAAGAATTGTGAGCAAGTTAAATGCCAAAACAAAATTAAAATCCTCATCAGATGCAAGAGAAAGCAAAACATACAAAAGAAAACTGAGTGTCATGAAGAACAAACTTGAGCCATGCTACCGAGACTAAGAGAGTGAAACAATGAGGTAGTGTCACAACGCAGGTCCTTAATAATAACTTAATGGCTATATATGTTTCTGAGGAGGATATAAGCAAACTTGGAATAAAAGCAATGATCAAAAAATAATTAGGGCTGAAAAGGTCTGAGTTTGTGGATCTGAATAGTTCATCGCATGTTAAATGAAACTATAGAGAAGACAGACTCAAATCAGCCCACCTACTGATTTTAGAAAATTATAAATACCCTTAAAGAAAAATCAGATTGTCTGAAATAGAATGAAAATCAGGTCACCTCTAAGTTCTTCTACAAACCTGAGAGTCAGAACACAATGGAACAATGTTTGCAGAATTTGCAAGGAAAGGCTTTATAATGATATTATACATGTATAGCCAGGTTGTTTGTCATATATGAAGGTTTTGGGAGGCAGATCCCAATACGTAAGAGCTCTGGAAAAAATCAAGGAAAAGAAATAAACATTTAAGTAATATTTATTGAACATCTTGTATGTGCCTGGCATACTTCAAGGTGCTGGGCTTACAATAATGATCAAAACAGATGAAGTTCCTGCCATCACAAGACTTACATCTTAACAATAACAATAGAAATACACAAATAAATAGATATAAGATATACTACTATCCAGTAGAGAATGCTGTGAGGATAAAGAAAGTGGAGCAAGGTGATAAAGAATGACAAGGTTGTTACTTTAGATAGCATGGCCATAGAGGACCTCTCGGAGAGTGAATAACAGAGCAAATTAAATCATGGAAACAGCACATAAAAGACCACGAGAGGGAAATTTGCTCACCATGACTGAGGAAGAGTTAATGAGGGCATTATAGTTTAGCAGAGTTGGAGGGAAAGAGATATGGGAGATGGATTTGGAGAGAGAGTCATGGGGTAGATCAAGTGGGGCCTTGACACTGGGATTTCAAAGTCTGGATTTCATTTCAGACACAATGGAAACCATTATGTGGATTTTTTCTAGGGGAGTAATGTGACCTGACTTATGTATTGAAAAGATCACACAGGAGTTGATGTGGAAAATTAGACAAGGAGAGGTGAAGGGTCCAGAGGAAATGGGGAGCCTGATCAGGAAAGCCACTACAATAGCCCAGGTGGCCCATGACAGTGATTTTGGTCAGGGTGTCAGACGTGGAGCCATTACAAAATGACCAAATGTGAGATATATTTTTAAGGTACTAATGGGTTAGATGTCAGGTATGTGAGGAAAAGGAGAGTCAGCGATGACACCAAAGTGTTTGGCTTGAAAAATAGATAAATGGAGGTGCCATTTCGAGAATGGGATATTAGGAAAGGAGCATAGAAGAAAAGCATTAAGTTTCTGTTTCAGACATATTAAATTTTAGATGACTATTTTATATATATATATATATACATATATATATGTACATATATATATATATATAATATATATATATATATATATATCAAGGTAGGCCTTGGCTTGGCCAGGGAGCTGCTTCTTAGCAGTGACTATGCTATGGAAGGAGACACAGGAGTAGTGGACCGTTACCCATCTCTGCTGTAACATCCAAGTGAAAATGTTAAGTGCCCGGTAGGATGCAAGTATCACAGTCAGGGGCAAAACTGAAGTCAGACAGATCCACTTCCAGGAGTCATTAGCATGTAAATGATGAATGACACGTAAAGCCACGAAGACCGGATTCCATCCTTAGGGCAGGGGATCACAAACTACAGGTCATGGGATGGCCTGTATCTTGATCCATTAAAGTTGTGTCCAAACACACCCGTGCTCACTCCTTCTCGTATTGTCTTCGTCTGTTTTTGTGCTGCAAGGGTGCCAGTCCCCAGAAGAAAGAGCTGGAAATTGTTTCTCGTGTGTCCTTCTAGAAGGTTTACCCATATCTATCTGTCATCCATATATCTATTTACCCACTATCATACAAATTCGCACATAAACATACATAGGGATGAAAAATTTTTGCGTATATATTTATCTGGGATATAGATGCATACATTTTTAGATTATGTAAAAGGGTTGCACTATATACATTGTTTTATCACTTAGGTTTTTTACATTTAATATATCTTAAATATTTCTTTTCGTGACAGTGTATATAGGTGTCTTCTCTCTCTCTCTGTCTTTAGTAGCTGCCGAGTATCTGGTTTTATGGATTTATCATAAGCAGTCCTCTATTAATTGACAATTTGATTGGTTATTTGTTTATTTATTACCCCACCCACCCTTCAATGCTGTCATGAACATCCTTATACATTTTTTTGAGCACTAATACAAGTCTATCTGCAAGATAAAGATATTAAAAGGTAAATGACTAGGTCAAAGGGTAGATAATTTTTAATTTTCATAGTTATGGACTACTTGCCCTCTGTAAAATCTGTGCTAATATGCATTCTCATCAACAGTGTATGAGTGTGCTTATTGGTTTTAAAACCACTTAAAATTAAGGATTTGAATATGCTTATACAGAAATATATCTTAAAATGAGTAAAGCAGTCACCACATTGTGTATATGACTTTGACTTTGATTCCTTTAGAATATGATCCATAGTATAATCTTTACTACACTATATATATATCTAGTGCAAGTCTTAGCGGACTCAAAGAAGCATTTTATAAAACATTTAAAAATTTGAACTGGGCCTTACACGGTACTGCATGATTCATATGAAATCATATTGACACACTAGCTCACTTTGCCTTTTACTGTGACATACATAAAAAGATATATTAAATATATCTATCATGTGATAAAGGAAATGTTTCCTATTAAAAAAATGTCTACCACGCTTCTCCCAGGTTCTGCCACAATGCAAATTTTGTATTATGGTTCTTAGTACATTTTTTCTTGCAGCTAGATCTTTATTAAAGTCAATGAAAGGCTGTGCTTTTCATGTTATGAATAGGCCTCATAATTATCTAATGCAACTACTCCAAAAATCAGATTAGTAATTAGCTGGACCAACTGATTGGTATGACTTCCTGGATGTGGCTCTTTAATGTTGAACATTTACTTTGTGCTTGAAGGATTTGTTTGTGTGTTTCCTATGTGTGATGAGAGCTTTTCAATAATTAGCTCCTAAGGGATGTCGTATTCCAATAGTTAAAGAATAATTACAGCCTTATGAAAAGTGAAATGACTTTGGCTTCCTTTTGTTGTGGTTTAATTGTATGCAACAAGTCTAGGAGGCATCTCATTTCAAATTGTGATAGTGAAGATGTAGCTTTCATTTAAAAAAAAAAAAGGTGTGAACATTGTAAAGTGGCAAATTGGTATAATTTTGAAAACAAACAAGCAAACCACCCTATTAAAACAAGCCTTGTGTTATTTCATTAGTTCATAATTTTGATTACAAATTAAACTGTGGCAGAGTGAGAAGTTGTAAGGTTATAACTACAATGAGGTGGTACTTGAAAAAGTTCACATCAAAAGACATCAGCTGGGAGATAGGCATTGTAATGGACTGCTAATTAGTGCCAGCCACAGAAACGAAGAAGAATAGAATGACAGGCCAGTTCTCACAGATCATATAGTTGGGGGGAGAAATGAGAGTAAAACACTAAAAAGAATATTTGTTTTTACAATGCCCTTCCTTTTATTTTTGAAAATTTGGCTTTTGGAGGAAAAAGAAAAGGTCTTAAATCCAACTGTACCATGACATTTTCACTCTAAGCTTGTATGAGGTGCTAGAAGGTGCTACTTTATACAGTAACATGTCAGTCAGCTTTTGCTGTAATGATGCTGTGTAACAAAATGCGCCATAACTTGGTGCCTTAAAATAACAAGCATTTATCTGTCACCCATAGATCTGTGGATTGGGCACAACTTGACTGGACCAGGCTGGACTCCAGGATCCAAGCTGTAGGTCAGGCTCAGATCTGCTTTATCTATCTTCTCGACCGATGGCTGCCCAGAACATGCTCTTCTCACAAAGTATAGCAGAGGCACAAGAACTGAACAAAATGCACAAGGATATAAGTTTCTGCTAGTTTAGTGGTAAACTTCCATTTGCCAAAGTGAGTCACATGACCCCGCCTAAGATCAGTGGGGTAGGGAAGTGTACTCTACCCACAGTGCAAGAGGAAGGAAAAAAAAATATGTGAACAATCACTCAGATTAACATAGTACCACATGTTGATCATAATGGTTGATCTTCCACTGATAGGAATGAAGATCGTCCCACATAATACACACACACACACACACACACACACACACACACACACACACACATCTTTGATTACATCAGGCCACGCTTAATGGAAAATGTTCAAGAAAAGGAAATATGGGGCATCTAGGTGGCTCAGTGGCTGAGTGTCTGCCTTTGGTTCAGGTAGTGATCTTGGGGTCTTGGAATCGAGTCCTGCATTGGGGTCCCCGTGGGGAGCCTGCTTCTCTCTCTGCCTTTCTGTGTCTCTCATGAATAAATAAATAAAATCTTTGAAGAAAAAAAAGAAAAGGAAATATGACGAGCCCCTTTTACTTGCAGCACTGGATGTAACAAGACCTAGTAAAAAGCCATGCCTCTTGTGCAGTGAGATTTGGGCCAATGGAAACCCAAAGCTGAAAGAGTTAAAGGAATATTTTCCTTCTGCCTACTTTGAAAATCCTATAGGTCAAATGTGTGATGAAAAGTAGACCTGCTTTGAAAATGCTAGAACTTTGCCTAAACTTGTGTAATTATCCATGCAAAACCTGTCTTGTTTCAATGCATCCTATCAGATGGCTTATCCCAGCACTGATGAAATTAATAATCCACAGAGCTGGCGGCAGCCTTGTTGAAGCCATGCACCTTGCAAATAGTTGAACTCAGAATGGTCTGGAAGGAGGAATAAAACTGTAGAACCTCCTTGGTTAAGTGACATCACCCATTTCAGAGTGACCGGTCTGTGATTCTGAAGCAGATCGTGGAGGAATTCCAAGCCCATCTACGTTCCTTCATCAAATAACTGGAGGAGATTAGAGATGGTTTTTTTTGCATAGCTCTGTTTTTGACCATTACACGATGTGGACAAAGAAAACTCACTGCTTGCGAACTTGTTTTTAGAAATCGTCACATCCCTGGAAATGGTGAGATGTTGCCTTAGAAGAAACCCACAGTATCTGTGTGTAGCAGACACTGTGCTCTGCTGGCATCTCCTCGGCACTCACCGTCCCTGCATTCTGATGACTTCTTGCTGTAAACACCTGCCACTCTCTGCCTGAGAATATTTTCTGGCTGCTGGGGTAGGCTTGGCCCATGCACCAGGCAGGCCCCAAATGTGGGAAAGTGAGTATCTCCAGGGGAGCAGCCTCAACCAGTGATGGATGGGCTTGATGTTGAAGCACCCGATCTTCCTGCCCCCTTGCTTGGGACAATTCTGAATCACATTCTCCACTCTTTCCCAGGATTTGCCAGGAGGACTGAGCCCGAGTGGCCCACAGCAATAACCTGCTCCATAATGCACTCTTTATTGTCTTCTTTCCATTCCCTGACTCACTTCCCCACTCCCCTACAGGTGCTTCCTGGGATCACCTCCAAAATAAACTATTTGCACTCAAATCCCCGTGTCAGGGGCTGTTTGGGGGAAACCCAACCTAAGACACTGTACACCTGCAAAGCTTGACATTTCATCTGGTTTTGCTACTTGGTGAATAAAAAAGCTCTGTCCATTATCCTAACTCACTGCTTTTTTCAAAAGATTCTGCTAGTGTTAAAATAGTCTGCCAACAATGCTGACGGGCATCTGGTCAACCCCAGGGAAGAGTCTTCATGAGATCAGAGCCAGGTCCTGATTAGCCACCTCTCCAAGGGACTTGTCAGAAAGTGGGGAGCAGACTGAGAAGGCTTTCTCCAGTATCCTGAAGTTGCCTAGTTTCCAAGGACAAGTCTTAACCTGCTTGATAGACTCTTGGACAGAAGAGAAGTGCCCATTCTCAAGACGATTAGGAAAAATTTCTTTATGCTTTGGCATCTTTGGCAGATTTTTTTTAAGCCAAATAGACAGGATACATCTTTGCATTCAGTGTCCTACCATCCTTAATGCGGAAGCTGCTGCAGATGAGCTGAGCCCTTTAGATATCATACTTCTCTTCTAGGTGAGGCGACTAGTGGGTGGTGGAGAGTTTACATACTTCCTTGACGTCAAGCTGCAGCCTACTGTAAGATGAGTGAAGGAGGAGACACTGCCCACGTCAGAGGGCTCGCTGGCTCTAAGAAGGCGACACTTTGTTCAGAAATTTTAACATGTGCATCTGAGAATGAAGGAATTAGAGGGTGGAATCTGGTTAGTGCTAGTTAGATTGACTTGGCAGAAACACTTGGTGGTGGCAATGGGATCGTTGCCTCCAAAACTTTTTTTCCTTTGCATTACTGATTTTCCTTGGAAACCACAGCTTATAGAAGTTTAAGTGATTTATTCCACTATGAATATATAGAAAGCTATTTTTGAAATGTTTTTTTTTTCTCTTGAAGATGAACAAGTTCCTCTGGAACTGTTGATTTAACTATTCTTATATGAATAATCCTTAGCACCTTTCACATACAATGGAAAAAAGAGAAAGTCTGCCGTTTGGTTCAATCACAAATGTTCTCACTTAATAAATTAAGCTTGATGAGGTTTTGGCACACCCGTCTTCTGTGTTGCTTTCGCGTAAATTTTAATTCCAATCTGTTTCCTTGTAAACAGTGGATAAGCTTGTAGGAATGTTCTCTCCCTTGTTTAGGGATGATTTGCCTTTTCTGCTCCAGTGTCTGTCCTTACCTCCACCCCCTCTCCAAAAGTCTTCACATATTTCTTCTCCTTCAGAACTTATATAAATATATGTTTCTTTGTGATGCTAAAAACTAATCTTTGTTTTTTCAGGCTTTTAGGAGGGATACTTACCTTAATCCTCTTAGGTCTGTGTGCCTTGAAGTGATAGCACTTGGGAAGTTTCAAGTTTCAAGAGCAAGCTCTCCTAGGACCTGGTTGGAGGGAGCTTCCCTGAGATTCCTGTCCTATCAGCCCTGTGGGGAGCACTTGAAAAAGATGTATGTCTCCCACTGTTGCTCTGCGTTTGTATATCTACCAATGGTGCATTTAAAGAAAAGAACACAAAAGAAAAGAGAGGGGGGGTGGCTGGCAAGAAGAGAAGAGAGGACAGAAGAATTTAAATCATAATACATTGTTTCCACTTTTCTGCCTTTTACAAAAAATTAATTTCCTAATTATGGAGGTATTCCCCCCCTTTCCCTTCTCTCTCTCTTTTTAAAAAAAGATTTTAGAAGTCCACTTATTTTATTAAGATACTGTATTCCCATTATCAGGCTTATGCAATTAATAATAAACTGGAGGGTTTCTGATCTGGCATCCAAAGCTGTTTGTAAATCCCATGTCTCCACATTACCGATCAACAAACCAGCCCTCAGCAAGTTGCCTTGATAAAGATCCTCATCTCCCAGAGCATTTATTAAGCACCTTGCACTGCCCAAGAGGTAGTGAGAGGTGCTGATACTGAGCGAGAAATTCACCAAAGCAACTGTCAAGATTTGTTTGTTTTAAAAAACGCCCTCTGGCTATTATTTGGGATTTAGTGAAAGTCATTTATTTAATATTCAATAGCTGGTCTCCCTCGCCAGGATCTAAACCAATGTCTCCTGAGTGCGTACAGTTCACAGGCCTCCGACCACACCACAGTCATTCAGGGGAGCTGTTAAAAATGTGAATTCTCACGCCACAGACCTGCAGGATTCGAACTTAGAGTGGAGAAGAGGAATGTGCATTTCTAACAAGCTGTCCTGGAGCTTCTGCGTAACTAAAGTTTGAGACACCCCCCCCCCAATCTGGCTTCCCCACCCACCCCTATTTCAGCTCCTGGGTACCCAATCGAGGTAACTCCCTCTGGTCCCTGCTTCCTCTCCCTTTTTAAATTATTTTTTTTAAAGATTTATTTATTTATTCATGAGAGACACACAGAGAGAGGCAGAGACATAGGCAGAGGGAGAAGCAGGCTCCATGCATGCAGGGAGCCCGACGTGGGACTCGATCCTGGGACTCCAGGATCACGCCCTGGACCAAAGGCAGACGCTCAACCCCTGAGCCCCCAGGAGCGCCGCCTTCCTCTCTCTGCTGGGGTGGCAGTGTCTCGGGGAGGGGAGGTGGTCTAAGCATCTGTTGATTTCGCCTGTTTGGCACTGATTTCCCACTCCCTTCTGGTAATAGGTCTCAGATTCTCCTCCTGAGGAGCCAACCCTCCCCGGCCCTTAACTCTTGGGATCCTACAAAACCCAACATCTCCAAGCCTCTAGGAGGGGTCATGTGACCCAAGCCCAGCCAATCAGCACACTCCGTCCCTGGGGCCACAGCCGTTGGTTGGTGGACACGTGAGTGAGCTAATCTTGGGAGACCCGAGCTGGGGTTTCTGCCGCAAAAATAGAGAAAGAGAATCTTTCTCTTTGTTGGGATTGCTGGTGATGAGAATGACGTAAACCTGGAACTGCAGGGGAGGAAGCAGGGACCCTTGCCTCCATGGGGACAGGTCCAGCCCAAGAGTGTCGCCAATGATAGAGCCAGGACCAGAGCTTAGCAACACAATGGGAGGACCAAAGTGCTGCTCCCACCCTACTTCAGTCCCTGGGTTCCATCATAGTTGCAAGGCACACATGCCTCAGCTGGTATATCCCCGTTTCTGTTTCTTCCAGTCTGACTCAGGTTTCTGACATTTTCCCCAGAAAGAAGCCAATTGTGGAGAAAGTGAAAAAAAAACCTGATTTCTTGCACAGTCAGGGTTGGTCTGGTTTGGACTAACGTTGGATGTTCAGTCTGAGGACTGACCTAATGGTGATCAATAAAAATAGGTTAGATTGGGGATCTGGAAGCCCCCAGGGCTATGGATAACTCTTGGGTTGATTCCAAGATGCTCAGACTAAGTCGAGGCCTGGAATATTCTGTGACATCTTTGTGAACATGCGGTCTGCCAAGAATAAGTCCTTAAGGGGACAGTGAAACAGAGTGTTTGCATTGGGGTCTCATGGAAAATGCCACACCATAGCCATTATACTTTTAGTCTTGATAACACACTCTCCGCAGACTCCATAGCTTAAGCATGACCTCTGTAGCTGGTCCAGCCCTTCAAAACTATGATCACCGCAGATTGTTCAAGTCATAATGGCACCTACTCGAATTCGTGTAAAAAAACACAAGCTCTGGAAACATGAACATATGGGGAAGAAGATCAAAATATGGTTAAGAACAAGGATTTTGACGTCAGAAATGACTCCATGTCTTGACTCTATCAGTTGCTATCTGCTTGATCTGGACAACTTGTTTAGAGATTTTATCTATAAAAGAGGATAATAATGGTACTCTTGTGTATAGATAACTGTAAGAATTAAATGAGATCATGCATATTCTGCTTAGTGCAATGTCTGGCCCATTGTGATTAATAGCTAACCTCAGGTCCTCTTGTTATTGATCTCACTAGACCTCTTTGACATTTATGTTCTCCTTTTACCATGTATTGATATGTTCCATACAGATCTCCCCTACCACCCAACCTTCAGCTCAAACTTTTAAACTCTTTGCAGTAAGCACTTCTGTTCACTAACTATGGTTGGCTCTAGGTCTTGGATCCTCAATTTACCTATCTGAAAATGGGGAGAGAGGAGGGAGAAACAGCGTTGTTGGACCAATGTTATGAATATTTTCACTACTTCTAATATTTCTAATGTGGTTCCAAGAACTCTAAGCACTTATTAACCAACTAACTCAAAGGTTCTAGGAAAACACGTCAAGTCTTTATTGCTTAATCACTAATTTTGTCAAGGGTAGTTTAAAATACACTTTTTCCTCTGCATGAAGAACTGTGGGTGTGACTCTACAGGTAAGAATTTGGCCAGGAATCAGAATGACTTCTACTGTATACTTTAGGGTTTTACTGCAAGTGCTATCACTTGGTAAGAATATTCTTTTGAAGCTTCCAACCTAGAAGATAAATTGCATTTTTAAAATACTCAAAGATGCCCCCCATTTTTTTCATTTCTTTGATGCATATAATTCTTTTGACTCCAGCCCAATTCTCACCTTTTGGCAAGTGACCAATTCACAGATTCCGAGCAATATTCAGAATGTATTCAGCTAAAACAAATCAAGTCCGACAGTTGTCACAGAAGCATTTAACCAAAATTACTTCAACATTTTAACAATGCTTGACGTTTTCAGGGATGTCTTTGAAGTACAGAGCTCCCAAAATATTTAGTGTTAACAGTTTTAGACAGGTGTTTTGCCGAAGACATGTAAAGATGTGTTGAGTGAAGATTATTATTTTGCAGTGAGCTTAGCCTCTGGAAAAATATTTATGTCTTAATTGGATGGAATTCCACCTGTCATTTTATCAAACGTTGTGCTTATGGTCCATTTTGCTTGGAGTCCAAGAAAAATGAAAGTATTTTGGTTGTGAGAATTAATGCGACACATGTTTGAGCTTTGTGGAATCACTGCATTTGTTTGGTGATAATTATAAGAGAGTGTTTTAGGAACTTGAACTAGAGTTTGCAATTAGAATATATAAAATTGGGTCTGAAAAGCTTAAGAAAGAGGAAGCATGATGGAAAGTGTTGCAAAAGCCCTTTTATAGCAAATCAAAGTTACAAAACTGGAAAACCACTTAATTAAAAACTTAAATGGAAAAAGGCAATCAACACATTTTCGGGAGCTTCTAATCATCCTAAGGATTAGTTGTCTTAGTGTCTGGTACGTAGTCAGTCCTCCAAAAGAGGGAGCTTCCTGCTTTTCTCTCCCTTGCTGTTCCCCTCTTTTACTTCATCGTATTTCCTTCTTCAGGCATCTTGGTTCATTTACAACATGATTTCCGCAAGTAATACTGAAGACAGAAAACAGAACTCAAGTTGCTTTTCAATCATTGTTCAGATTAGAGCAATGAAATCTCCCTCTTTTGCTCAGGGAAGTTCCCCTTGTGAGTGTAGCTGATGAAGTGTTTAGCGTGTTGACTCCATTATCTAGAGGAATGAATTTGGTTAACACTAAATGTATTTCTAGTTGCTATGTAAGCTCCAGCCATGCATTGCATTGTATGAGCACCAGCTCCAGGCCAGTCTCAGTGGGCTCTATTGTCACCTTAGAGATGGGCCCCAAATGGAGAAGTGGATCACCCATGAAGTATTTGGAGGTGGAGAGGAGAAGAGATTGGTTTTTGGAAGCATTCTTTGAACCTCTCATTTTGGGTGGCAGTATCCCCAAACCTGAGCACTGAAAGGTCCAACTCAAATAAAAAAGCAGGGATGCCTGGGTGGCTCAGTGGTTTAAGTGTCTGCTTTCAACTTAGGTCATGATCCTAGAGTCCTGGGATCAAGCCCTGTATCGGGCTTCCTGCTCATCGGGGAGTCTGCTTCTCCCTATGCCTCTGCCTCTCCCCCACTGCTCCTTCCCTCTCTCTCTCTCTCTCTCTCTCTCAAATAAATTTTCAAAAAGCAAAATCTCACTTCTGTGAGGTAGTATCTAAGGAGACAGAGTGAAGGATGAATCCAAATACAGGATTTGATTCAGAGATTCATGAGGCCTCATAATGGCACCCCCACTTTGTTCTCTATAGCCAGACATTCACAAATAGTCCCCAGAAAATGAGATGGAGAATTTATTACTCACCGGATCTTATCTTTCCTTGTGGCAAAAAAGTTTGAAGTGCTTGGGATAGAGCTGGAGACTCTGGAGGGCCCTTGGGAAGGTTGAGGGGCTCTGAGTAAGACATACAGGCATATTGAGCATGAGGAGGAATGGGGGAAGTAGGGCAGGGAGCTAGTGACAGCCCATAGGTGATAATGCACCTTTCCCCTGCCCTGTGTCCTTGCCCCTGAACTCCTAGAGCCCCTCAGTTCCCACAATGCTTGGCAAAGCCTCTGGCTGAGCCTCCTGTTCACCATGGTGTGAGGAAGCAGCACCTGTAGCCCCAGGAATGTGGAAGTAGAGAAACGAAGTGAGCCAAGGGAGATTACAGGCTTCAAGGTACGTGTGCCTCAGGCCATGAAACTGGAGTTCAAGGCCAACTTAACATGCGGGCCAAGCTCCCAACGGACCATGGCTGACCATCGTTATAAGGATGGAGCAGGGGAGAGCTGCCATGTCCCTTTTTACTGGGGAATGAGCCTCTAGCTTCTTCTTGATGTGTGTAACACCCTTCTCAATACGTTCTGTGTGCCCTGGCCTCTCATGCTGTAAGTTCCTTTATGGTCCCATATTCTTGGATTTTCACATTATCCCTGGAGCTTGTTTTGATCAAGGTAACCATCTGATATTTTTTTTTGTCTGATGCTGCAGTCAGGCCTCGATGCCCACTGCTAGAATCATCCTTAGTTATTCCTTTAGATCAGCTCTCCTGGGTCTGCAATCAATGACTTTTCATGCCCTCTAATTGAAAATATTCATCACGTATAACCCGTTATAATAGGTCTGTAACATACACGCTACACAGATATCCCGAAACACTATTTGACTTAATGGCGGTAGTTTTAACTCACTTGTAGTTTCACTTAGCTCTTTACCATTGATCTTACTGTGGTATGAGGGCTGGTATTAAGCATGGGGCTGCAAGAATAGAGGCGAGTCAGGAAAACCACCGCCTATCCTGGCCTGCTTCTTGCTTCTGTTGTCCATGACAGGTGGAAACATGTTTGAGTAGACGTTCAGAGGCATTAACCACAGACTAGTTTAGCCACACTGCCCTTCACCTGCATCAGCATTGCTGGGAGTGTGTTGGATTATAGATAAAAGCGGGGTCTATGGAGAGAAGCCCAAGCTCTGGATCTGAATCCTGTCTGTCTCTTTTGCGCGCTATGGGACCTGGACCTTGGGGAGACACTTAAATCTCTCTAAGCTTCACTGTCTTCATGCGTAAGGCCGGGGAAATAACAGTGCTAAGTTCACAGGATCATTACAGATAAGGCTTAAAAGACAAAGCGAATAAAGTGCTTAGACTCTGGTTGAACACTAATAAGCACTCAAAAATGGTGATTATTACTATGATTAGTATTGTCAGTAGGGAGAAGCAAAAGGTAATAGAGCTCTGTCTTTAGTCACACATAAAATATAGATGCAGATAGAGTGAACAAATTGGGACACAGTGACACCATGAATGTTGTTATTAAGTGGCATGGCGTATCAAATGTCTTACAAATACTCCTTGGATTCCTGTTTCATAGAAGGTGAACTTGAAGGACTCTAAAGAACTATGTCTACAGAAATATTCACAAGGCAGCCTCAGCCTGCAGTCTCAGCCAGCAATCATTAAGGTCGGACACCGCAATTTGTTCCTGACAGTGTTTAGTAATATTGTGAGGGTGCCATAATTCTCCTTGTCACTGGCTGTTGTAAGGAGCAGGCATTTGTGATGGTTGGGTTTCCTGGTAGTTGGTGGCATTTCCTCCCTGTTCTTCCAGGTGACCAAGCATCCAACACTCTTAGAATGCTAAATAAGATCGACATAATAAGATTAAGCCCAGGGATCTTCTTGCTGATTGTAAGACTTTTTGGGCTTCATTCAATAGACCAATTGTTCTGCTGGACATTCATCTAAAGAGAGTATTTCTGGGATGGGGGGTGCATAATATTCGAAGAAGCTCAGTTCTTTTCTAAAAACTATTGTCTCCAAACTAAAAATGGTAACCAAGTACTGTTTAAATGTTTCTGGAAACATTTTGATTGGAGTGTTAATATTGGAGAAGGCCATGAGACTTGACTCCTCCAACTGTGGCATCTTAGCCTCATTCAGATGTTGGCTGAAGTATCCTTCTCTTGAGAACCAAAAGAAATTGACCTGATCCCATTCCAATCATGAAGAGAGTCCCATGACCTTCCTAACCTCTCAGGAGATTTTGGAGGGTAGTTGGTAACTGACTCCTTGACTTGGTGGAGGTGGGGGCATTTTTTCCCATCCCACATGACTTTGTTTTTTTGGTTCATTGTGTTATTCTGTGGACTCCTTTGCTATACTTCCATGCTTCCCATCACTCGAGATCCTTCAGCTCAGGTATGAGACTTAGTCATTTTGGTTTCTGCATTAAAACCCACCCACATGAGCCCTTCATGTGCCCAGCAGATTTGGCTAAGGTTTGAGAAAAGAGAGGCATGGTGTTGACATCATGGAAGAGAAGCCACCTTGAAGTGAAATAGTAGGTATTCCTGTGCTAAATGGTATTTGCCACAGGATTTGGTGGGGGAATCCATCACCCCCACCCCAATTCTGTCTTTGTTCTCATGAAGAGGAAAAGGAAATTGGACTAGACCACTATGAAATTACCACCGAGGGCCCAGATGAAGCCCTATTTCTTCTCCTCGTCTTCGGGATGGAGAAGGGGCATTTCATTGTTTGAGGTATATCTCAAATAGGTAAACAGGGCCTAGGGAAGGGAAATCATTTGTGCAGGTAAATGCCAGAGCCAGGACCCTGATAGACAGCCAGGCTGATGATACATGACCTTCTTTCTGAGCCCCATTCTCACCACACATACTTCCACAGATGTATCCTCAGGCTCCCACTACCACCAATTTTCAAATAATTCAATGTTTATGCACTCTGTGCTAAGACCCGAGTGAACAAAGCTAAGTTATTCTTAATAAGTCGAAGACACTTCTGGATCTTGTTCTGGTTCTAGAACATTACTGCAGACTCCAGTGGCAACAAACCTTCTTTGAGGGCTTGCTAAGAATGAGAAGCCATGCTAGGCTCTGTGGAGGGCAGTCCATGATGGATGAAGTGCAGACATGGAACTCTTGCAGGCTCTAGGCAGATGATGGAGACCAGCTGGGTATGGTCCCTGCCCTCGTGGGGCAACAGTAAATACATTGCTAGAAAATAAATCTTTGCCGTTGTTGTTGTTTTTTTTTTTAAAGATTTTGTTTATTTATTCATGAGAGACAGAGAGAGAGAGAGAGAGAGAGGGAGAGAGGCAGAGACACAGGCAGAGGGAGAAGCAGGCTCCATGCAGGGAGCCTGACGCAGGACCCAATCATGGGTCTGCAGGACCCGATCCTGGGTCTCCAGGACCACACTCTGAGCCAAGGGCGGCGCTAAACTGCCGAGCCACCAAGGCTGCCCTAAATCTTTGTTGTTGAAGCCACTGGGTCTGTGCTACTACTGTGTTATGGCAGCCCTCACAAACAAACACACTCCCCAAATAGGCAGAGTCTCAGCAAGCAAAGACACATGATTGCATAAGTACGGTGAGGAGAGGAATTCCAGCAGCATGAGCAGCTCACACAAGGACATGGAGGTGAAATATGAAATGTGAAAAATATGTTCAAGACTAGAACAAAGGAGGGACACCTGCGTGGCTCAGTGGTTGAGCGTCTGCCTTTGGCTCAGGGCATTATCTCTGGGTCCAGGGATCGAGTCCCACATCGGGCTCCCTGCATGGAGTCTGCTTCTCCCTCTGCCTATGTCTCTGCCTCTCTCTCTCTGTGTGTCTGTCATGAATAAATAAATAATTTTTTTTTAAAGACTGAAATGTAGGAGAGAATGAGGAGGGAGAAAACTGGAGAGATGAGTTTGTCTCATGTGATCAAGACGTTGAATCCTAGGTTAAGAAGTCTGGCCCATCCAGCTATTGTGGGCAAAGAGAACCAGGGAACAGAACGTTGGCTAGAAATGTAAAGCATGTGGAAAAGCCCAGCATTTTTTTTTCTTGCCTCCTCTTTTCCCAAATGAGCCATGACTTCAAAAGTTGAAAGACATTCTGGGACATAAAAGATGTCTATACCATGAGGAGAGAAATTGAAAGAAGGCTTCTTTGCTGCAGGGGCTTTGGGTGGAAACATGGGTTGGCTTGAAACTTTCAGGGACACAAAGGCATTTCAGTGTCCCTTCTTTTGAGTGAATTTGGGAGGAGTTCTCCCAAGATATATTACGTTTAATGGCCAGGAGGATAGGAAGCTTCTTGACTGAGTCCCTTCAGTGAAATGGACGAAATGACTTTGAGTCTTCTACCCAGTGAGTCAAATTTGGGTGGGTCACTTTCCCAACGTCGACCTGCAGGGGGTGGGGGGGTGGGGGGTGCCCCTGATGGCTATGGGGGGTGGGGGGCTTCTGCTCCCTCCCTACACGGTAGGCTTTTGTGTGCACGGAGGAGAAGGAGCCCCAAGCACAGGGACAAGGTGTGGCTGATGGGGCCCGATAAACCCCACACAAAAAGCCCACTGTAGTGCTGAAAGGGTCTCCAATGTAGCCCTTTAATTTCCTTGCTTAGAAATGTTTCCCCTCTTTTCATCCCCAGCCTTTATCTTAACTTCTAATCGGAGCAAAGCGGCAGCCTTTCAAATTGAACAAATAGGCTCCTCTGCCTGTGACAAGATGTACCTCATTTTCTCGGCAAGCCTTCAGCAAGGTCACACCTTTTTAATTTATTTTCTGTAAGAAAAATCTAGTTGCTGGATAGAACAAGGGCCAGATCTCGCTAGAGGTCATTTCTCCAGCGAGTCATAAAGTAGAATGGGATTAGATCCGCGGAATATCCTCGGCCTCACCTTGCTGCCCACCACCCGTACCCGAGGAGTGACAGGAGCGGGGCTTGACGACAGGGACACCCCACACGGCTTGCTCTGCCCTCCCATTGTGCAGGTGATCTTTCCCCTTGTATTTATTGGTATTTCAAACATTACTTTTACTCTCCCAAATATACTTATTTAAAAGCGTCAAAGAGCACCAACTGGGGCATGTTTAACATTTTCTAGTATATATATATATATATATATATATATATATATATATATATATATATTTTGCTTATAACTTATTTGAGCTATCTAGTAATGTACCCTGCCCACCACCACAACCTTAGCATTTTTCCATACATTTTCTTTTCTGCTCATCAAAAATCAAAGTGAATGATTGAGCCCTGAGACAAAGGCAAAGTCATAATTCCTTGAGTTTTACTTTTTGGATAATTAGCTGGAATACCTAGCCAATCCTCTTTATGCTCCCCTAGTTCTTTTTGTTTTGTTTTGTATTAAATAACCTTAGTTATTGTGAAAATATTTATCATGTATATTCATATGTTGTAAACATGTAGAGACGTGTCTGGAAGAACATATATTAAATTTAATAGTAATTACTCTTGGAGAGGCACAGAGGGAACAGGAGGCAAGGAAGGATTCCATATTTTAACCCACGATTTGAAAGCTTTATAATAATAATACATATATTATTAAAAGAAATTTTAAGTAACAAAAATACCTTTCTTTTGATAGAAAATTTAGAAAATGATAGAAAGGATGGCAAATAAATAAAAGTCACCCATATGCTTACCTTTCAGGAAAAATTATTGATGACACTTTATGGTATTTCTTTCCATATTTTAATCCTATATATTTCTTTACTCTCTCTTCCTTCCACTGCATTATAGTGTGAGCATACTTTCATTTTATCAGATATTTTTTAAAATAGTGTATTTAATATCTGTACAGTATTCCATCATAGTATGTATACCTAATTCATTCAGACATTTTCAAGTCTTCTTATTGTCTGCAATCTGTGGCTATATTAAATTAAACATTTTAATAAACAGCTATATATATGTGTGTGTATATGTATATAAGTGTATATGCATTATATATGTATGTATGTGTATATAGGTATATATACATATATACAGCTGTTTGGATTCTTTAACTATTTGCTTACCAGGGCTTTCATTTTTGCTTACTGATTTGTAAACATTCTTTAGAGTTTAAAGATATTAACCCTCTGTATATAAGATATTTTGCATTCTACTTAATTCAATATTTACATTTTGATTTTAATTAAATGTAAGATATTGTAATGTCTTTTCCACTTTTATGCATTCAAACCTCCTGATATTTCCATTTGCATTTAGGCTTAGAAATGTCTTTTCTCTCTAAAAATATATATCTACTTAATGTCTACTTAGATACTTAGCTTTTCACTTTCTACACAGTTTTGTATTGATTTAGAAGTTATTTTTTTATCCAGTATAGGATATGAAACAAAATTTCTTTTTGTTCTGTAGCTAACTGGTTTTTCTAAAACTGCTGATTGCAATAATTTGCTCAGAAATTTGACATTCCAGAAATCTATGTCCTGTTCCATTGATTTCTTTGTCTATTCTTGTGTCAGTAACTTGCTGGCTTAATAATTACAGTTTTATGCTATGTTTTTGTGTTTATCAGTTTATTATTCATTATTATTTTCACAACATCTTCAAAATCTCTGCCCATTTAATTTGCAGAAGGGTTCTTAGTTTTTCATTTATTTATTATTATTTTTTTTTTTGCAGAAGACTTCTTAAATTGCCTTGTCACTTAGTACTTAGCAGTCAGCATTTAGTACTCAACCAATGTGACTTTTTATTGTGCAAATGAATAATTACTTTGACTATAATTGAATTGAGACTATAACCGGGAAGTATTGACATCTGTGCAATATTAACTTTCCTGTCCATGGACATGGTATATCCCTTCATTTGTTTTTAAAAACGTTATGTTCCCCAATAATGTTTATGGATTTTTTTTTTACATAGGCCTCAAATATAGTGCAGTACTTGTAGAGAAGGAAGAAAATGGGTGGATTTGAGAGATTGATAAGATACGTAATTCATAGGCTTTGCTGGAAGATCAGCCATGGGAGGTTAGGGAGGACTGACCCTTAGACAATGGGCTTGGGTAACAGGAGAACTCATTATGCTCTTAACTAAGATAGGAAACATCAGAGGAGAACCAGGTAAGGAAGTAAAAGCTCCATAGTTTTGTTTCAGACATGTGAATTTTGAGATGACTTTCTGACAGCCAAGTACACCCATGCAAGTTAGCAGTTGGATGTGCATGTTTGAACCTCTGAGAAAAGGAGTTAGCAAGAAATCCACATTTATGCGTTATTTGCAAATGAGTGGTAATTAAGGCTAGAGATTTCCTAAAGAGCAAGTATGGAGTGATAAAAAAAATATTCACAGAACTGAGCCTTAATGGCTAGGAAGAAGGTGTGGAGCCTGAAAAGGAGATAGAGGCCAGAGTGAGTGTTAAGTCCCCAAAGCCAAGGCATGAAAGTTACATCCATGGCCAGTTGATTTTCAGCAAGGGTATCAAGACCATTCAATGGAGAAAATATAGTCTCTTCAATAAATGATGTTGGAACAATTGGATATGTAGCTACAAAAGAATGAAGTTGAACCTATACTTCATACCATATGGTAAAATTAACTCAAAATGGATCAACAACCTAAATACCAGAGCCAAAATTATAGAAGTCTTAGAAGAAAGTATAAGAGTAAAATTTCATGAGTTTTAACTTGGCAAAGATACTTAGATGTGTCACCAAAGACAACAAAAGAAAAAATTGATAAATTGAACTCCATGAAAGTTAAAAACTTTTGTGCATCAAAGGACATTGTCAAGAACAAGCAAATAAACCTACAGAATGTGAGAAACTATTTACAGACCATCTATCTGATAAAGATTTAGTATCTGCAATATATAAAGAACTCTTATGACAGCAACAACAAAATCTTACCACAAAAAGACAAGTTATCCAATTTTGAAAATGGGGAAAGGACTTGATATGTAGTCCTCCAGAGGAGATATACAAGTGACCAAGAAGCACATGGAAAGATATTCAACATCACTAGTGAGTTGGGAAATTAGGGAAATGACAAACTAGTCATTAAAGAAATGCAAATCAAAACCACAATGAGGTACTACTTTATACCTACTGGAATGGCTCCAGTCAAAACCCAGAAAATTACAAGTGTTGGTGGCAATGTGGAGATACTGGAACTCTTGTATGTTGGAGGAAGAATGTAAAATGGTTCAGTCTTTATGGAAAACAATTCGGCAGTCCCTCAAAAAGTTAAACATAGAATTATCACATAAAGCCACAATTTCACTCTTAGGCATATACTCAAAAGTCGGGAATATCTACAGGTACTTGCTTAAATATCAATTACCTGTATACCCATGGTCATTGTGCACTATTCACAATAGCCAAAGATGGAAACAGCCCAGATGTCCATCAGCAGATGAATGGATAAACAAAATGTGGTACATACTTAAAATAGAATATTATTTGGCTATGAAAAAAATGAAGTATTCCTATGTGCTACAACATGGATGAACTTCCAAAACGTGGTGTTAAGTAAAAGAAGCCACACAAAGGCTTACGTATTGTATGACTTCAAATTACCTATAGAAAGAAAGATGGGATAAGGGGTTGGTAACCAGTAGATCATCTCACCAACTGCACTTTCTTTGATGGTCCTCAGTTTTCACACTCACTTGAATGATTCTCCCACAGCAACATGCTACACTGTTCCCTGCATTGAAAATTATCTATTTTTGTGGCTTTGTTTATTCATCTAGCTAAAATTTTTATTGAGTACCTTCTCCATGCCAGCACCAGGAGATATGGCAGTGAGCAAAAGGAAACAAAAAAACCCACTCCCCAGAGCTTCATTTTAGTAGGGAAAAAGATGAGAAAGAAGAAAAAAAAATAACTACAATAAGTAGTGTGCCCAATGGTCATAAGTACTAAGGCAAAGCAAAGGAAGCAGTGGAAGGTGAAGAAAGTGTTGGTGTGGTGGTTGTTGAAATGTTAGATAAGAGGAGCAAAGAAGACCTTACTGAAAAGGCACTTTTTGGAATACAGACATAAGAAAGTGAAGAAGCTAGCTCCAGGAAGAGCATTTCAGGAAGAGGGAACTGCCAGTGCAAAGGTCCTGTGGTGGGAGTGTCTTGGTGTATCTGAAGAACAGAAAGGAGGGCAGTGTGCTTAAAGCAGAGTACAGGGGAGAAGAGAGGAAGATGAGTCAGAGCGAGAGCAGGGAGTCATCATGTGGACCATGGAGACCATAGGCAGGATATCACCTTTCATTTTTCACCTTGTGTTCCCAGTTGGAATTTCTTTTTAAGATTTTTCACATTTATTTATTTACTTATTTGAAAAAGAGAAAGTGTGTGTGTGTGTGTGTGTGTGTGTGTGTGTGTGTGTGTGCATGCACGTGTGCGTGAGTACGCACTGAAACAAGCCTGGGAGCAGTAGTAGAAGGGGATGGAGAGAGAGAGAGAGGGAGACAGAATCTTGAGCAGACTCCATGCCATGTGCAGAGCCCCAGGCAGGACTTCATTAGAGGACCCTGAGATCATGACCTGAGCCGAAACCAAGAGTCTGCTGCTTAACCAGCTGAGCCACCCAGGCGCCCTCCCCCAGGTTGGAATTTCTATAAACTGATAAAGCTTTAGTATTATTTTATTTCACTCTTTGTTTAATGAAATGCCAGGTTTGTGGGCTGATGCCAGCATCAGGTCAATATTCCTGTTGCTAACTCCTCTGCGTTACACTCAATCACCCGTTCTCCCCAACTGTGTACACACACATGCACACACACACACACACACACACACGCACGTGCATTTACAAACATTTTCAATTTTACTATTTAAAAGAAGTAGCATTGCTACCCACCAGCTGGCTGTGCTGTGCACATTTTTAAGTCTTCAGTTCTTTGGAGAAATGGAGCGATCTGGCCTGATGTGGTTGACATGAGTGGGTGCGATGCTGATGATATGTTAGAAATATATTAAATATGAAGGCAATCCTTGTACAAAGGGATTTCCACCAATGAGTCTAAGGATGGGAACCGACCCAGAGGCAGATGGAGTTACTTAGGAGCAGTTAGAGAAAGAATTCAAAGTGCAAGCTGAAACACAAACCTGGATTAAACCTCACAAATATGAAGGAACTTTCATTATGAAGTTTGTTTTCATTTTTTTCTCCCTCTCTCTCCAAATCCCAGCCCAAACTGTATGTCTCCAATGAATAGGGAGCAAGTGTAATTAACTGAATAGAGCAGTAAAAGGAGAATTATGGGATATGGAAAGCATTTAAATATGATTCATGGGTTTGGAGCGATTGCAAACACGTGATAGATGCTCGGAAGAGGCCACAGAGAGATGGTGCTGAGAGCTCAGTGGGGAAATGACTAAAGCAGGCACCCGGATCTTGGCAGTTCATATAATTAAAAGACGAAATATTTTATAAAGATGGAGCAAGTAAGATTTCACCAGCATCACACTCTGTGCCAGCAGTGATTAAACACAAACCAAAAATGCATGCGTGTTTTCTCCCCGGGAGCAGGATGTCGGCCTCTTCCCTCTGGAAGTCAGCACTGGAGGGCCACAGTGGGTTAGAAGGGGGAGTTAGAGGGCAAGTGGTAACCAAGTCCTTAGCTACACAGTGGCTGGAACCAGGCTGTGAGCTGGCATTCTGCAAGAAGAAAACACCCCAGACCTGTCATCTCACTTACCCTCCCAGCACCCCCAGCACACCAGCGGGGGCGTATATACTCTCATTGTAAAAGTTGAAACCATAAGACTTCTTAAAGAAAATGTAGAGAATACCTTTATAATGTTGGGGCAGGCCAGGTTTGGTAGGACGCAAAAAGAACTAACCATGTAAGAGAAGATATTGATAAACCAAACTTGAATCAGAATTTAAGCCTCTTCTTGATGAAAGAAACTGTTGTGAAATTTAAAAAGCTAACCACAGGCTGGGAGAAGATATTCACAAAGTATAATTCATATCCACAATATATAAAGAACTCCTACGAATCAATATCAAGAAGACAAAGCAATTTCAAAATGGGCAAAACAAAACAAAAAGACACACACACACACACACACACACACACACACACACAAAGCCAGAAGACTTGAGCTGGAACTTCAGAAGAGAAAACACACGAATGATCAAGAAGAATATGAAAACGATCAATATTATGATTCGTCAGGGAGAGACAAATTAAAACCGTAATGGGACACCACTAACACTCAGCAGAGTGGCTCAACTTAAGAAGTGTTGGAGAGCCACCATGGTCATCCTTATCTTCCACCTCCAGCTGGTGGCCATGTCTTGGCTGTTGTCCCCCTTTTATGTCTCCTGGGACCCTTTCCTTTGCTCCACACCCTTAGCACCTGTCTTAGAACAGTCTTTCCCCAGTTCTTCCTTCCACTATTGCCATGGCTTCCTTACTCCTTACTTGTCTGCTCTTCCTGGAGCTCCTCCCAGCCCATCCCCAGCACCCTCAGGATCAGCACCAAACTCTATCATAGTCCCCAGGGCTTGTGCCCCTCCTGCCTCTCCAGGTAGGTATACATTTGACCACTCCCTTCTCTCCAGCGGCAGGAAGGGGCTTTTCATGTGCTATTCCTTTGGCCTGGCGCACTTGACTCCTTTCTGTAGCAAACTGCTACTTGGGCTTCTGATCTTGGCTGTTTTCAATCTGGGAAGCTCACTCCTCCCTCCCAATCCTGGCCCTCGTCTGGGCTGGCTCAGATCCCTCTGTTATTATCCTCATAGCGCTATGGACCTCTCATTTGCAGTGCATATCAGAGCTGTCATTTTCTGTTTGCTTCCTTGATAATCCTCCACACATACTAGATTGTGGGCAGGGACAGCGTGTGTTTTCCTGTCTTTATACTCTGTGCTCACAGCAGTGCCTGGCTTCTAGGAGGGGCTCCATACGCACTTGTGGAGGGCCAGCATGACTTGACTCTGCTCAGACTCTGCGGCCAGACCACCTTGCTCCAAATCCCGGCTCTGCCACTTACTAGCCATTGACCTTCAGCCAGTCCCGGGCCCTCTGCACATAGGGCTAGGAGTAGAGTGAGGGAAGTTGGTAGGGTGTAAAATGTGGGGAGATACTCTAGGGCCTCCACCTTGTCCTGGTCTTGTGGCTGTGCCTCGTTTTCCTTATCTGGGATAACAGCTGTGCCTGTATCACAGACTCGTAAAGATGAAATTATTTTATGGATGCAAAGCTCTTGGGCCGGTTCCTGGCAAAGACTGAATGCTATATGAGCGCACGTCTTCATCTTTCAGGGGGCTCAGGGCCCGGTTCAAGCCCTTCCTGCTGATGCTTCCCCCTTCACAAACTGGCACCCCTTCCATTGCACCCCCACTGCCACTGTCTGAACAGTTTATTGTTCATAACTGATTCATCAGTGCGTGGTTCTCAATGAGAGCCCTCCGAGGACCTCTGAACCTGAGTATCTCCTGCCCTAGCCAAGCTCCCGCCACAGAGGGTACTCTCCCCTTAAACTGGCTGAATCCATATCTGCTGACCCCTCTTGTTGAAAACCAAGGCCAAGAAGACTTTCTTGACTCCTGGAGTGCAAGCTAACACTGACACTCAGTTTAAGCTTCCAGATTTGAAACTGGTGGCAGGGGGAGTGGGAGGGAGGTGCAAATTCAAGCAGCATCCATACCTGGACTCAGGAGCCCCCAATTTGCTGGTGAACTTATGAGTCTACAGCCCACAGAAGAGGAGAAATGCTCAGAGAAGTAGACACCTCCAGAGGCAAACCTTTTTGTTGTTACGGTACCATTCGAAAGTAGTGGCCAATAAGTCCATCTAGAAACTCTTTTTTTTTTTTTTTTTTTTTTGCTTTGAACTATCTAGGGAACACTGCACATGATCATCCCTCTCTGTCTAAGTGGCAAACAAGCCTTTTTCTCTTTTTTATTTTCCTGCTTGTCACTCCTGGCCTCTGTCTCCAGCCCCCTTGCCGTCCATACCCGCACATAGGGAACACTGCAAGATCCCAGATTCCCAATCCCTCCGATTGTCCCTTCCCTCCAGAAGCCAGTTAGCCTGATGCTCAAATTCCCCGTGGGCCAGTCCTGGGCCAGACTTCTCACTGACGCATGAGGCCGGTCATGAGGGAGCCGCGGTCAGAGGAAGTAGATTTTCCAAGCCTGGGGGTGTGCACTCAGACTCGTGCCTGAGAATGGTCCATCATCTTTAGAAGCGTAGAACAGTGAGTGTCTTTGTGTCGTGCAGGATGAGTCCATCAGAAGACCCACCTCTGGGGCTGGTGGCGTGGTGACTCGTGCCCAAATGCTGTTTATTTCAAGCTTTGTGGGAAACCATGAAACTCAAATAAGTTTTAACACAGCTGGACTCTAGCTTTTTCTCCTACAGCTGCTTCCCCACCCCTTTCTCTCCAATAAGAGAAACTGAGGCCAAGAATCATCTCAAAGTAGTGCTCACCAACTCTAGGACAGGAGCTATTTGAAGGGCTTACGGTTCCGCAAGCAAACCCCAGCCCCACACAGCTTGCAGCAGTGCTCTCTCTTCAGCTGTGGACACTGACTGTTCTCGACCCCTTAATCTGCAGGATTCCATCTGGCATCTGCAAGGGGGAGAGAGTCAAGCAACCCAGAATACTCTGAGTCACTCGGAGACGAGATAAGAACAGTCTAGAATGACATCAAATGGTACATCTTACACTGGGGAGTGGATCACTTCCAGTTGAGTTACAAAGGCTTCTGTGGTAATTATGATTTTATTCAAATCAATAGAAAGCCTGGAAATAGACGTGAAGAGCCAGCAAGCCAACACACAGCATGCGCGCAGAGCACCGTTGCAATAAATATGCAAGAGTGTCTCTGCCACGGAATCCAGTGCCCCCGAGAAGGGGGCCTAAATATGTAGGTTGCTGAACAAGGCCCGTGGCAGGTGTGTTGGCAATCTGTCAGCGCTCTAGCAGTAGGCACCGAAGGCAGAGGTGCTTGGTGTGTGGCTGGTGTTAGCTTTTTTGTTGTCGCTGTTGGTTTTCGGTTTTGCTAGTTAGTTTTTTAGGAATACCAATACAGGAAATTGCTCAATCTGGTTATTTCTTTGGAATTAAAATTACCTGCATGTTTTCCACTGAATGAAATCCTAGCAACCTGGGGAGACCTCCACTCCACCTTCCCCAGGCCCACCACCGGCACAGGGGTTCCTCATGGTCTTAGCTTTCTCTTCAAAGGCCAGCCTCCTTTGATGGGCATCTTTGTGTCTCTGATCAGCCCTCTGACAACCACCTCAGTTTTCTTCCAGGGCAACTGCCTCCTCTTGTAACCTCAGCCAACATAGTTTGGGGAGTGTGGACTCCACTGCCCGCCTGTGGTTTGATTTGGTCCATCAGACAATCCTATCTCTGGCCACAGCAATTGGTTCAGAGATAGACATGTCACAGAACTTGGGCTAATGAGAGTCAGCCATGGGAATTTTGTTTAAGCTGCATGGAGAAAAGAAGCTTTCTCTTCTCGTCAGGCTGGGAGCTATGAAGAATGAATCCGGAGCTGCTGGGGACCTGCCACATGGAGAAAACTCGCCTGAGGGTGAAGCCAACATGGAGGGAAACATTAATTAAAAAGTGGTGAGAAACTGAATCTTAATGATGTTGTTTGAGCCACTGGATCCAGCCATGCCTGAAGGTGGCAATCTTATTTTTTTTTTACCTATAAGAACAAACTTAAAAATTATTTGTTGAAAAAAATTAAAATAACAAAAATGATCAGTTTGTGAAAAAATATGAATAAAATTAAAATGCAAAGTATTCCTTTGTTAAGCAGTTTGAATTGTATTTCCCGTCACTCATGACTGAAAAGCTTTTAACTGATATGTCCTATATCAGTTAGCTAGAACATATATATTCTTTCTTTCTAGTGCCCATGGTAGATAGATCAGTGGAATCTAAATGGCTCTGTAAGTCAAAATAGGCAATTATTTAAAAAGGAGAATGGGATTTGGGTGCAGACAGACCCACTACCAGCATCCTGAAGTTTGTCTCACACTCCTGTGGGCTTCCCCTCACCTTGGTCAATCTCTACCCCAAGCAGAAGTGATACTTCATGCTTCCTTGCTGGGCCCATCTGAATCCTCTCTGGGTCCAGCACAGGGGACAGTGCTGCTTGACCCAGAGGAGATGCTTGGTTTGTGACTTCCAGGAAGCACTCAACTTCCTTGGTCTCTGCTTCCTCGTCTGTAAAATGGGCCTCGGATGGAGCCCCTTACTAGGGCTCCGTATTTGACAGTGGCAGTCCTATGGCAACTGGAGAAGACACCAACCTCACAAAACAAATAAAAATACCTTCCATTCATGCAGCTTAGATGAAGCTAAAACTTGAACCCAGATAGCCTGCTGCTACTCCTCTACTATGTCCACATCCAGTATTTTCCATGAGGAGATGAGACTTGCTTTTACCCACACTTCATCTAATCCCTTCTAGTAAGAACACTACTCCTTGGCTGCTCCTATTGCAAGTGTCCTTGAGTTTGTGTTATTTCTGTGAGGATAGGAATGGGGGTGGGGGAGAGCCTCACTCTGATTTGCTATGTGTCACCGAGATGTCCCCACTCTCTCAACCACAAAGCGGCTCAAGAACCCCTGCGCCGCACATGCACATCTCTGGAGCAAAATGAGTGTCTGAGTCCCGTGTTAGGGTTACGATCATAATCACAGCAAATAACCGCTCTGCTATTTTGCTGTCTGTGCATCCCGGTGTGTCAGCCGTGAG
Organism: Nyctereutes procyonoides; assembly: GCF_905146905.1. Classification (NCBI taxonomy): domain Eukaryota; kingdom Metazoa; phylum Chordata; class Mammalia; order Carnivora; family Canidae; genus Nyctereutes; species Nyctereutes procyonoides. Next base: position 24,461,368 of record NW_026575052.1, on the reverse strand, counting down.
CCATCAGCTTTCCCATTACCCCTTAATGCCATCCCGCCAGCGCACCGGGTTCAAAATGGCACCATGCGATGAGCATTAAGGTTGTGTCTCTGCTGTTGTAGCAGATGTAACACTTGTCAAATAACACACGTGCCTTCTTAGCATCTCCCGCTGACTTCAGCCTGAAAGGACAGGTCAAGGGACGATCACTCTTTGTGGGGAGATATTTCGTCTGCTAAATGGTTTTCAGTGAAACAATCAAAGCTGCCGTGTACAGCCTCGAAGCGTGGGCAGAGATGAAGCAGAGAAAGTGCCAGGGCTTATATTCAATCTGGCTTGGGATACAGCTACTTGTAGGCAAAAAATGAGATCCAAAATGACCGTGAGATTCCCGGGTTTGAAGTGGAAGTGGGTTGTGGGCTGGGCAGCTGGTAGAGCCTGGCTGCATTGAGCTCAGCACCCAGTGACATCAGTCCTTTCAATGTGTCTTGTCCGGCACCTGCCCCAACTCCTATTTTCTCAGGTGTGGTGGATGTCATCTTCTAATTAAGAGGTAAGTTCCATGAAGGAGGAGAATTTTGGTCTTCCTGTTAACTCCTGTTTCTCCAGTGTCTAGTGCGGGACTTTGCATAAGGCAGGTGCTCATAAATTTTTGTTGAATGAAAGACTCAATTGGTTGACAGGTGCAAGTCTCCTTTGGGTGTTTACTGCTTTGGGAAGGAAAAGTGGAATGCCTCAAAAGAAGCATCGAAACCCTTGGCAATCACAGCACTGGTTTTATGTGTAGATTTCAGAACTTGAACCTCTGTCACCACTGATATGTGACAAGTTCACGTGCTTAAACAACATGACAATGACTGGCTACTAGGCACACTGCCTACTAGCCTAACTGGGTCTCTGCAGCTCACACACACATATGAAATTTGGTCTGCATTACATTGAAAAAAATTAAATTAGTTGGCAATATTTATCATCGGGGAGATTTTTGCGATATGGATTTTGGGGTTTCCCTCAGTAATAGAAGGTACCTACATTCCAGTGACCTTCAATTTGTCCTATTTCTTACCTGGGTCACTTTACTTGCTCTCATAACCTACCTTCCCCTGAAGACTTCTAAGTTTACTTCAGGAAGATGTGAAAAGACCTAGGGTGTTGTATAAAGAGAGTTTTGTGAATTTTGAGTGAGAGATAGTCCAGAAAAAAATGTATCCATAAGGACCTTAATCATTTGTGAAGACATTAACATTTTGTTGAGGATTTTGGAAAACAGAGATATGACTTCAGGTGCAGATGACATTAAAATTTCAAATCAGTAAGAGCCAGTCTGTTAACTTTAATAGAGATCTACAGCGTAAAAGTCAAGGGCACATCTTTCTTGGGGCACCTTGAGGTCACAGCCAATGTCACCTTCCACAGCACTTCTTAGAGGCAAAGAAGCTAATTTTTTCAGAAACAGATGCTGTCTGAAACATTGATATCAATGTATTTTTTAAAATATGTTTAATGCCACTTTTCTTATTTTTGGATGAGAAATTGATCTAGCCAGTTGTGGTTTTGCCTGCCATATGTTTTTTCCTACCCTCAGAACTGTGACCCCTGTCAGTGACCCTGTGGGGTTCAGTGTCAGGTTGCAGAGGTCAGACTCAAGGTGATGCAGAAATTCAGCAAAAGTTTGTGATTGGAGTGGTGGAGAGTCTAGGCAGACCTTGGAGGGAGCCAGGAAGCTGGATCTTGAATTACCAGGATGACTCAGGAGGGCTCTAGCTGGGAGGAGTGACAGGAACACGAGAGAGGAGGTAGGCATTGGTTCTGTTTCTGGAAGGCATTTAGAGACAGTGCTCTACTGGTTAAGGGCCCAAACTCTGGACTCAGAGTGCATTCAGACTGCATTGCTTCTTACTGTGTTACCTTGGCAAAGTTACTTAACTTTGCTAAGCATCCACTTCTCTGTGGGAAAGATGTTTCCTGCCCCATAGATAGTCCCTACCCCCATAAGATGTTGCAAGAATTCATTAAATGCATGCACTGCACTTAAAAGAGTGCCTGGTGCACCCCCAAGTGCTATATAAGTCCATCATGGCTAGACCATGGGTAGGCCTAGAGGGCACATTTGTCCCAGGATATAGCTGGAGAACAAAGTTTGGTGCATTTGGGATCCTTGGGTGGCTCAGCGGTTAAAATTATCTGCCCTCAGCCCAGGGTGTGATCCTGGAGTCCCAGGATTGAGTCCCATGTCGGGCTCTGTGCGTGGAGCCTGCTTCTCCCTCTGCCTGTGTCTCCGCCTCTCTCTCTCTCTTTCTCTCTCTGTCTGTCATGAATGAATGAATGAATGAATGAATGAATAAATAAATAAATCTTTAAAAAAAAAAAGTTTGGTGCATTTGCCCAGGACTCTGAGAGCTAGTCCTTCTCATGTTGCATCTTCCTCGAGCTTCAGAGATCGCTTGGCACAGCTTTGCTGCAGGGAGGATCTGTCACTTTCTGGAGGATAAGAACCTAGTCTTAGGGTCTTTTGTGTAAATATATGCCACAGGGTACATACTTGGCACACACAACTTAGTCACCAAATTTTGGCTAGTCAATTTGCTCCAAAGTTTCCAATCCTGTCCTATATCGATTAGATCAATTTTTTTCAAAGAATGCAGACATCCCAATTCTCGGGTAAAACTTTTCAATGTTAAAAACAAAAACAAAACAATTTTGTATGAGTCAACGGAAACACAGCTGCCGGCTGCATCCAGCCAGGCTGCTGCTAGTTTGGAACTTCTAGGCTAGCTCCTTGCAGGGGATGCTGTCGGTACACCCTGGGGCCTGATTTCTTCAGGTCCTTCGGGGATTCTCAGGACCTGAGGCCCTTTCCCTGGGGTCTTTCTCAGGCTGAGGCCCTCACTAGGCTCACACACAAGGACTTCAGTGCCAGGGAGCTGACTTGCTCGGAAGCACACCACATCAAGGACTGACAGGAGGGGTGGTTAAACACCCCGGCTCCCTCACTGGTCTGATGGGATAAGTCTGAGACCCACCGCATTCTACACTGACTTCCAGTGTTCTCCAGCAGGCTCAAGTCCCAGTTCAACTGATTTAACATACCTCTTATTGGCTACCTTCCTTTTCTGTCTCGCTCTTCTATTCTATGGCTCAGTTTCCTGGGACCACTTCCCTGCAGTTTGCACTTGCATCCTTCTCACAGGTTCTACTTCCAGGGGAACTCAAACTAAAAGAATTCTCTTGGGCATCTGTCATTTGGGGAAACTGGGTCTTCCAGATTATCTAGTAGGTGGCACTGGCCAGGCCTCACAAAATGAAATGGCTTTGGAGCTGAGGGGTCTCTTTGAAGCCAAAATAAGTTTTCATGATCAGCCCAAGCTTTTAGGGAATTCTCTCATAATTTTGGAGAGTGTGGGTGGGGGAGGGAGACTCTTCCCTGCATTCATTTGCATTTAAATTTGAAGTTGAAATTAAGGCTTTTAGAAACTTTTAATTTCTATTTAATTATAAGAATTTCACTGCAGGGTATCTATCTGATTTAAAAGAATAATTAAAATTAAGTATAGCTACAGTGATTTGCCATAGCGTATGTCTGTCCTTCAGAACGTTAAGCAATAGCAAATTATTTGTGGCTAGAGGTGTTCTATATGTAAATTCCCACAAGAATAGAATTTGGTGATAGAGAAATTCAGATTATGAGAATCATACTGCAAGTTTGAACATCAGTGCCTAATAAATGCCTTAGTTGTTACCATTACTTCTCTTAATATCCTCAATTAAATGATTTAAAATAGAACAATAGATAAGCAAGATCAATTAATTTTATAAGATGATCAAAGGAATGTGGTTCAGCATTGTAAAAGCTGTAAACGTGATAATGGTTTTATCAGACAGGAAAAAATAACTCGAAGTGGCTCAAACCTTATTCGTTTTATGCTCAGAGGGGTTTTATTTGTGATTAATCAAATTGTCTTTTGTAATAAGGAGAGTTTTAGGATCTTGCCCATTAATTTTAGAAAAAATAATTCAAACATTAAAATAGATGTTATTCTCGGATGGTTGTATGTCAGCCATAATAAGTGATAACAAGCATCAGAATATCTTGATCCTGTAACCTGTTGGAGGGAGGCTGTGGGAGGGGCCCGGAATCTGCCAGTGGCAATAACATTGATCGTCCTGAGTTTTCAAAGAGGGGCCCTAACTCCGCGTCTGTGTCTGAGGTCTAGGCTGGAGGCCAAATGCAAGGTATAGAATCAGTGATTCTCTGCTCATATGAAGGATGTGCCAGCGGGAATTTTAGAATGGCAGGGTGAAGGGAAGAATCATTTCTGAAAGACTACGTTTATCTGCAGTGTGTATTGGGGTCAAGAATGATTCAATTATTTATACTCCTCTGCCTTTCAAAAAAGAATTAGGTAGTCCCACCGCACCCCCCCCAAAAAAGGTCAGAAACAGTAAAAGAATAGAAAAAGAACAATGTTGAGTAATAAGGGGGTAGTGATTATGGTGACTCTATCTAAGCTAAGGGAAAGCATATGCAATGAAAAATTCTGGTTGGAGCTTCCTGGCAATCCAAGCAAAAAGGGAAGCCTGATGAGTTATTACCTCCTACTACCTTACTCAAAATGAAGAAGAGAGGATTTCTAAGAGGATGACTTTTTTTTTTCAAAAGTAAGGAAGGGAACAAAACCATAGATGTTTCTTTAAAAAGGCAAGGTCATAGAAGAGGAAACAACAGAAATAGTTACTCTGTAAGTTACCCTGGTTCATTTGAAGCAGAAGTCTTCCTTCTAACGGGAGCAGGTTAGTGAGTTGTGAGAAGGCATCCCTCCATCGTATGTTAGGTTCAAAAGCCAGAAATATCACCACAAATCCTTTTTCACAGACGATGTAAGTTGGTGTTGTAGCTAATGACCAGTAAGCATGAGCTTGGCAAGAATGGGTTGAATGGTCAAGGATCAGCTTCACAAATTTTAAGGAGCAGCTGAGTGATTTTGATGAGGTAGCATAACACATGGCGGCAAGCAGGGGATGGTGCTATGACCAAGTGGTTTTCTGGCAGGTGGCTTCCTGCGTGAACCATGGTTGGATTTACCCACCACTAAGAGGCTCAAGCTCAGTTGCTAAGTGGCTCATGGGCTGCTGCTTGCCCTGCATTAGCACAGCTATTTGGGGCTTAGTAGAAGTACCTTGGCATGCTTTCTGATTAACCGGGCCACAGTGCTCTCCTTCTCCTCCACTGAGGAGGCTAATCTCCTATGGCTCTCAGGTCTAATGGCAAAAAGGTATAGCACACTGCCATGGACAAACTCCCACTGGAAAATGAGCAGGGGAGAAAGCTCTTGGACTCACTCGGATGTTATTTGAGAATCCTGGAGGGTAGATATGCCCAGGAGATTTCCTGGCCAATGGTGATTCCTTCTGCAAGTCCCATGGTGTTTCAAATATGGTTCCTGTAGGAACTTGTCATTTTCCACCTCGTGCTCCATTAGTCCTGGGTATGACATAAAAAGTGTGGATTTGGGAGACAGATTCAGGTCCAAATCCTACTCGCCACTTGCTTGGTAATGAGAACCTTGGGCAGATGACCTAACTTTAATTGGGTCTCTTTCTTTATCTGAGAAAACAGATCTCTATGAGTTAATAATTGTAAAGTATCAAGATCTGTCATCGTGCAGAGACAGTTCTCCAGTCACAGTGCCATTTATAAATATGTGACAGACCCTGTTTTAGATGCCGAGAATACAGAGGAGAAAAAAAGCAATCCCTTGAAGAATTTCAACTCTACTGGAAAACACCAGGACACAGCGATGTGTTCCATGACGGAAGCATATGTTGACAGTGCCAGGACAGGAGGGAGTCTAGCTTGGTGATTTGTACACCACAGGGTGGTGTTAACCCAATGGCTGGGGCTGACATCAGAAGAGCCAGACTCCAGTTCAAGCCACTGAGGGTATGACCTGTAGCCAAAGGTACTCACCCATATTTTAGTTGCTTCATCTATAAAAGGAGAAAGGCTGATCTGCAGGTCCTTTATGTTCCTTGCAGATCATTAGCCATATGGAGACTGGCCTCTGTGGCAGACAGCTAGAAAGGTATAGAGCTCAAGGTAAAAGGCATGGTAAAATATTTACCCAGTCTCCATTCAGAGTTCAAGCTAGAATTCTTCTATGAAAGCCAAAGCTTTTCCATTAGCTAATCCCTGGCCCCCCAAAAATACAAAAAGGAGAAAGAGTACGGAATGCATTCCTGTAAAGCAGTTATTAACCTTGCATTATGAACATGTTTACAAGGTGACTGGGATGCCATGAATATGAAGGATCCATCCAGCCTAGTGACTGTGATTTAGTTCTAGGGAGGCGAGAAGTGGAGGCGCCCTGGGCTGCCTCAATGGCCAAGTGCACTGAGTCAGGGTCACTCAGCCAGCCTGGTGCATTTAAGCCAAAGCACTGAACTTCATCAACAATGTAATTCCATTTATGCTATTACATAATTAAATTGAGACTTGAGTTGTGCTTTTTAAAAGATTATGTGACCATATGTAGCTTGAACAAGAGCCAACTTTGAAGAAAAAAATAAAAGGAGGTCTTTTCACAATTTCTCTCTATTAGGTTAGGACTTTGTTATTTCTTATTTCCTTTTTCCCCCTCATAAATCTGAATTGAACTCAGTCAGTACTTAATAAATTGATATGATTACAGCTTTGAGCATTTTTATTTTAGACTGTGTTCTCAATATGTTTCAAAACAAAAATATAATCTTGTGGAACCCAGATCATGTGTTGAGCATGAAGTATCAGTGCTCCCACACCCTGAAAGAACACAGTGGACTAACATTTCAAATGGCTTTTTATCAAATCAGGTTTTAAACAGAAAGTTTTAGAGTCAATACTGAGTAATTTAATTAGCAAATGGTACACTTAATTCTTAAAGGAAGTCAAGGAAAACAAAATGTTATGTCTAGCATAAAGCTACCATTTTTTTGTGGAAATTATGAACACTTGAGGGAATGCATCTTTGCACTCAGTAACATTAGGGAACTCAATTCAGATATATAAGTTGAACCAGCAGAGGATTTTAAATTTTATAGACCAACAACAACAGCAAAAATTCTAATAGCGTTTAATGAAATCCAGCGATTGTCCTAAAGTACAATCGTATTTGGAAAAATTAATAGAAAAAAAATAAGTACTTGAAGCCTAAGGAGAATGTGGCCAGTTTTTATTTATTTTTTTAATCAGTATAAACTGTTCCTTGTAAAATCTACTAGTCTATGCATATGCAGGAGCTCTTATTAAGATGCATTAGAAAGCCCAAGTGCCATTAGATAATGAAACTGACCAGAGGTATTTCCTAGTGTTTCAATTAATACCCTTGTGGTTAAACTGTAATGACCAAACTCGACTGGAGTCAAATTCAGATGTGAATTGTACTTAAGGACCTCAGAGTCACATCTTAGTGGATTGGTTTTAAAACACAAAAGCACTAAATTAAAATAATTGTTTGGTCTGAAAGGTTTTTTTCTTTCATTGATAAACAAAATACGTACTCTCTCAAACTCAAACATTATCACAGAGCACATCAGGGCATCAGCACCTTCCATCCTCATCTCATGACTGGCACATGATTGGTACTCAACGAAAATATGGACTATGCTGAAAATCAATAGGATCTCATCCAAAACACAGTGCTCTTTCCTCTGAGATCTTAAGGTCTGTAGGCTGGCTCAGACTTGAGTTCTTTATGCTGAAATCAATGTTGAAGGAAGGCACACAATAATACTTTTCATTTTGAGAAATTCTAAATAACATACATATTTAGCTATTTGATCCTCACAACCTTGTCTCAATTTCATGCAGTGAGATGAAATAAATTCTTGAAGGTTGCACATTCAGTGGGTGGTGAACCAGTCAGCCCAGATCTGGGAACGATTCTCTCAGCCTCAACATTAGGGGCCTCACAAACTCTGGCCCAGGGGCCGAGGTCACATGTTTTTATAAAGAAAGATTTACTGGAACACGGCCCCCACACATTTGTTTGTGTGTTGCCTATGGTCATGTACCTGCTACAACAGGAGAAGTGAGCTGTTGTAATGGAGACCAGATAGCCACAAAGCCTAAATATTCTGTCTGATCCTTTAGGAAAAAGGTTGGTAACCGCTGTTCTACACCATTTACTTAGGAATAAAGAAGAATCCAAGTGACAGCTCAGATAAAGTTCATGTCCACAAAACCTCCCACTGAAATGAACCAGAAACCACCCTCAGAAATAACAGTGTCTGAACTAGGATTACATCAAACTAAAAAGCTTTTGAATAGTGAGAGAGCCCATCCACAAAGCAAAAAGGCAACCTAATGAATGGGAGAAGATATTTATCAACAATATATCCGATAAGGGGTTAATATCCAAATTATATAAAGAACTCCTACAACTTGATACCAAAAAAATAAATCTAATTGAAAAATGGGCAGAGGGGCAGCCCCGGTGGTGCAGCAGTTTAGTGCCACCTGCAGCCCAGGGTGTGATCCTGGAGACCGCGGGATCGAGTCCCACATCAGGCTCCCTGCATGGAGCCTGCTTCTCCCTCTGCCTGTGTCTCTGCCTCTCTCTCTCTCTCTCTCTCTCTCTCTCTGTGTGTGTGTGTGTCTCATGAATAAATAAATAAAATCTTTAAAAAAAAAAAAAAGAAAAATAGGCAGAGGATCAAAATTGACATTTTTCCAAAAAAGGTTACAGATGGCCACAGATACATGAAAAGATGCTCAACATCACTCATCATCAGGGAAATGCAACTCAAAACCATAATGAGAAATCACCTCAAATCTGTCAGCATGGCAAGTATCAAAAAGGCAAGAAATAACAAGCATTGTGGAGGATATAGCAAAAAGGGGACCTCATCGGTTGGGCATGGTACTTTTTGAGTTCCTCAAAAAGTAAAAAAGAGAACTACCATACAATTCAGCAATTCCACTTCTGGGTATGTAGCTGAAGAAAACAAAAACACTAATTCTAAAAGATGCCTGTGCCTCTATGTTCATCGCAGCATTATTTATAATAGGCAAGATATGGAAACATCCTAAGTGTCTATCAACTGATGAATGGTCAAAAGGCAAGTGGTATTTACATGCAATGGAATATACCTTAGCCACAGTAAAGGATGAGATCTTGCCTTTCGCAACAACCTGGGTGGACCTAGAGGGTATTATGCTAAGTGAAATAAGTCAGACAGAGAAAGACAAATACTGTATGATTTCGCTTATATGTGGAATCTAAAAAGAAAAACAAAACAAAACAAAAAACGAACAAACAAAATAGAAACAGACTAGTAAGTACAGAGGACAAAGTAGTGGTTGCCAGAGGTTAGGGACATGTGGCAATGGGCAAAATAAGTGAAAAGGATCAAGAGATACAAACTTCTAATAATAAAGTAAATAAGTCACAGGGATGACGGTGGCTATACCATTGGCCATACAGGATAGGGTGTGTGGGAATAATAATGTAGTAACTTTTTATGGTGGCAGATGGTAACTGCACTTATGGTGGTCAGTATTTCATAATATAGATAAATATCTAATCACGGATGCAGTACACCTGAAACTAATATAATATTGTATGCCAACTATATAATAAAAAAAGAGAAATAGTGTCTGTCAACCAATTCCAGGCAGTGTGGGACGGTGGACAGAACATAAGGCTTTGAGGCCAGGCCAGCTTTCATATTAACTCCATCACCTAATGGATGTATAGACTTGTGTCTTTTTTCTGAGTCCTGATTTTCCATCTGTAAAACTGGGCTATTTATACCTCCCCCATGCTAAGTTTGTTTTAGAGGATTAAATAAGATAAATTATGTTGAAGTCTTAATGTGATGCCTGGCACATAGCAGTAGATCAAAGAGTAGTAATGAAAAACACAGGGATTTATCACTGTATATCTTTTTGTCTATATCTATCTACATTCACATATTTATTATCAAGTAGAAGAAGTCAGGGTCACTAACCCACTGTTGTTCCAGGGTGTTGGTGACAACTGGAAATGTCTGGAGGGGCTGTTGACCACATCAGAAAATTCTTCTTTCCAGTAGGTTCTGCAAAGGATTTGTGGCTTCACCTCTGGATCTTCACCCAGGGGAAGGATCTTCTAGAAGACTGTCTTCAGCCAGGGTTGGGCAAAACAGAATCCATTCCACCCCCCACTAGATGTGGCTAGCTCATCTGAATACCATCCCCATATGCTTGTGATAAAGCTCCCCCTGAAATAATGCAATTTCTCACCAAAGTGTTCTCAGGGGCCACAGGGCACTTGAGAGGCTTGAATTCCTGCAGTGTCTGGGCTTTAGGGGTAGATGATGCTGTGGAAGCTTGGGGTCCCTCTCCTTCGCTGCCTTCCTGGCCCAAGTACCACCACTGATCACCAAATGCACTTCAGTGGCCTCTTACCTGGACTTTGAGCTTCCACCTAAGCCCCCTCTGGTCTGCAGACAGGGCAGCAGCCAGAGGGATACCTTAACAACATATGTCAGGTCTTGTCACTCCTCTGCTCAAAACCCTTCTAGAGCTCCCCATACCTCTCCAAGTAAAAGCCAGTTCCTCACAAGGGTGTCTAAGGCCCAGCATCAACTGGGCTCCTCCCCACTGCTTCCACTTCATCTGTTACTCTGCCCTGCGCTCATTTTATTCTAGTCATAATGGACTTCTTGATGTCTCCTGAATGAGCCAGGACTCTCCTTCCTCAAATACTTTGTATTTACTGTTCCTTCTTTTCATAACACTGTTCCTCACTCATATATCTCCAACAGATCTTTACTTGTGTCACCTTCTCTCTTCTAGACACCCCCTCAGCCCTAAGCCACTACCATATATATATCCACACATACTGCCTGTCCCATTTCCTGCTTTATCTTTCTGCTAAGCATTCACATATTATGTATTTTTACTTCATTACCTCATTTACACCCACCTCCCCCAACTAGGATGTAAGCACCTCAAAGGCAAGGTATTTCTGACCATTTTATTTATGGCTGCACCTCTAGCCTTTAGAACTCTGCCCAGCATGTAGTAAATGCTCAATAAATATTTGTTATGTAAATGAATGAAGATCAAATGAGAAGTCTAAGCATCGAGTGGGATAGTGTAGCCTTCATCCTTCTAAGGATGGCATTTCCTGAAAGACATGTAAAAATACCAAATATCACAACCAGAGAAATGGTGGGAAGTTTCCTTGGTTCCTGAGAAAACAGCAAGGTCATGTTTGTTCGACAAGTGTTGCTTCACATTCTAAAGAGACCTCTGTTTTTTATTCATGCTCAAATGGTGTCTTTTTGTCTCCTGGCATTGCACTGTCAGGTGAGGCATCTTTAGTGTGTAAGAAACTGTCATTTGTAATGGCCTCACGGGGGCCTGGACGTCAGCAACTGCTTGATAGTTCCAGTAAACAAATGTCTTTGTGCTGGCAAAAGCAATGTCATGGGACTTGTCTTTCCAGTAGCTGATGAAATGGCAATTGCCATTTCCAAGATGCATTTTCTTGGAAGAAAATCACAACAGAAATTGATTATCACTAGAGAGACCTGAAGTCCTTGCTTTGTGTCCATGTTGTACATGGAGATGATGGTGAAAATAGCTTAGAGTTACTGAGTGTGATTGAACAACCTTTATGACACCATATGAATTTCAGGATTAACTGGTGACTTTCTAAGAAGGACCTGCTGCACTTTTGATTGGAATCGTATTGAATTTACAGATTTTTTAAAAAAGATTTATTTATTTTAGAGAGAGAGAGAGATAGAGAGAGAGTGCACACACAGGCAGGGGGAGGGGCAGAGGTGAGGGAGAGGGAGAGAATCTCAAGCAGGCTCCCCACTGAGCATGGAGCTCTGATGTGGGGCTTGATCCTAGGACCCCGAGATCATGATCTGAGCCAAAATCGAGTCAGACACTCAGCTGACTGAGCCACCCAGGCACCCTGAATTTACAGATTTACTCAAGGATTATGGCTATGTTTGTAATGTTGAGCCATCCTTCCACAAATAGTTTGAATTTATTTTTATAGTACTTTATGATCTTCCATAAAGTGTTATCATGTTCATCATGAAAGCCTTGCACATTCTGGTATATATTTAATCCCAGGCACTTCATAACGCTTGCTGCTATTATAAATGAGATTTTTTTTCAACTACATTTTTGATAGTGTCTCACCAGCATGTAAGTACTTGACTGCTTCTGGTATGTTGATCTTGTACCTAGCAACCTTACCGCACTATCTTACACTTTATAAATTCTTTTAGATTTTCTATGGAGACAATGATATTAACAATGCATAGGAATAATGCAATTTTTAAAATTTATGCTTTTAAAATTCTTTTACTGCTTTATTTTTCTTATTTTATTACACCTTATATAACCTCCAGAATAATGTTGAATAAAAATGATAATAGAAATCATTTTTGCCTTATTACTGACTTTAAATATAATGCTTCTCAAGTTTTACCACCATATAGAATATCTGCTATGAGATTTTGATAGATGCTATTTATCAAGGAAAACACATTCCCTTCAATTTCCAGTTTGCCATGACTTTTATCATGAATAAGAGTTGAGTTGAATTGGAATTCTTTCTGCATTTATTGTTATGATCAGTCTTTATACTGAAATATATTAATATGGTGAATTGCATTAATGCGTTTTTCTAATCTTAAACTTCTCTAGAAGGGATTAATCCTACTTGCTTATGAATTTTTTTCCTTGCTAGATTTTTCAAAAAGGATTTTCACATCTATATTCATAAGTAAGCCAGTAGTTTTACTTTTCTGTATTGTCCTTGTTTTGATGACAAGATTAACTAGTTTCATAAGATGGAAAATTTTCTACCTTCTTTTGTTCTGTGGTATAGATTGTATAAAGCAAAGGTTATCAATTCTTTGATGATTTGATAAAACTCACTGAGAAAGCCATCTGAGCCTAATGCTTGTGGAAAGTGGTTTTGTGACTCCTGATTATGTGGATTTAACATACTTCTTGGGTTTTCTATTTCTTCTTCAGTCAATTTTTATTTCCATCTCTTTCTGGAGCATTTCCATTCCCTCTGAGTTTTAAAATTTATTCACATAAAGCTGTTCATAGCATTCTCATGATTTTGAAAAGTCCTATGTATTTATGGTTATGTTCCCCTTCTTGTTAATATTGCTTATCGGGCCTTCTTCCTTGATGTTCTTAATGAATCTTGCCAGAGTTTTATCTATTTGTTTGTTCAAAGAAGCAGCTTTTAATTTTGCTAGTCAAACTATTTTACTTTCCATTTTATTGATTTTTGTTCTTTGTTATTTCTTTATCCCTACTATCTTAAACATGGTGTATTTTCCAAGTCTTGAGTTGGATCTCATTAATTCTTTTATAATCTGTGACTTCAGAGCTACAATTATTTTACTTAGTATACTTTTGTCTTTGTAGCATGAATTTTGATAACCAATCTATTATCTATTTGGTCCTAAATATTTTACTGTTTTTATTATAGTTTCTTTTGTGACCCATCCCTATGGGAGGTTTCGGTTGCAGTCATTCGTGTTGTTTCATTCCTAAATACACACTAAGATTAGCTCTTTCTTTATAACTTAGTTGTTTTATGGTTGTAGAATGTGGTCTGTAGAAAGTTTGTCAGTTTTACTCCTTACACTTCTGGAATTCCATTTCCTCCTTCAAGATTCAGTTCCTTCCTTCACTACATCATCCTTTAGTAGCAAGGATCTTTGAGTAGTAAGTTTTATCAGTCTTTACTTGGAAACTTCTGTGATTTTAACTTTTGAGTAATTAACTATGTGTACTTTGAAAAGTATTCTCCTTCAGCAACATGAAGACATTTTTCCATTGTTTATTGTTTACTAGTCTTGATTGTTTTTAATAGGCCTATTGTCATTCTGATTCCAGTCTTGATTTGCTTTTAAGGATCTTTCCCTTGTCTTTGGTATTCTGTGCTTGCATTACCATACATAGGAGTGTGGATTTCTTTAATTTGTTCTCCCCAATATTTAATATGTTTCTTTTGAGCTCTCATGACAATTCAATTCTGAGAAACTCTTAGCCTTCATCTACAATTTACACATGATATTTCCTCCCATTCTTCCTATACTCATCTCCAGAACTCTTCTGAAATGTATTTGGATCTTCTGATTTCATCCGGTGTGTCCCCCAATCTCTCTTTCACCTGCTCCATCTTTTTATGCCTCCATTCTGCATACTGAGTAAGTTTCTCAGATCTATCTTGTGGTTCCCTAATTCCTTCCTCTGCTATATTTAACCAGTCCTTTGAAATTTAAATGTCAACGAGTATATTTTTCACAAATATGAAGTTAGTAATCAGAACCTTATTTATAATCCGAAATTTTAGAAGCTGCCTAAATATCCAACAATCATAAACTAAAGGATGATAACCTGAATTAGAGTGCATCTATTTGATAGATAATTATGCAACCATTAAAACTATAATAACAAAAAGCAGGAAGCAAACAGTAAAAAAAAAACTTATTAAAATAAAAAATATAAAATTATGTATATGCTATCCCATGAACATATGTGAAAGTAAATGTGAATGAATACACAAAATAATAATAGTGCAGTTGTGGTAGTAGGGTGATGTCCTTCCGCATGACCTTTCTCCTCTTCCAACCATTCTATGATAATGTGATGCTATATTTACTGTTAAAAATAGTTCCTGGGCAGCCCCGGTGGCCCAGCGGTGTAGCGTGGCCTTCAGCCGGGGGGTGTGATCCTGGAGACCCCGGATGGAGTCCCACGTTGGGCTCCCTGCATGGAATGGAACCTGCTTCTCTCTCTGCCTGTGTCTCTGCCTCTCTCTCTCTCTTTGTGTCTGTCATGAGTGAATAAATAAAATCTTAAAAAAAAATAGTTCCTTAAAATTCCTTTATCTTAAAAAAAAAAACCCACATACATTTACCTTGCCAATGGAGCATCTGGGTACAGATTCTAAATACGAGGTCAGAATTACCCCTTGCTTATATACATCTCTACTGTGGAGTACTTCTTGCAAGCAGAAATGCATTTCTGGATACTAGCTGATATTCAACATCTTGTTAGTCATCTGAATCCATACATGCTATTTCTGTCCCAGAATTAAGTTCAGAAAATTGAAACCCATGTGCTTGTGTTATGACTAAGATGCCACTGGACTCATTTCTGACTTTTCTGTCAACCACAATTAAGAGTTTGGCTTTGAATATTGTCAACTGGGGACTGAAACATGCTTTTCCATTCTATAAATTTTGCTCTTTTTTTTAACCAGGTTATTAAGCTTGGGTCACTCTTAAATTAACTGAGGGCATTTTTTTTTTCTAGCTCTTTTAAATAAAAGACAATTTTATATTTTTTTAGTAAAGAACTAATGGCTGTGTATTCATTAATCATCATCATGTCTTGCATTAACAAAGTAGGGGTCCTCTTTACCTTGTCTGGGTCTAGAACTCGCTGTTTGGAGAAACTACACACAGGCGGCTCTAGGCATCTCTGCAACACAAACGTGTGCTTTGATTTGGTCAGTTTCCTTCCTCCCTTCTTCCTAAGACTTAAGGCCATGTTTTCTCTGCAAGACTCTGAGGCGCCCCTTCCCCGTTGTGTGTCCTGCACCAGCACTCTCTCACCTGAATAAACAACAGCGGGGACAATGAAAACTGATAAAGGGAAAACCTCTCCAAAAATCTCAAAATTTTTGATTCTCCACAAGCTGGCCTGGGTTCCTGTTTTCAAGGTGCTCTTCGAGTTTGTATAATCCTCTGGTCAGACCCCCAGTCCTCAGAGTGATCATCATAAACGCTCTTCTGTTTCCATTTACTCTGAGAGGTCAAAAGAGGCGGCTGGTTTATGAGTTTATTCTGCTGTGTATCACTATAGGCGGGTCAGCGGGCCAGCGGATGGATGGGCAGCACTCACCTCCCCATTTATTACTCTTGTCAACTCGGAAGGGATTTCTTTCTTTTTTTTTTTTTTACCTTGTGAAAGGCCCATCAGCAATGAATCAGTGAAGTGAAGACGACAGTTGATTTGTGAATTTAGATTCTATAAAGTGACTCCGCTTTGGTGGGCTGTGTAGATAAAGCAACTGTCATGATAAGGTGGCAAGCGCAATTCCACAAAACCAAATTTATTGCACATTTGAGGAAATCATCCTATTTTAAAATGCCATAAATTCTAAATTGAATATTACTTATTCCTATGAATTTTGATTTATATTTTGAATATTTTTAATGGGATGCTAAATAGCCTAGGTTTGAAGTTATGAGTTTATGCATTTCTTCTCGCGGGCTATTGTGACTTGGCTCAGAATATATTGGCCATTCTTAGGATTTTATTTGTGTGGACAGCAGCGGGTGTGGGAGATGGATTCATGCACCTGCTGAAGGCGCCCCGTGGGGAAGGATATGGATGCTGGTTATAAAGAAAGGGGGGAGCTGGCTGCAACCTTCCTTCCTCTGAGCTGTCTCTCACAAGGCTGCCACAAAGCTCAGGGAGGGACTTTTTTGCACCAGCCTCGACAAGGTTGAGAAGGAAGGAAGCAGGGAATCCTGACTCCCTGGGTGCATTTGACACCCCCCCCCATAGCCACCCTCAGAGTCCCCTGTATTTCTCGGTGCCACTTACTGCCATAGTAATTAACCATCTCAGCCACTACTTATTCACCACCTGTTTCCACCCAGGGTCCAGAGCTCCTGGCTCAGAGCTGTCGCTCCGCAGAGCCTGGCAAGCAGCAGGTCCTTCCTCCATAATGAAGACAAAACCCACCCTTCCCCAGAATGCTTTAGACCGTTGCCTTTTCTGGGTAATTCAGCTCTCTCTTTAACAGTTGAAGAGAAAACTCTTTTAATTTCAATCCTGGCTCTTAAAGCGTTTAAGAAAAGGTACACCCAATTACCTTCCTCCAAGGAGAAAGATCGGGAAAGATTCTTCCAACCCATAATTGAAAGCTGACAGCTTGGCAGTGTCTGTGCTGGGACAGTGGCCTCCAGCAGCTTTCACCCAACCAGGGCTAGAAGGGTGGCGTTGGTTGGAAGCTCACAAAGGGCGGCATGATGGCCTCCTCCTCCTCTGCACAGTCCTCACCCAGCACCTGCCCCTGTGTAGAGGGGTTCAGGAACTATCAGAGGCCAAGGTCAGGATTTCCCCAGCTACACTGGAGCTGCTTTGTCACTGATCTTCCAGGGAAGTGGCTGGTCTTGAGTGAAGAGAAACTTCCGCCAGTTGGCAAGAGTCAGCAAAGCAGACTGAATACGCCCAGGAGTGCCTGGTTGAGCCATGGAGGTCTCCAACTCCTTTTGAAAGGCTTTTCATCACTACTGTGCTTTGAGCATTGGTGGAATTTGCATGGTATCTGCTAAAAAGGTTCTAAAGCCTCTGTATGAGCCAAAATCTTAGAACTTTCTGGACCTGGGCACTTTTAGGTCCCAAGGCCCCCAATAAATGTGCTGTCCTCTGCATTTTTCCTGTGGTTTTCTTCACATGGGGCCTAGTGAATAAGAGATACACACAAGTAGGCATTTTAGAAAGAGAGGAATTCTCTGGATACTCCCCATCTCTGACCACTACAACTACCTGGCTGTGGAGCTAAATTTAGGTGGCTTCAGGGCACTCATCACGTGATTCCATGTGTGGCTGCACTGGTGGTGAGCTGAGCTGGGACGAGTCGGGGAATCCTTCCATGTGGCTTCTCCAGGTGGTCTGGGCTTCTTCAAGACATGGTGGCTGCATTCCAGACATGAGTGTCCAGAGTGGGGAAGAGAGATAAACAAGAGACAGAGACCCACACAGAAAGAGACAGACAGACACACATCAAGAGACCGAGTCAGAGAGGGACAGAGACACAGAGAGAGATAGAGATATACACACAGATAGAGACATAGAGAGACAGAGATGCAGAGAGACAGGGAGGCACACACAGAGACAGACAGGGAGATATGAAGAGAGAGGGGGGGAGAGAGACAGAGACATAGCCAGGCAGAAGCTGTAGGCTTTTTATGACCTAGCCCCAGAAGCCACAGAGAATCCCTTTGGTCATGTTGTTTTCATTAAAATCAAGTCACTAGGAGCACCTGAGTGGCTCAGTGGGTTAAGCATCTGCCTTCAGCTCAGGTCATGATCTCAGGGTCCTGGGATACAGCCCTGCAAAGCTCTGCTTCTCTGGCTCTCTCTCCCTCTGCTCCTCCCCACCACTTGTTCTCTCTCTTTCTCTCTCTCTCAAATAAATAAATAAAATCTTTTTAAAAAATCAAGTGACTAAATCTGACCCACATTCAAAGGGAGGGAACTAAGCCTCTATCTTTTCAAGGGAGAGAGTCAAAGAAGTGCAGTCCTATTTTAAAACCACCACATAAGGTCATTGTGCAGAGCAGCCCTGCCCCATCGGTGATGAGATCTGCTTCTGGGTGATGCTCAAGACCTCACAAAACTCAGTTGGCACATTTTGGAGGCAAGTAAGAGTGATCGAGTCTGGCGAGCCACCTTCCCACGGGACAGGGACCCAGCATCACCTGTGTGCCATCTTCCTGGTTAGAGGTGCTTCGAGAGAAAAGAGTTCACAAGCAAGTCTGAGGCCTCCTGTAACATTCCAGATGGCATTTAATTCTTTCTGAAACATTACCACAGGGGAGGAGTAGAAGTAGCTGTGCTTCTTCCTCACTTGCAATGATCTTGTACCTTTTTCTTTGGTTGCTGGGTTCTACTCACCCTGTAAGGCCCACCTCCTTTTTTAATAGCCTATATCCCCAGATAGAGTTGATTTCCTTGCCCCCCCTGTCCACAACCTGTTTCTCTTATGTCCAACATGGCACCGAAGTATCTGTCCTTTTATCTTCTAGATGGTGGGTTCCCCGAGGGTGGGAATCTTGCCTTACCCCAGTCAGAGATGCAGCACCTGGAATATGCTAGGTGTTTGTGGTCCATAAATGTGGGCTCAGCGGAGCTTAGAAAACTGAGCAATTGTTGTAGGCTAGCATTTTCCAACACAGGATGTGTGCATGCTTAACTTCATGAGATCCTATAAAAGAAAGGATTTATGTCAAATGAATTTGACAAAAATCAACTATTTCTCCTTTTTCCCTTGGAAACTCATAAAGCATATCAACACTCAAATGGTGTTAAGTGTGGTTTCAGAGCTTAAAAGAATGTGAGCTCTGGGGTCAGCCTGGATTTGAATTCTGGCCACATCCTTGTGCAAGTCACTGAACACATGTGCCTCATTTCCCTTGACTATAAAATGGGAATGATATTATTATATTCCTTACCTTATAAAGATATTGTTGAGAAAATTATTTGTGAACGACACATAGATGTGCTAATAATAATACAGCAACTATTGAGTAACACCATTATCATCAAAGTCTCTGAGAAGTTCTGCAACAAATGATCACAGTATTTCCCAAACTTATTTGACAGTAGTTATTTTTTTCACATCACACTCACACCCACATTTTGGGAAATACGACAGTAGATTTGATAATATTGGAAATTCATCTCTGCAAGTTATGTGATGTTTTACAGCTAGAAAAACTTAAAGCTAGCATATTTCTTGAAGGGGTGGGTGTTTAAGGGATAAAGCTAGAATTCCCCATCAACGAATGAGCAGCTGACACATTTTTCTCAATCTCTTTAACTGATGGCCTCTGTCTTTTTTAGGAATGTTAACCTAGATGAAGTATTTCAGATGTGTTTGACTACATTTTTTTTTCAATAGCCAGCAATATGAAAGAGGAAGCACAAGCACAGTTGGGTGGTGATCTTGCTGAGTGTAACTGGAAGCCCCTTCCAGGAATGCTCAGCACTGGCCCCTGCCATCCTTGCACGTGTGTTTGGGAAGAGATGCAGTGCTCCATATCTGTCTCACATGGGGAGCTGGGAGTCCTCTGTCCAGTAACCCTGTGCCTTATTTACTGCTTGCCAGGGTCTTGTGAGTTCTCCAGGTCCTCATGGGGGAACTAAGGGTATCAGGGGCTTCCTGAATTCCTGGGAAGGACTGGGCTCAAGGTGGCTCATCAAGGTGGATGTCTGAGTGCCAAGCTGAATCCAATGAAGTGGCTTTAACTGCCCATAGCCATCTCTTCTGTTTATTGTAATGCATCATCACCTTGATCCTCCTCCGGGAAACCACTCCTTCCCACTCCCTCTGCATGAGAATGCTGAGATAAGTCTGATTCCAGCCCTGGCTCCAGAGGTGGGCACTTGATTCAAGTCTGGCAAACCAGAACATCCCAAATCCAGGCTTCAGGGTGGACATGTGACCTACATGGTGTCAATGATGACCCGTGGTGGAATTACCGGAAGAGATCCTGGCTGTCAGACCCCAGGGTACTGTGGGACAGGTGGCAAGCGCTGCTTTTGTCCTGGAAAACCCAGACATTAAATTGTTGAAATCTCCCTTGTGATAAAAAGTGGAAAAGGAGAAAATTTGCAATTACACACATTACAAGTCCCCTCAGGATTAATAATTAATACTATAATGATTGTACTTTATTGAGCAGTTACTTGTGCCAAGCTCCCGTGTTCCCTCTGCTATAACACACACCAGGTCTCATCTGACCATCTCTAAGGTCATCATGCATCTTTCAATTGATGATTTCTTACAATTGCTTCCAGCCAAGTAGTAGTCATGACCTGGTTGTCACTGCTTTAACTGATATATCCCACTTTCATTTTTTTTATGAATGCCAAGGATGATACATGATAAAAATCTATGTCTAAACAAAACCTCCAAAAACTTCAACAGAAATTCCAAATGATAAGAAAGGTTTGGGATATGGTTTAAATACCAACTGGTCTTCCTTTCTCCAAGACACATACACCGATGTTACATCTCAGACTGAGAGCATCTCAATTTCTATAAAATACTGGAGAATTTCCTTATTTGCATTCGGGTGGGTACTACTTAACATATAACAAACCAATGCTTGGGGAAGTTGGCTAATGACTCAGATCCACCACCAAGCACCAAGTGCTGAACCAGTTTCTAGAAAGCACGTCAAATGGGACCAAATAAGATCAGTTCAAAACCCAAATCATAACCAGACTTTGCCCTGGGGACTAAGATTTCAAATTTGCGGACATAGGCAGAGAGCATCTTTCCTTTTTTTTTTTTTTTTTAAAGAGATTTTATTTATTTATTCATGAGAGACAGAGAGAGAGGCAGAGAGAGAGGCAGAGAGAGAAGCAGGTTCCCTGTGGGAAGCCCCACTTGGGACTCGATCCTGGGACTCTGGAACCACAACCTGAGCTGAAGGCAGACGCTCAACCGCTGAGCCACCCAGGCATTCCTCTTCTTCCTTTCTTGGAAAACAAATTCTTTTCTGTCCTCCCCCAAAACCAAACCTTCCCCCAGTGCTGCCATGTCAGCGCAGCAGCATTATGAAAAAGTTACTTGTAATCTACAGGATTAGACCACAGCTATGTTCCCGATCTGCTCTCTACCAGAAAATTGATACCAGGGACTTCCAGGGCTGAAAGAGCCCAGTGAGCTTGTTGAAAACAACCAAAGACCCAGCTGAAATGACGTGGCAATGTTTAGAATATACTTTCCTCTGGGAAAGCATCACTCAGCCTCTTTCAGCCAAATGTCCAAGTCATTAAGGACAGGTTTTCTGCACAGCACCCCGTCCCCAAATTTTTATAAATCAGAACCATCCAATTTCAGAATTTGCTTGGTGGTGGGGAGGGGAGTTTCTGGAATAAATTGTACCAAGGAAAGATGGGTCTTAGTGTAGACACAGCTTGCTGATGGAGTATAGGCAAATGGGGGCACGGGGAGGCCTGCCTTCAGAGGCTGCTTTGAAAACCGGCTTTCATGTGAATATCAGACACTTTATTGCCTTGACTCGGGTGACCTCATCTACCAGAATGAAGTCATCCATCCCGCCAGGGAAGACAAACCTTCGTTCCAGAGAATCAATCAGGCCCCTCAAGGGCCCTCCTTACCCCCTTATCTGCAGCCAGGAAGGGAGTGCACAGTTATAAACCTGACAGGCCCCAGAGAGCCCCCCGTTCTGCAAGTTCCACTAAATCAAAAAGGAACCCAAAGACTCACGAAGCGCCCGCTTGCTACTGGGTAAGCAAGGCTTGACACCATTTCTGACTTGGGGGATTGTTTCAAAATCTAGGTATTTCTTGAGAACAAAACCATGGCATTTTGGTGAACTTTGGGGGTTTCTCCTTCTTGTTATGAAAGTATTAACTCCTGCCAGATAGGAATGCCAGGCACATAATTGCTCGCCTAGCCTTTTCATCCTAGGCTATTGCACACCCCATAAACAGTCCAATTAGGAAACCAATTAAAATGAGAAAGAAGCTTCCTGAATCACCCAGCAGTTGAGGCAGTGCTGCCTTTCTGTGGTCCAGCGAAAGGTTTTATGGCGCGTGCTGCAGAGACGAGTGGAGGAAGGGAAAGTGGGCTGCCCACAGGCTGAGCTGCATGGGGGTGGGGGTGCCCCCAAACATTCTGCAGGCCTACTAGCTGGGGGTCAGAGGACGAGGAAGCCCTGCTCACTCGCTGGGAGCAAGCCAGAGAGTAAAATAAAAACTCAGAACTGCACGATGAAGCTTATTCTCTCATGGTTACAGGAGATCTGGTGAATAGGTCCATTTTCAGAAAGTAGATTCTTTCCCGAGGAAGCAGGCACCTGCCTTGCACTCCTGGAAGCCTCTCCCAAACGTTCATTCATTAGACCTTCCACAAGGCATCCTCCCGGAGGGTTGCAGAGTCCTCATGCTAGCCAGGAAGAAGCTGACCTTGGCCAAGGTCACAGACCTCTTCATTCAGCCATTCAGGAGATGTGTATTGTTGGCTGACTCTGTGTGGCTGACACCGTAAGGGCCTGGGCATCTGAAGGTTAAAGAGGACAGAGTCCTGCCTCCACTGATCAGACCACTCAGAGAAAACATCCTATCATTGCTCCCTGGCACCTCACACACCTTTCGTTTAAACCTCTGGCTTGGAGCACCTGGGGGCTCGGTTGAGCGTCACATCTGCCTTGGCTCAAGTTGTGATCCTGGGGTCCTGGGATGGAGTCCCACATCAGGCTCCCCATAGGGAGCCTGCTTCTCCTTCTGCCTGTGTCTTTGCCTCTGTGTGTCTCTCATGAATAAATAAAATCTTTTTTAAAAATAAATTAATTAAAAAATTAACCTCTGGCTTTAACTAATCCCAGGGCATGGCACAAAGCAGGTGCTCTAACAGGGGGATGGTGGAAGTGTCCAGACTCAGGCCTCTGCTCCTCCCACCTGAACATCAAGAGCCCTTGAGGCAATGGCAGTGCTGCTGATGCCTTTTCCTGCCGCACGTGTGCATATGCGTGTGTGCACGTGTGCACCTGCAGGTGTGTGTGCATGTGGTTGCAGGAGATATAGTTAACAAACAGAGCATTCCTTGCTCTCCAGGGTATCAAGGTCTCCGTGAATTGTTGAGGCCACTCAGAACTCCACTGGTAAGGTTGGCTTTGTTCCTTGCTGCTGATAGAATTAAAAGGAGGTGGGGCGTGCAACGAGTCTCTGAAATGCAGACAGGTGGTATCCATTCTGTGATGGCACTAACCAGGTCCTCCCTTCTTTCTGAGGTACTTCCTCCTGCCTTAGTTCTCCCTGCCTGGATTCTGAGCTCTTTATAGACCAAGCACAGGGCCTCTTTACTGCTACAGCTCTCACCACCCAGGCTCTGCCTCTGGTTTTATCACTGACAGGTGAGCATCCCTTTCTTGAATATCTGACTTTCTCCAACTGGGGTCGCTTTTGTGAACGTATAACATCTAGGCCCATTTCATTTCGATTCTAAAATAGGTGGTGGCTTCAGGACCAGCCTCTGAGTCTGTAACTTCAGCATCACTGTGTAAAAAAAAAACTGTCTCGTTTTAGTTCCTGGGCAAGTTACTTGATCTCCTTTAGCTTTTGCCTCCTGATCTGTAAACCCCAAGTGATAACAGTATTTGAGTCTGGATTGTTGGAGGATTGAATGAGTTAATGCTTGGCTGTTTGCTCAGAATGCGGTCTGGCGCATGGCAGGTGCTATGCCATGTAAGCTGCTCAGGTTTCTGTGCCGTGGTGCTTGTCCAAGCTGTTGGCTTTCTCCTGGCAAGACTAGCCCTGGAGGGCGCAGGGCTGCTTATGCCTCTGTGGGGATGCTGATAGCAACACCAGCTGCAAGGGGCCTCAAGAGACTTCTAGTGCTCTCAGCATTCATGTGGGAACCCCCTGAAAGGTCGGTTTCCAGAGCTTGGGCATTTGATATGTGGTAAGCACCATACTTTGTGTCTTTACATGTCCTATCTCATTTAGTAAAATGAGCAGCCTTGGCTGAAATTTCCAATGGCTGGAAGCCCACAACATGGTAAGATCTCTAAGAGGTAGCACTGCAATATAGTTTGGCCTATGGACAAATCATGTTTGAATCCCAGCTCTACAGCTTGGATGAATTATGTGAACTCTCTCTGCCTTGTTTTCTCCATGCATAATACAGAGGATAACAATAGTGCTTACCATATAGGGTTTTATGCAGATTGAGGGGATATTGCTAAGGCTTCTTGAAGAGTGTTTGCCGTGCATAAGCCATATGTAGGAGTATCGTGAAGAAACACCACTTCTATGATGACTCAGTGTCAGAAAGTTCTATCTCCTACTCATCTCAAATCTATGTTCACCCTTCACTGGAGTCAAGCATGGGCTGTGTGTTGCAAAAGTCTTCAGTCTTGTGCCATTGATGTGGATTTCCTAGCCATGCTGCCCTGGGTAGTTACTTCTTTTATCTGAGCCTTATAATTCCCCATGTATTAAATGGGTGCAGTCACCCCACTGCCACTTCACTTCCAGAAGCTCATGCTGAACCCAGTGGTGACAGACCGTGTTTGGGATGGGCTCATGCAAACCAGTACACTAATTCATGCTAACTAGGACTTGTGCTGTGGGCAGCAACTCCCACATGTCACTTCGCTAGGATCAGGCTCACTGGCAAGAGGCCTGGAAACTTTAGAGTGATCCAGAACATCCAGGACGATCTTTCCAAAGCACAGATTTGATGACGTCTGTCCACAGCCTGAATCGCTTGTCATGAGTTGTTCCCGTTTCTTTTCCTGCCTCATTTTCCTCCATTCCCTGTTCTCTCAGCCCCACCCTGACCCACACGTATTTGCTGAATTTGCCGTGTTCTGTCTGGAGCAGGACTTCTCAAATGGGGGTGAGTGTGGCCCTCCAACCGGGAAACATATAATAATCTTCTAGAAACATTTTTGGTTGTCACAACTCGGGAAGGGAGTGGCACTGATGCCTAATAGGTAGAGGCCAGAGATGCTGCTAAACATCCTACTGTACACAGGGCAGCCCCTTCATAACAAAGAATTATGGAGGCCAAATATCAACAGTGCCAGGGTTGAGACATTCTGGGCTAGATTCTATCTTTCCAGAGAATACTTCCCACCAGTCATCCACCCACCTGTGCCTACCTGTAACAGTCAAGGTAATAGTAACACACACTTTCATATCTTAATGGCTTACTTCCACAATCTTCATTCCTTACCAATGCTCCATGTCGGTTGCAGGTTGGGTAGGGGACTCCCTACCCAATCTGCAAGGATCATCCTTGCTCCAGGATCTAGGCTAAGAGAATAGGCACCTTTGGAATGTAGTAGATTGCAGTGGCAGGGGGAGAGCACATGACAAATCCTCACTGGGGTCACTTGTTCACATTTTATTAGCCAATGCAAATCACATGACCATGACTAACCTCAAAGAGGGCAGAGGAAGGAAACCGGGGAAAGCTCCTTGACATTGGTCTTGGCAATGATTTTTTTGGATATGGCATCGAAAGCACAAGCAACAAAAGCAAAAATAAACAGGTTAGGACTACATCAAACTAAAAAGCTTCTGCCCAGCAGAGAAAACCAACAAAATCAAAAGGCAGCCCAGGGAAGAGCAGAAGATATTTGCAAACCTTATCTCTGATAAGAGGTTAAAAATGAAAATATATACGGAACTCATACAATTCCCATCGTAAAACAAAAGATTAAAAACTGGACAAAGGAACTGAATAGACTTGTTTTTCCCAAAAAGACATACAAAGGGCCAACAGATACATGAAAAGGAGCCCAACTCCACTCATCATCAGGGACACACAAATCAAAATCACCATGAGATATCACTTCACACTGTTAGGATGGCCATTACCAAACAGGCAAAAGATAACAAGCATTGGGAGGATGTAAAAAAAAGTGAATCCTGGTGCACTCTTGGTGGGAATGTAAATTGGTGCAACCACCAGGGAAAATAATATGGATGTTCCCCAAAAAAATTAGAAATAGAACTACCATATGATCCAACAATTCCATTTCTAAGCATTTGTCCAAGGAAATGAAATCATTATCTTGAAGAAATATCTCTACCCCACACTCATTGCAGCATTATTCACAACAGCCAAGACATAAAAACAACCTAAGTGTCCATTGCTGGATGAATAAAAGAAAATGTGAGGACAGAGGATCCCTGGGTGGCTCAGTGGTTTAGCGCCTGCCTTCGGTCCAGGGCGTGATCCTGGAGTCCCAGGATCGAGTCCCACATCAGGCTTCTGCATGAAGCCTGCTTCTCCCTCTGCCTGTGTCTCTGCCTCTCCCTCTCTCTCTCTCTCTGTGTGACTATCATAAATAAATAAAAATTAAAAAAAAAAAGAAAAGAAAATGTGAGGACAGTCTAGCGCCTCTGCCCCTTTGCAGGTTGGCCCTGCAGGGGCATCAGAACTCTGATGGGACAGGCTATCCCCTCCTGTAGGTTCATCTCATTCTGCCTCCTCATATCAGTGTTTCCCAGGTTCCAAGCTGACCTCCCTCCGTTGGTGGATCAATTCTAACAATAGGTAGGCTCATACCATTGGCTGATATGGATCAAACCCAGTTCTTCCTAACCCCTACCCAACCCTGGTGAGAACTGCTTTCTAAGGCAACATTTTCCAAACTTCCATCACTTACTTACAACTGTCACAATTTGGGACATATCTTTGTCCTACTTCCTCTATAATTTAATTGACTTATTTTTTAACCACATTTATATGTCCCCCTAAATAAATTTACTTACAAATAAGGTCACTTTGGTCCTAGATAGATAGATACATAGATAGATACAGATAGATGCTAGACAGATAGTTATAGATCAATCACTGAGTCATTGGTCCCTTTGGGGAATTCTAGGGAACCACTTAAATCTTTGGAAAAACTGATAAATCAAGTATTTATCCTACTTTTTTATATGACTTGTATCTCAGGGTATCCATATAGTTGATGAAGGAAAATTTTTCCTTATAAAAGTTTTCTAGCTAATAAATGGAGAAGGAATGTTGGAAGTGGAGCATCACTTTTGCAAGACTTAATGAATCAATGGATCTAGGCAATGAACACCAATGAGTTGTAATGTTATGGAAAGAGATAAAACAGATAGTGTATACTTCCTACTGAAAGAACACAACACTGCCAATGAAATGATCTTGCAAAACCATATTGAACTTGAATCTGCTCAAGCTTCTAGACCTAATTACCAATTTACAGGATATACAAGGGATAGTGGCACTTATCAAATGACCCATAGGATGGAATCAGCAAATCTAAATTATAGAAGACTCTACAAAACAAATGATCTAGCTTCTTTAAAAAGAAAAAGATTTTAAAAACTTTGAGACAGAGCGCTAGAAGGAGGAGGGGCAGAAGGAGAAGTAGACTTCCTGCTGAGTGTGGAGCTTGAAGTGGGGCTGGATCCCAGGACCCTGGGATCATGACCTGAGCCAAAAGCAGATGCTTAACTGACTGAGCCACCCAGGCACCTCTGACCTAGCTGAACACAACTATATCCTCCCCCAAAAAACTGCAAGTGAAAAAATAGAGATGTAAGAAAATCCTAAAGACTGATATAGCACAGAAAATTACAAGGACTGGGCCTCATTTGGATCCCAATTCAAACAAATTGGGTAAATGTGAACACTTCACCTGGTGATGTGGTGATATTGATAGTAATTACTGTGAATTTAAAAATTGTGATAAAAAATTGTGATGTGATAATGATGTTATGATTATATTTTTTTAAAGTCCTTCTATTTTGGGGAAACACACCAACAGATTTCCAGAGGGAAGGACACTATGTTCTGAATGTGCTTTGAATTTGCAGGGCATGAGAGAAGGTAGCCAGGAGTCGCGGGCAGGGGTGGAGTGGGGGGCCGCGGAGAGGAAAACGAAGCAGGGACCAAGTGTCTGTGATGCTGAAACTGAGACTCATTCTTATTATTCTCTTTACTTTTAAATATGCTTAAAGAGAGGTGCCTGGGTGGCTCAGTGGTTGAGCATCTGCCTTTAGCTCAGGTAGTGATCCCGGGGTCCTGGGATGGAGTCCCACATTGGACTCCCCGCAGGGAGCCTGCTTCTCCCTCTGCCTTTGTCTCTGCCTCTCCCTGTGTCTCTCATGAATGAACATATAAAATCTTAAAAAAAAAAAAAACATGCTTAAAGATTCCTGCAATAAATTTTTTTAAAAACCAGGATGGGGGGATGCCTGGGTAGCTCAGGGGTTAAGCGTCTGCCTTTGACCCCTGGAGTCCCGGGATCGAGTCCCACATCGGGCTCCCTGCTTGGAGCCTGCTTCTCCCTCTGCCTGTGTCTCTGCCTCTCTCTCTCTGCATCTCTCATGAATAAATAAAATCTTTAAAAAAAAAAACAAACAGGATGATGTAGGAGAACGATGGGCAGGGTCGGTGACAGGGAGGAAATTAAGGAAGCCTCAGTGAGAAAATGCATTCAAAATTGAATGACAAGGAGCCAGCCGCAGGAGGATACACTGGAGGAATATTCCAGGCAGAGGGAACAGCATGTACCACGCCACCCAGATTACTCAACACTGTCTAAGAAATAACCTTGTAAAGCCTTGTAAAATGCCACTTACCCATTTTCTAAAGTATATGATCAGCTAAGAGAAGATGTCTAATTAGCAACTGAAAATATGGCTGCACTGAAAATTATGCTAATTTTCACCAGGGTTTCTTCCCTCCAAATGGAGATGTGTGTATAAACCTTATGCTTTGGATTAAAATTTCAAGTGTCTTTTTTTTTTCCCTCGAAATTTTGATTAAAATTATTTTAATTAAAAAATTTTTAATTGCCTTATTGTCATCGCTTGCCGTCTGATTCCACCACTGGGATCCATCCCTGCACCTGCTGGAGTCCCATAAGCTGCCAGTTCAACAGCCACATGTCAGTAAATAAAAGGAAAATACAGTTTTTTATATTTGTGAAATATTGCACCAATGCATGTAGTGTAAAATAGCCCAGTATGGTCCCAGCTGAATAGTAAGAGGGTGATTTATTCCCAAGGCTCTGTTTCCATTTTTGCTGTTTATGATAGCATATCAACGGAGCTTTTTGATTGAATTACCACCTTGTATTCAGGCTGGGACCATGCATTATTACATATGTAAGTATAAATGTTGATGCAAATGAGTTTTCCTAATGAAATGAGAGGCAGTTTATTTTTCCTTGCATAATGGGTGGTTCTGAGGAGCAGATTTATTTTCTAAAAGTGAGTACATGCTTATTTTTCAATTTGTCATCCATTCTTAGCATGAGCACCCCAATAATTCAGATCTACAGATCTTTAAGCGTCCACATGTTAATGTGGATTTTTTTTCATTTTTAAACTGAAATCAATTTCAATGTGATTTATCATCAGAGAATTGCCTTATGTAAAATGCTTAAGTGAATGAAGTAATAACTTTAGGCCCATCAGTTAGAGAGAGCAATTTTCAGTTTCTCAGTTCTAAATAAATGGTGAGATCCCAGGTCACATTTTCATTTTATTCATTACTCTGCATGCTTTGGTTATTACTGAGTTTGGGAATGGCTAGAAGCTTCAAATGAGCTGAATTACTTTTAAATATTGCTGAATTTTATTTTATACAATTTGAGTTACTTGGCAGGGTGTTGCTTGCTATTCTATTATCCCCTCACCTGAATCAGCTGGCCAAGTCTGGAGTTTATTTCACTCTTCATAAATTAGGATACTAATGTTGAGCCATGGGCTCTCTCCCCGCATATGAAATTAACTGCAGCTTCCTTGCTTTGGAAGTGGATTGAGGATTTACTTAGTAAATACTTCCCCTGTGACTGCAGAGGGAGAACCAGGCTCAAGGAAGAGCAGAGTGGGAACATTTCTCTTCCACGTTCAAAAAGCTGAAGGCTCAGGTGAGCAGATCCCAAAGACAGAGTTTGCCTGCCAATCCTTCAAAACAAATGGTCAGTTTGGGGATAAGTCAGGTGGAGCCCTCCGAGAGCATGATGGGAGTTTAGGGACAATAAAATAATAATAATAATAAGAGTAACAATAATCCTGTTTGTTATACTTGTTTGTAAGTAATATATAATAAATATATGTGTCAGACAAATATATAGGATACATAACTACTAAGAGTAATAAAAATAATCCTACTCATATGCTCATATAAATAATATATGATAATAAATATATGTATCATACTAATAAATAGAATATATATGCTAATCATAATGGTGATAGTAATAATCCTGTTTATTATATTCATATGTAAATAAGATATAAAAATAAATATATCATTATACTAAATATATAGGATATATTTACTAATCATAGCAATAATAATTCTGTTCATTTATTATAGTCACAAGTAAATAATATATAATAATAATGTGCATTATATGAATATATACTAATAATGGTAATAGTAATAATCCTATTTATTTGTTATACTCATATGTAAATAAGATATCAAAATAAATATATGCATTATAGTAATATATAATGTATATACTAATAATAACAACCCTATTTCTTAGCACTTTTATATAAATAAGATATAATAAAAACTATATGTGTTATATTACTATCTAGATTACACATCCTAATAATCATAATACATAAGCATTTGTTGAACACTTACTATGTCCAGGCACCCTGGTAGGTATCTAACATGCATTATCTCATTTAATGTCCACAACATGGGATCCCTGGGTGGCTGAGCAGTTTTAGTGCCTGCCTCCAGCCCAGGGCGTAATCCTGGAGTCCCGGAATCGAGTCCCACATCAGGCTCCCTGCATGGAGCCTGCTTCTCCCTCTGCCTATGTTTGTCTCTCATGAATAAATAAATAAAATCTTTTTAAAAAAGACCCTCCAAGGTAAGAATTATAATTTCCATTATGCAAACACCGAAACAGCAGCTCAGAGAAATTAAGGGACTGGCCAGGGTCACCCAGCTCATACCTGGAGGAACCAAGATTTAAAACCGTCTGGCAAACATTCTACTCTGGCAAGATTTGCACTGGTAGAGGAAGGCTTCTTGGCACAGTGCTCGTGAAAATGTTCCACAGGAGGGAAAGGAGATTGTGTCTCCATGTGGTGGGTTAGACGTGAAACTTTAAAAAGTCAGACACATCTGGTTAAGTTCCAGTTCTGGGGCTGTCACTTAAACTAAATGGCCTTGCGTAAGTTGCTGAACCTCTGCCTGCCTCAGTTTCCCCTGGCAATATGGAGATGCTAATGATACTATAGCTATTTTGAAGACTTTAATGAAGCAATGCAAATGTCCAGTGGGTCGGAACCTCTTGGCACCAGCTATCCTTAAACTAAAATCGTACACCAGATTCCTTCAGGTAGGAGCTGCCTCTGGGAGCTATTTTATTTATTATTTTTATTTTTTGGGGGGGGAGCTATTTTAAAGGGGCTTTATCAATTCGCATTTCTAATTACCCTCCAACTACCTGCCTGGCCAGTCTTCTGAGGACTTGCTAGGTGATTGATGTGATACCACTCAGAAATGTCTTTGAGTTCTTCAGAAGAAAGGTTTTCTGTACAATCCAGCTGGTAGTGTTACCATTTAGAGGAATCTGAAAACCTAACTGTGCTGCTGATACACTCATAGGGAGTTGAAAGGGGGATTATCTTTTAAGACTCGAGAATGTTGATGTTTGCAAACATTTTCTTGCTGCCTCTCCGAACACTGCAAATTGACTGCTGAGATAATGGGTGAAAGATGACATCACACAAAACAGCAGCCTTTTAAGTGCAAGAGCTGGAGGAGCCACTTAGAGTGATTAGGAAATCCTTAAATGAGTGTTTGCGAAGTATTGGCTAACCCTTAATGTTTGCTTTTTTTTTTTTTTTTTTTTTTATCCTGGCATCCAACTCTAAAAATCTGACCTTGAATAATTATCTAGCCCCTGGCTTTCAGCACCAGGGGCAGAAAGGCTCTGGGCAACCATGTGGTTGTGTGTGGACCACACCCCCGAACATAAAGTTGTTAGGAAACATAAATGTGCAATTGCGTGAGGCGCCCCCGCTAAATGCCCCAGGAAAAAGGGGCAGGTTTCTCTCCTCTCACTTCCATTTCCAAAATGCCTATCCAGCTCTTTTGAAAATCAGATAAACTATCTCGTTCTGTTTAAACTGGCCTAGATCCTACTAGTCTCTGTGGCCACCAGGGATGGGGAAAAGTTGGCTTTCTCAGGAGGGTTCTTTGGCCCATTTACCAGTGTAGGTAGAATGGTTGAAACTCCTCTCTTTTGGACCCAGGTCTCCAGGGAGATGGAGTGACCAGGGGGCAGCTAAGCCTGGGGCTAATGTTCGATCTTTTACTATCTATCTAGATCAATGTATGATATCTTCTGGAAACCAATTTTCTGGCCTTAAGAAGACCATAGATAGATAGAGATAGAAACAGAAATAGATACAAAACTCTTTTCTATCTATCAAAGAATGCATTTCCCTAATTGAAAAGTCAGAAAGTACAAAAGTGTAAAGTAAGTCAGGGGGGAATGTACGTGATCTTACTTCCCAGTGAAGATCTTGAGGGTGGTTTTTTTTGTTTGTTTTTGTTTTGTTTTGTTTTGTTTTACCCTGTGCATTGTTACATAGTTGAGACGATGCTATGTAGGTGTTTGGGTATTCAGCAATTTTCATATCATTATACCATGGGCATGTATTTCTCTAAGCTTTGGCTGATAGCGTTATTCTATTCCCCCACAGGGCTATGCCATCATGTGCATAACCCAATCCCTAGCCGTGGGCATTCAGGCTGTTTTCAGTGTTTGGTTATTAGAAACAAACACTGCCGGGTTGACATCTTGCCACCAACCTTTCCAGTGCTTCACCAAGTTCAGCCTGCATAGCAAACCAGCAGGTGCAAGAAACGTCCCTCGGTCACACATTTCACCACCACTTCAGCAGGCAAGGATTACGACTGCCTGGATTATTTTAACTTCCAGCATGGGGCTTTTCAGACACTTGATAGGAAAGAGGAAATAAAAGCCACATGTTGTCTTGTGACTATGTAACCATCTCTTTGAGAGTCACTTGGTTTAAGAAAAATAGATTAAGCCAATGAGCCAAAGCAGAAGGTGATACTCTGAAAACTTGATATACCAAGACTTCCTAGATCTGGTTTAAAATGATTGCTCACTGTCTGCAGCAAATCTTCAGCAGGGAGTGGAGATGACAAGTACATTGTAAACAGACAGGTCTTTTCCTTAAGTAAAAAGAAGAGTGAGCCTTCCTATCATGGTCTCTGAGCGCTCTGTGCAGGCGAAAGGAGACTGGTTGTGCCAAGTAGATCCTTATTATCATCAGGGAGTCATCAGGATGTAGTGTTGGAGGAAATGAAGCCCAAGTGTACAGACATTCGCAGGATGTTTTGATGCCCAGCGCTGCACTCAGGGAGGACCAGGGAGTCCTCCCAATGGAGGGATTTGGCCTGCCCTGATTGCTGAGACCCTGGATGGTTGGTTTTCCTCGTTGTGATCTCCCAGAGCTCTTTCTGTTCTGGATCAGGGTCCTTTCCTGTCTTTGATACCTATCACAGAGGGTTTTGGGAAGCTAGCAGAGAGAACAATGATCTGAGGCATAACTCCTTATCTGAGCATGCCCACAGAAGAGGTTCCATTCAAAACTCTCCTTCTCTGATCTTCTCTTCCCTTCTCTCTCCTTTCTACTCATTCCTCCTCTTTTCTCTCTTGCCTGAGTATCACACCTGACTGGTTCATGGCCAGAAGCAGTTTAAACTCCTTGGATGTTACTCCCTGGGCTGGAGACCAGCCTATCACAAGAGCTGCTAGAGAAGAGGGGGGTGCTCCCCACTAATTCCTTGGGGGCAAGTCTTAATCCTTGAAAAGCAATAATGAGGTTTAATGGAGTTCAACAGTTGAGGAGAGCCACCAAGTATCTTTTCAGATGCAAAACTATGTAAATCCTGAAAGAAACCAAATGCATACAAAGATGGGGGAGAGAATTTCCAAATAGATAAGAGCATAAAGATTCAGATTTTCTGCTGTCATTTTTTTTAAATGAGTGCAAGTTTCACATGGTAATTTCTTGATAGTGTGTCTTATACTTGTATTTATCCCAAGCTCCTAGTAAAATGCTCTGTGCAGATAAGTTTATTCATTTAACACTTCTCAACTGTTTAGTGAGTGTTTATGTGACAAGTACTGTGTGGGGTGAAGAGGATACAAGAATGAACAGAACCAACCTTATCTTTCTTCTTTTGGACTGTGCAGTCCTAGTGGGAGACAAATGTTAGGCAGATCCTTGAACTTTCTGAAGGGAAAATGAAGGCGGTACGTGGAGATTTGGTTTAGACTGGAGGCCGGATAGGCTGGTACAAGGAGTTGTCATCAGAGGAGGTTTCCTTAAGAGATGGTGTTCTAGCTGATGCCTGAAGGATACAGAGAGAACTTAACCTAGAAAAGAACATGAGAAACAGTTTTCCAGGCAAGCAAAAGCATAGGCAAGGACACTTGGAAGGGAAGGCACTGGCCAACAGGAAGAACTCTCTAACTTAAGTGGCAGGAGCTGAGGTCACATAGATAGGCTGGAGCCCGATTAGCAAAGTTTTGTCAGCCCCCAGGAAGACACTGGAACACGAACCTGAGGATAAGAGAAAACACTGATTCTGTTTTATTTTTAACTTATTTTTTTTTTTAAAGCAGTGAAGTGACATGATTAAATGTGCATTTCAAGATCCCTTGGGTTGCTTTGTGAGGAAGGGGTGAAGCGACCCCTAAAGGGACCAGATGAGCCAGCATCCGCATGGAAGATGGTGGCGTCTCAGAGGAAGGTGGTGGAAGTGGCTAATGGAGAGACAGATGGGGAAGGGGGAGTTTTTTCAGGAAGAAGTGACAAGTCTTAAGACTGGATGGAGGTGGGGGCTGGTGAAAAGATATCAAGGGTGAATTTAAGATACCTGCCTTCAAGCAGCCATTTAATACAGAAGGAAACTCGGAGACCAGACAACTCAGAAGTGGAAAATAAATAAATATAAGTGAATCAAGCATCACAGTGATTAGTTTAGTGCTACTTAAGACCTCTGATTTGCTAGGTATTCTGGAAAAATAACACAAGACCCCATTTGGATGGTCAGTTCTTGCCCCCAGGAGTTTATAATGATGTAGAGCCTAGGTGCTATCACAAACATTGTTATGTGAACATCAACCAAATTCCATCCTATTTCTTAATACATGCTATCTTCACCACTCTCCTTGGGGCGGGGGGGCGGGGGGAACCACAGATGTAGTCCCCTCCAAGTTTCTATGGCATTCAGTAAATTAGATAATTAATATAAATCATCTGATCACTCACTACCCTGAATTTATTTTCCAACCCAAACTGAGCTCTGCTATCCATACTGTTCTCCTGGTAACCATAGGGTATGCGATTCTTAAGAGATTTTAACATGGTTTCTCCAGTTATTTCAATAAGTTCTTTAAAAGAAACAGGGTGGGGGATCCCTGGGTGGGTCAGCGGTTTAGCACCTGCCTTTGGCCCAGGGCGTGATCCTGGAGTCCCGAGATCCTAGAGTCCCGCAATCGAGTCCCACGTCAGGCTCCCGGCATGGAGCCTGCTTCTCCCTCCTCCTGTGTCTCTGCCTCTCTCTCTATGTCTATCATAAATAAATAAATAAATAAACCCTTAAAAAATAATAAATAAATAAATAAATGAAACAGGATTTTTTTTTCAGAAAGTAAACGATGGCATTTGTGCCTTTGTAAATCATGATGGATTTTCCATATTCTCTACTATAAAGAACCTTTTTTTTTTCTCTTAGGAAGGAAAATTAAGGTTGCTGTACCATGGGATCACTTTCATTATCTTTAGCATACAAATGATCTCTTAAAAAGATTTTCTTCCTCTACATATGTACAGTATCAATGATATAATTTACATTGCATCCTTCATATTAACACTCTGATCCATCATCGCTAACAATGCAGGGTCTTTGTGTGAGGGGCTGTCGGACAAATGTTTTAGCTTGTGAGAAGAAAATTGTTAGCATTTGAATAGAGAATGGTACAGGAAGGATTAATAGCCTACTTTGATGGATTAGAATGTAGGGAAATTGCTCAATATTAATATGAAAATGTTTGTGAATTGGTTGCAAGGTGCTGTCAATGGAAAATGATTATGTCTCCAAGGCCTTATCAGTTGAGACTTGACTCTTAGCAAAGACTTTCACACAAAAGACTGATGAGAGGTATGGAGGATGACGGGCTCTGGGAGCTGGAACAAAAACCCACCATTCAACTGCTAGAGTCCTCCTGTCACTCTGGATGTCCTTTCTGGGATATCGTGTATCTTCATGTCAACATATCTGGGTATGGATTTATAACAGAAGAGAAAGGGATGTGTGGGTGATGGTATTATTTCTATAATTTAGCCTTTCCGTCTTTGAAAACCCAATCAGAAACAGGCAGGGTGTCGTTGAGTAAATAATAATCTAAAATTTTTGTCTCTGTGCAATGGTTTTTATGTTGGTAATATTTGTGAGGATGGTCAACGGTTCCAAAACCATGAAATGAAAATCACCGTTTAATACCAGTGTCAGCAAACTCAATCAGAGTAAGCCTCATTTTAGAATGATGTCTGAAAGGTTTGGGGATGTTAAAAAGTTACACTTGCGAAATTGCTCTCTGATGCTTTGAACATACCTTAAGCTTCAATTTACCTTTGGAAACCGATTTCCTACTGAAAGTTGAAATTAGGGGATCCCTGAGTGGCTCAGCGGTTTAGCATCTACCTTTGGCCCAGGGCATGATCCTGGAGTCCCGGGATTGAGTCCCACGTCAGGGTCCTGGCATGGAGCCTGCTTCTCTCTCTGTCTGTGCCTCTGCCTCTCTCTCTCTCTCTCTCTGTGTCTATCATGAATAAATAAATAAACCTTTAAAAAAAAAAGTTGAAATTAATAACACAATGGAGACTCATAGAGCTTTGTTGCTTCTACAAAAGTCCTAGACATTAGCTTTGCCCCTCTGGAGGGGTACCCCCCATCCCCAGCACTGGGCCGCCTCACCCTGCGGCCACACAGTAACACTGACATTCATTCTCTCTGAATGTCAGAATAGAAATGACAATCTGAGCAGCTGGAAACGATGTTCTTAAAATCTCTTCCAAGAACGGAGGGGTGCCCTCAGTAGGGTCCTTAGAGTATGTTTTTCCCATTTAAGTTTCATTTTTAGTGTTAGAACAGGCTTTGTCCACCTCAGCACCATTGGCAAAATTATCCTTTGTTGTGGGGGCTGCCCTGTGCATTACAGAGGCTTAGCAGCATCTCTGGCCTCCACCCACTAGATGCCAGTAGCATCCCCCCAGTAGTGACTTACCAAAAATGTCTCCAGACATTGCCATGCCCCCTGGGGGACAACCCTCTCTCCCAGCTGAGAACTGAACTAAAGAAATGGAAGGTAATCAGATAAGAATATTATTGTTGGAATGAAAAACAGATATAATGTTACAATTATTTTCTGCTGAGAGTACATCATGTTTGTTTATGTATTTTTTTTATAAAGTAATGATACTAATGACTGTCTGCTGAATGCTTGCCATTTCCCTGGCATCAAATCCTTTAATATCATTACAGAATCCTGGGAAAAATCTGAAGACTCAGGTAAAATGACTCCCATTTCACAGACCAGGAAGCTGAGGTTTGCAGACGTTAAACCTCTTGCCACAAATCAATCTGTTAATATGGCACAAACAGGACCCAAGACTGGGTGGCTCTGACAACAGTGCTCTTCACCACTTCTGTGTGTTTCTGGTCCTGAGGTCTTTGCTACAGATACCTGTACTGTGCCCTGACAGTCTCCTATGTTGGATGAATCTCAGCCTTCACCTCTAGTCCTTAAAATGAGCTCCTTTCCAGGCTGTTGGAGGGTCACCAGGCAATATAGCATTGGGGGTGGGGTGGGGTCGGAGGTGGAGGGTATGGTAAATTCC
Source organism: Nyctereutes procyonoides (assembly GCF_905146905.1). NCBI lineage: Eukaryota > Metazoa > Chordata > Mammalia > Carnivora > Canidae > Nyctereutes > Nyctereutes procyonoides. Next base: position 24,423,117 of record NW_026575052.1, on the reverse strand, counting down.
AGGGTCTTGTTCAAGAATGAAGCGCCGATGAGCTCTCCATGATGCCTTGCATCTTTCCTGCTACATTAGGCTGACATCCCTACCTCTACATGTAGTTGCTGAATGGGTTGACTCTTGCAAGATGAAAAAACCTGAAATAATGGTGCTGGGAATTATCTAGAAGCCTATGGACCCCAAAAATGCTTGTGTTTTCTTTATAGTCCCTAATAGGTGAGATGCCCGAAGATGGAGACATCATTCTATCCTGGGTGGGTATTTGATGTTTTTAGTCTGGTGCTTTGGGTCACAACCCCAGCCTTTTGCACAGCTAAGTATTGAACCTTCACAAAACAGATGCACATCTGCACAAATATGCAAGTTTGTGTAGATTTTTTTTTGGGGGGGGGGGTGTCAAAGAACCCACCAAGACCTCCCTACCTGGATCTCAAATTAGTAATCCATTTTCAGACTACTTTTGTGGGCTCTCCAATAATTTTGGTCCAAGTCAGAGCAGCACCTTCTTTATAACAAAAGAAACCCATATTTGGACATATTGGGACCTAATTTGTGGAAATGAGCAGATACAGTAACCAATGAAGGTACACCAGGGAGAGCAGGTGACATCTTTCCTCTGGCCTGGCAATGTGAATTTAAGAAAGCTGACAGCTTGCAAGACCAGCCTGTGGCAGATGCGTCCCCGGCGTGCCCCTGGGATTGGCAGCTTCATTATTGCTATTGTCAGCGTTTGTGGAGTGCTGACCCTGTGCGCCAGCCAGGCCTTTCCCAGGTAGAGATGTTCATTGTAACCTATTAATTCCCAGGCAAAGACAGAGTCAAGCTAGAGAGCTGGCGGCTCTTAATCTGGCTGCTGCACTTTCTGCTTTAACTCCCCCTTGTTTGTGGCTGAAGAGCTCAGACCTCTGCCCTGTCTATTGTCATCCTAGCCTGAATTCTCCTGTCTCTTTTTGAATTAAAAACTTTCCCCCAAAGTTATACAAGTTCCTGGTTCTAAAATTCAGTAAGGCTCCTCCTTGCTTCCTCAGTTTCCTATTCACTCACCCCAATCCTGCACCCTTAAAAGATATATTCAGTTCATTCTGACATGTTTGGAAACTCATTTCCTTGTTTCTAAATAACATGATTGTATGGCTTTTATTTTTAAATCCAGGTATTGTCTGTTAACTTCCTACCGTAGAATATGAGTGTTCTTGGTCTTAATCCATTTCTCACCACTGCCCCCAACACACGTGCCTGGCAACACACAGGCTGACTTCCTGTCACCTTCCTCCCAATAGAGTCATGTCACAATTTGATTTAGTTCAATAATCAGCCTTTAGGGCAGCCCCAGTGGCGCAGAGGTTTGGCACCCGCCTGCAGCCTGGGGTGTGATCCTGGAGACCCAGGATCGAGTCCCACATTGGGCTCCCTGCATGGAGCCTGCTTCTCCCTCTGCCTGTCTCTCTCTCTGTGTGTCTCTATGAATAAATAAAATCTTTGTTTAAAAAAATAATAATCAGCCTTTACCTTGTCATGTTCATATCAATATTACCCTCAACTGAGCCACTAATTATGATTACATTTCCTTCTTTAGAACTTTTTGTTTTCTCTGGAGTTGCTAATAGCCTTGTTTTCTAGCTACCACTTGCAGACTCCCTATCAAAACTGTGACTCTTCTCTCAGCATTTAAAATACATCTGCTATTTGGTCAGTTTGGGATTCTTCTAGGAGACATCCCTTTTGGACTCTAGCAGCACATTCTCCTACTCAGTCTGGACTGACTGTCCTCTAGCTTGACTTCTTTATATGTTTCTTCAGCATCATCCCAGGAATCCCTTTACTCTTTTTTTTTTTTTTTAAGATTTTGAGAGAGAGCACATGAGCAGGGGGAGGGGCAGAGAGGTGGAGACATGCAGACTCCCCGTCAAGACCTGAGCCAAAGGCAGATGCTTAGCAGACAGAGCCACACAGGCGTCCCCTAGCCACACTTTAAATACTTGGTTGTCAAGGGCCATTTCTATCACTGCAGAAAGTTCTATCAGACAGTGCTATGTGAGATCTGACAGGAGGAGGAATTCAGTACTTGACAAATCAGGACACAACAGCAGCTCGGCTGAAAGGTCTCACATTTATTACTGAACCAACCTACTGGTATAGAGGCATAGTAACAGAGAAAATCATTTCCTTGATAAGACATGTCTATTGGCCAGGTAGGAAGGATGTTTCCATATTGATAGGATAAGAACATGTGATCTCCACGTGGCTTAAATATGTGTGCCAATTATGTTTGCTATTTCATGATGTGCGATGCTTCCTCACAGACCCAGTGCCTCCTCTTGAAGTTGTACCTGATTTTATTACCAGTTTTTGTCTGAATCCACTGGGAAATGGGGCGATTCTGCTTTTGTTTCTTGGCCAGTAATCGCTTGATTCTGAAAGTCTTGTGAGAAGACATGGCAATTACAGTCAACCACACACAACCAGGATGGCGGCAAAAAGGAGAGACCCTTTACTCTATTTGTTAAGTTGGATCTCTGTTTCCTGGATCTATGTCCCTCTCTTTTGGTGGGCATCATCCAGTAACTTCTGACTGTGGATTCATGAGATATATATTCGTTGAGTATGAAAATGCCCTTTTTCTAGCCTTGCCAACAAATGTTAAGGCTGCAAGTGATTCCTTTTCAAAGCATAAAAACCTACTGTAGTTTCCCCTACCTTATTGCTCTTTGAGCATAATAACATAGAACAACATGTTTTTGGAGTCATTGGCACTTTCAGACTTTAGGGAACACTGAGTATGTCTTTACAATCTATCACTAACCACTCGGAATTAATAACGACCTACATTATACAGCCCTTTATTATTTAACAAGCATTGTCATAGCCATAATCTCATTGTGGGAGGCAAATAGACATCATGAGTCCTATATCCAAAGAAGCTGAGGCTAAACCAGGACCATGCTGTTCATAAATGTCTAAGACACAGTATTCTGACTCCTGGTGAGTACAAGATTGCTCAAGAAACCAACAAAACATATGCTTATGGCATAAGAAAAAACAGAGACATCACAACAATTTAAGTTCTGATGAGCTTAGCCAGAATTCTGCATTAAGAAATTCTTCCAATGAGCTATTTTTATATACATATATATTCTATAAGAGTTTTGTATTTTATGGTGGTATACATTTGTGAACTCTATATGGTAGATCAGGGGAGCACCATAGTATTTCCAAGGTTTAGGAACTCTAAAGGTCTTAATCTGATTTGTTTCAGATTAGATGATTTGCTCCCCACCAACCTCCCACCCACCCGCTATATTTTAATTAAATGAAGTTAATTTCTGTAATCATGCTCCAATTCAGTCCATCCCAGGAAATTACTTTCAGGCATTGACCAAAACTTTCCACATAAATGTTCTGTTGACTAAAGAGGGAGACTTTTTAACCTATACTCTCTGACATTTTCTCCTGATCCTTATTCTACTTCCATCAATTTAGGGAGCTGGTGTTACTGAGGGTGGGGGGTGGAGAAAGAAAAAATCAAAACAACAGGATTACACTGACCTTTATCAGAGCCTATGAACTATTTCTGGTTGCCAGGCAGAGGAAATAGCAAGTACAAAGATCCTGTGGCCCTTCTGAAGCTCCCATTCCCTCAATGTTCTGCTTTCCCAGGTAGGCATTAGCTAATTTTTAAAAGTAACCTCTGATAAAGTATTCCAGATGACTGTGGCTTAAATATAACTGGAAAACTTGTGCTAGAGACAATACCTCAATCCAAAGGGGGAAGAGAAGTAGCAGAATTTCTGAAATTGGCAGGTAGGGGACTTCGGTATTTTTCAACCATGGTGAACAACCCACCTGGAGAAGCAACAAAATACAAAGGAAACAGGGCAGGTTTTTAGATCAGGAGCCCCAGCTGGTTACCCCTGCTCTGTGCTATCATGGTTGTGTGATTAGTCACTCCTCACTCTAAATTGAGATAATACAAAACATGTCATGCCTTAACCTGTATCTCAAATGTAGAGAGTAGAGCAAAGTGCTCCGTAATGAGATACAGTAAAGGAAGACCTTTGCAAACATAAACATTAAATCTGTGTTAGTTTACCAAGTTAATTTCATGTCTTAATATTTTCATGTCAAGATGGAGTACTTTCACATAATTCCCTCACAGCAGGTACACTTCTGTAACTCATTTTCCCATACCTATCAGAAATAAATTTTCCTTCCCTAAATACAGCCTGCATAAAATTAAATGTGTAGAAGTGCATGTATCAATCAGGGCTTTGGGTTGCAAACATAGAATTGGACTCTCTTAGCTTAAGGAGAAAAGGGGATTGTATTCAAAGTTTATCAGAGTGCAGAGAATTGATATTCAACATAGTAACTCACAGGACCTGCAATTGTCCAATCAGAAGGGAGCTAGAGCAAGTTCCTGGTGGCCTCCTGCTATTCTGGGAGTGAACCCTTAGGTTCCTGGATGATGGGGGAAACTGAGTAGATTCCAAAGAAGGGGGCTCACTCAGCCACAGCAGCACCATGTGCAGATGCAGCTGGGGAGCTGGGGGCTGTGGGTTCCTCACCAAATGAGCCAAAGTATTTTAACACTTTAACCAGTGGCATGGGGTCACTAATTCAGACCCACTGAACATCAGTCCTGGCTGAAAGAGAGACCAAGAACACCAAGCTAGGGAAAGATTTAGAACCCCAGACAATGGGCAGGACATCTCCACCATCTTTCATGGGACGTACACAGGTCACTGTGCCTGGTTCTGAACACCACTGCTTCTCAAGGGAATTCCTAACTGTGCCCTCCTCTTTGTTCATCCAGGACAGAGTCCTGCGTGGAGATGTCAGGCTGGCCAAGGCTAGGTGTGCACTCTGCCTGCCATGGAGTGAGGAGAGGGTGGTGTACGGCCAATGCTGCTTCCTCCTACCATATAGCCAAGGGGAATTTCTTCCAAGGAGAAATGGGCTTTAGAGGCTGGTATCTGGTTATTTGCTGAAATGAAGTTTAATGTTGAGACAAAGATGCTTTCTTAAGATGGTCTCCCAATCTGCTTCTCCTCCTCTCCCTCATCTAGACAGTAACTCTGTAAACAAGCCATCATCATCATCACCATCATCATCATCATTAAAAAAAAGGCCTTAAAAAACCATTAGGTGATCAGCAATGTGTTGCTCAGCCCAAGGTCACCTTGGATTTTCATCATGACTGCCATGTTTTTCTTCTCATTAAAATATTTGACAAGAATTCTTTGCATGGATGAGCAGTTCCAAGCACCCCAGCCCCACACTGTTCTCACAAAGATGTTGTACTGTCATAGCAAATAATTATGCAGCCAACTAAAAATCAGTATCTGCGCTACACACAAACACCGAAATCTGGTGTTTGTACAGGTACGGTGCCAAAGATAATGCATGATTTCTTGATAAAGTAACATGTATTTTCTTCCCTTCAGGTTACTTGCAAGTGTCCTAAAAAGTAGGGTTTACATCTTTATTTCTGGATCCTAATTGCACCTAGCAAAGAGCTTTTTGATTACAGTTGATGGTTGAAAATGCTTATTGGATTGGACAGCAGTGTTGGAATTGCAAGAATATGAATATCCTAAGTCTAAGAAGTTGTATACAGGAGGAGGTCAAGTATTGTGTTTACGGGTAGGATGACCAACTGTCCAGGTTTGCTGGGGACTGAAGGGCTGCCCAGGACGCAGGACTTCCAGGACTAAAACTGGAAAGTCACAGGCTTGGACATCAGACAACCTAGATTTGAACCCTGGCTCTGTTACTTATCAGCTGCAGGACTCAGTTTTTAATTTGTAAAAGGTAAATAACAACACATTTCTTCCAATGGGCTTTGGAAATAAATATGATAATATGTATAAAGTACATAGGACCACCTTGGATCATAGTACACGCTCAATGTCAACAAACAGTAAATTATTATAACGATGCCTAACTATATAAAATCTCCCACCAGAGTCCGGAGAATGCTTCCAGGAGTATCTTTCTCAACATTTGTAAGTCTTTAAAATATTACATGTTGTAGGGGCACCTGGGTGGCTCAGTTGGTTAAGCGTCCAAGTCTTGGTTTCAGCTCTGGTCATGATCTCATGGTCATGGGATTGAGCCCTGAATGAGGCTCTGCACTCAGTGTGGAGTCTGCTTCAGATTCTCTCTGCCTCTCTCTTTCTGCCCCTCCCCCACACTCATGTGCACGCTCTCTCTCAAATAAATAAAATCTTTAAAAATAATTGAATGTTGTAAAATTTAAAACAGTAGAGTGTCTGTTCCCAAACAATGTTATTTTGAAGCAGAAAAAAACTAACGTTTGCAGATACTGACAAATAACAAGTCAAATTGGAAATCCCTTTGTATAATCACAGTATGTTATAGTGTGACACAGACTGAAACATTTGCAAATATGGAAAAAACTATCTTGCAATGAGCTATGTGATTCCACATTTTAGACAGCTGTTGTACTCTCCAACTCTCACCCTTCATACACACTCACACAAACACACACACCCCAACAAGATAACACAATATTGGTTGTTTTTGTACTAGGAACTTAAGGATTTCCCAAAATCATCCAGGGGAAAAGAAAAGGAAGGGAATAGGCACTGGAAAAGCCTCTTCTACCTAAATAAATACCACTGAAATGCCACTGTAGCTCTGAACTCTTTGTTTCCCCCTCTCAATGGAAATGTTCCTTATCCCCAATTTCATGGACAAGCTTAAATCAACATGTAAATATTTTGCCATCACTAGGACCTGATTTCTTCATCTAAGTAACCAGAAGTCTTTAGTCTGCATGTGAAAGAACACAGAGGCCTTATCGTCTTACATGGAAACCAGGCCATGTGCTGGAGCTAAACCATGAAAGAATAATCAGGATCTGTAAAGCAAAGGCTTGCCAGCTCTTAGAGCTACTGCTCCCCTGAGCTACTGTGGCCCACTGGCTGTTAGCCTGGACTAGCTTTTAATTGCATCTCAGCCCTGTGAACTCAGATCATTGGGATGAAAAGAAGAAACGGTCAATAATCTGGATGTTTTGTCTCTGCTGTCAAGTATGTGGGTGTTGGGGAATGTCTGTGCAGCTGAGCTCTGACCTGTTATGCAGGCTTGAATCCTTTTTCTTTCTCCTTAGACAAGAAGATCCACTCAGGATGAGTTACACTCAGAATTGTAAGGTAATTGTAGTGCTTCCATTCGAGGGCAAAAGGATGAGCAGAAAACAAAGACCGGTGCTGGATGCTTCAGTCTGAGGAAAGAGTTGTCTAAAGAGATGATGACCTAAATCTTTAAACTCTTTAAACTATGCAAATGTAGGTGATCAGAGTCTTGCTTATGAAATCCTGAAAAGACTACAATAAAGGTATACTATCCAAGGTTGCATGACATGGATGAGAGCGTTGGTTCTCAAATTTGGATGCATGTTGGAATAACTCAGGAGGCTTTAAAAAATCCACTGTCCAGGCAGCTTCCCTGACCAACTAGTTGAGAACCTCTAGAGATGAGATCCAGGCCACAGTAACAGTAAAGCTCCCTAGATGATTCCCAAGTGCAACCAAGTTTGAGAAACACTGGCACAGAGTGGTGCTTTTCAAACTGTGAGGGTACAACACAGCACCTGGGGAAAAAAATGCTCATTCTCATTCAGAAAGTCTGTGGTGGGGTGTCAGATACTGCATCTCTTACTGGCTTCCAAGCAGGGCTGATGCTGCTGGTCCAGGGACCTCACCTGGAGTAGTGAGAACATAACATATAATGAAGAAAACTTGAAGTGAGGACATCTCTGAATATTTGCTCTGTCATTTTTTTTAGCCATAGGATAATCAATCATCCTAGTTTTCTGGGACTTCTCCTGGTTTTGGCATTTGAAAGTCCCATATCCTGGCCAAACCGAGACCCTATATGTGATTGTGGGAAATGATAAAAAAACCCTGAGTCCCATAAGGTTGGTGTGAGAATAATGTGTGTGCAAATGTCTGCTATATTGACTCCGTACAGAGGAGGGGTCCAGAAAGTGTCTGATAGTTGAAAGACAAGATAATAGTTTGCAGGGGTGCCCGGGTGGTTCAGTCGGTTAAGCATCTGCCTTCTGCTCAGGAAGTGATCCCAGGGTCCTGGAATCTAGCCCCTGCTCAGTGTGGAGTCTGCTTCTCCCTCTCTACCTACCCTTCCCCTCTGCTTGTGCTCTCTCTCTCAAATAAACAAATAAAATCTTTTTTAAAAAAGATAATAGTTTGCAAATTAAAATGAAAATGAGCTACCACTTCATACTCACCAGACTGGCTAATGTGAAAATGCCAATGTTGAGAAGTGGGACTCTCATGCACTGCCGATAGGGATCAAACTGGTAGAATCACATAGAAAAAACTGTGGCAGTATGTACTTACCCCAAGCATAGGTGTCCCCTATGGCCCAGACATTTCCATCCTAGATACATACCCAAGAGAAATGCATAATGTTTGCCAAAACATATACATAGAGCTTTACTTACAACAGTAAGAACTTAGAAACAACTCAAAGGTCTGTTAGTTAATTGGCTATAGAAATTATAGTATATTCATAAAATGGAACATAGCAATAAAGATAAATGAACTACTGTTACACACAGCAACACGGATGAATCGCACAAAATTAATATGAGTGAAAGAAGTTAGATACAAAAGATGTCCTGAAGAATTTCATTTATATAAAATTAATAGAGAATTTCCTATAACTATACACAAATTAATACAGAATTTCACTTAAATAAAATCTAAAAACCCAGCCCAATATACTCTATAGTATTAGAAGTCAGAATAGTGGTTTCTGTTGTAAAGGTCCCTGAGGTTCTGGCAATATACTCTATGTGCTCTGGGTATTGGCTACATCAGGGTGTTCACTTCGGGAAAATTCATCGAACTGTACAGTATGATCTGTGCACGTTTCTGTATAAATACTATACTGTAATACAAAGTTCTTAAAAGACCAAAAGGTAGAAAAACAAACATAGGAGATTTATTAGCCTTAACGGATGATACTAGCTGGAAGCTTCGATGGATCCCAAAAGATTTTAGACAAATTGCAAATGAGACGCCTTAATGGTTTCTAAGAGACCAGGAATACGAAGCATGTAAATATGCATCTTTCTCCTCTGAAGGGTCTCCATGGATTTCCATCCCAAACACGCAGTGGACGGAACGATCTGCAAGTCTCACTGTCCTGCCCTGCCCTTCTAACAAGGTGTTCCACACAGGGGACCTTCTTTTCTCCTCTCTGCAAAGAAAGCCCAAAGCTTAGCCAGCACAGGGTGAGGTTACTAGGAGACTGCACACAATTCTCTTAAAAGCACCTGTCATATAATCTACCTCCCATCGGGCCCCATCCCTCTGGCACTCGGATCCATTCGCTGAGAATCACCATAGACACTCTTAATCTACTTCCTCGGACTTATCTTTTAGGCTCCATCGGCCAGTTCTTATGATCCGATGACATAAGATACGCTCAGCAAGCTGAGTGCCAATACCGCCAGCTCACCATGTTAAAACGGAATTATCAGGCTGAAATCAGAAGCCATGTAAATCTTCAACAAGCTGTCATTATGGCTGTTGATTCAGGAGACCATGCTTTTCCCAGAGATCCGTGGTATTCCTGACAGATGTTGCGTTTGAATGAAGGAGGCCTCTTCAGAGGAGTCATTTACAATACCAAATGAGCCTGAAACATCAAGAATCTGCACATCTCCTGGTCCTGTTTCTTTGGAAGCCCTGGAAGAGAAAATGCACCAAAAGTGCATCGGAGGTGCATCTTATTTTTCAGATAAGAGCAAGACAGCCCCCTTGGAGTGTTTGCTCTAGGAGTATCCCCAAATGAGCCTTACATACCAGGTGCTTGCTTTCCCACCTGCTGAACTGAAATGTAGTCATCATCAGAACAATCATAACCAGAGCTATTCTATTTTCAACGCCGCAGCCACCACCGGCCCGTCACAGAGTAAGTCACATCCGCTCCCCCCCAGTCTCGAAACCTGTTAAGGGCTTCCACTTCCTCGGAGTAAAATCCCAAGTCTTCCCTGCGCTCCCAGGCCCTTCCTGAACTCCTCGCTTGCCTTGCCCGGGTCATATGCCACCATCCCTGCCCTCTCTGTCTTGCTGTCTCCAGCCGCCCTGGTCTCCCCGCTGCTCCTCAGAAATCCCAAGCACGCTCCTACCCTGGGGTTCTGCACTGCCAGGCCCCCTTCCTGCAATACCCCCACTGCACCAAGTGCTAACTCGCCAAACGCCTCCAGACCTGGGCTTCCGCGTCACGGCTATCCAGCAGCCCCCCCCCCCCCCGCCTCCCTGCTCTTCCAGGCCCCTTCACCCTGACCCACTTCCTTTTCTTCATCCTGCTTCTACCTAACTTGCGCGTGACTCTCTCGTTCTTCTCTGTCCTCTCTCTGCCTTAGAGTATCAGGTCCACAAGGGCAAAGATTTTGAGGTTGCTCTGCCCGTTCACCGGTGCATCCCATCCCCCCAACCTGGTAACAGTCGGGGGCACGCCAGGCGCTCCGCAGAGGACCGCGGCCCGCTAAGTGGCTAGCCTGTGCTGGGAGCCCGCTGGGCGCTGGAACACTTGACTCGCACCCACGCGGTGGGCGGCGACCCACCCACGAGAGGGGCCCACCTCTAACCGCACTCGGGAGTGAAGCTGGGGCGGGCGCAGGGGCACTAACTGCCCAGGGCCACGCAGCTCCAAGGAAGGAAGCCAAGGTTCCAACCCGAGCGCTCGTCCTTAACCACACCAACTACCTCGAAACAAGCGACGCCGACACGAGGAACCGCTCTCAGCAGGCACGCGTCCCTCGCGGCAGCCCCGGCCTGCTGCTCCGGCGCTCACGCTCTTCCGCGCACGCGCACCCCATCTCCCTCGGGAGACCAGCCCTCCGCGCCCTCTCGGTGGGGCTCCGACCCTGAGCAGCGCAGAGGCACGTGACGGGAGAGAGCCAATCAGCGCGCGGCCCCCGTCGGGCCCCGTGATTGGCTCCGGGGTGATCACGTGACCCGCGCCAGCGCTGAGGATGCTGGGACCGACAGCTTGGCCCCTGCGGGCGCGGGCGAGGGACGTCGCTGGCGCCGCCTGGGGAGCCGGTGGGGACGAGGCCGTGCGGAGGAGGCCGCGCAACACCAAACAGCAGAGGTGGTGATGGTGAGCCGTGGGCGGCCGGGGCCGCCTGCCTGGGAGGCTCGTGCGAAGCTTCGAGGTGCTCCCAGTACCCTCGGGGGTGGTGCCGCCCCTCTGCGGTGGCTCAGTGGGCAGGAGAACAGGTGCCCTTCCTTGGATTCGCCCGTTTTCCCTTTCTCTCCCTCTCCCTCTTCTTTCTCTCTCCTTCTCCTTTCCTTTCTTCTTTCTTTGTGTCTTTCTCTTTCTTTCCTTCCCTCCCTCCCTCCCTTCCTCCTTCCCTAGCATTAACTGAGTGGCTACTATGTGCCGGAAACTATCCTGTATCTAAACACGATGTTTCGTTTTTTACAACGACCGTATTAGTTAGAAATGTTTGATCATGGGCCGGCTGGGTGGCCCAGTGGTGGAGCGTCTGCCCCTGGCTCAGGTCCCGATGCCGGGATCCAGCGTCCAGTCCCGCATCGGGCTCCCCACGGGGAGCCTGCTTCTCCCTCTGCCTGTCTCTGCCTCTCTCTGGGTGTCTCTCATGAATAAGTAAATAAATCTTAAAAAAAAAAAAAGAAAGAAAAAAGAAATGCTTGATATTCTGAAGACGAAGGCACAGGCTAGGAAATGTGCACAGGCCCGCCCCGCCTGCCCGCGGCAGACCAGGTTCAGAACAAGCCCAGGCATTCTGACTCCAGCCCAGGCCCTCGCATTGGCCGGGGACGCCCCTCCTTGGGGAGCGCAGAGCTCTGTGTTGCCGCCCCAGAGTTGCTAGAAGGGTGGCTACAGAGTCAGGCCGGTGTGAACGTGGGCAGCAGTGTAAGGGGCGGACCAGAGCAGTGATTAGGGACAAAGCTTTGCACGCAGGCCAGTTCCGGCTGAGTCCTGCATCTTCCACACACACTAGCGGCGGCGGGAGCTTGGCACAGTAATGAACCTCTCCGAGCTCTTGGATTCTCAGTGGTGAAGATAAGTGAAGGTCATGCCATCAGTCTTGAAATCATGTTGCCTGGCCTAACTGGGAAAAAAAAAAAAAAAAAGGATACAAAGTGTACTCCATCATTTGGTACCTAAGCCAAAGCTATTCTGTTAATAACGTTATATATAATCACTCTTGATTATTAGTGGCCCTTCACATCCTCAGCAGTGGTTGTCCTGAGGATGCAGAGCAAGTATGTTTTCTCCTTCATGACCTGAGCTGTCAGCCCCCTTTGTAGCTTCACTCTTGGAAGCCGAAGACTACCTATGTGCTGCTGAAAAAAACCCTGATGCCCATTGAATTTTGTCAACCTTCGGAAGGAAAACCTATGATGTGCAGCATTACGGGGGTGACTGTATTTAAAGAGATGGTCTCCGAAATACAGACATGTCCCCAGTGAGGGGCGAATTAGAGTCCTTCCCAGGTGATATGGAGGGGGCAGTTCTTTCAGAACGAGTGACTTGGCCATGAAAGCCCTGGTACGGTGCCACCGGGTGTGAACCCTCACGAGCCGGGGCCTATGGTACACACAGGAAGCATCTCCCAGATCCGGGGTTCATGCAGCTGTGCAAAATGTCATTTTAATGAATGTATTCTCCCAATGGAGGCACTTGTAGTGCAAAGCCTTTCTTTTCTGTCCTAAGAGAAGTAGGATGTTTTGGCCAAACTGTGACAGGAGTAGTTTCTAAACACTCATATTTTCTGCGTGTCAGTTTCACTGCAGCTGTAGATCATTTTCGAGACTCCCAGGGCAGAAGAGCTCCAAAAACCATGATTCTCTTGGACGTGAATGAGGAGGAGTCAGGATACCTGTTTCATCTTTGGGGGTGTACAGCTTCCCCCTCCACCCTCGGTCTCTTCCCTACGTCCCGTTAACTGTTCAGTTGTATTCACGCTTCTGGAAGACGTACCATACTTTGGTGCCTGCCACCAGGCACTGCCCAGAAGAGACTGGAAGTCAAAGTGCTTTGCTAGTTTCCACTTTCCTTACAGGGTTCCCTATAAGGACTTTTACTTAAAAGAGAAAAAAAAAAATATCCTGACTTAAGTAAACTCGATCTGTTTCAAACAGACTGGCCCCAGCTAGTCCTGCCTGTGCTCCCAGAGACAGAAGGAGGCTTGGAGGCAGGAGGGCCTAGAAGATTCCAGGAGAAGGGGTGGGGGGGGCGGGTAGGTGCCAAGAAAGGGCAAGGGCGAATGGGGCCGGCTCTGCGGGGAACATTCAATAACTCTCTTACCTTTTATGCTGTAGGACAGGAGCTCATTTGCTCGATTTGGGGTGACAGCAGCCGGTTTTGTTACCGCATAGCTGGAGTTTTAAATAAGTGCAGCTCTCAGAGGCCGAAGGCAGTGTTCGTTATCTTAGCCGTGGGAGGGCATGGAAATCGGAGGCGGTTTGGCAACGCAGCATAAATCCAGTGTTTGTGAGGGGCCGACCCAGCCGGGGAGGAAGGAATGTACAGTTTCCCTTTGACGGTGTGATTTCCTGCTTCTCCTCCGAGAGGTTGTCTGGACTCCGTGCAGAAGCAAAATCTGCATCAATGACTTGAAAGGAAACCAACCCTATTCCTGAAGGTTTGGCAGCAGAAATATTCATTGTTGAGAAAGGGGAAGAAAGAAAAAAAAAAAAAAAAGACTAATGAACTCCCCCCTCTTCGGTATTTTCAAAGGCCTCTTGTGATGGTGGCTGCCTCTTTTTTTTTTTTTTTTAACAGTTCTTAGGGACGCTCATTAGCCCCTCAATAAATGCTACTTTAAAGGCTTGTAACTTTGTCATTAAATCTTCACTCCGAGATGAATTAAGGTTGTAGCCAAGAAATGCTCTCCCCACCCCCGACGAGCTTCTTTACAATTACCAAAAAGGCAGGAAAATAGATTTGTGGAGGATTTTCAGTACTCATTTACGGGCCGCCCTGTCAAATAGTGATTAATTCGGGGCCACTTAAGTTTTTCTAACTTTCATCCATAATGGGCACGTTGACATTTTTATTTGAATCTCTTTACGCCATCCAAAATAATCTCCTTCAGCAACAGAAACTGCTGGTTAATTGCCACAGAGCAGCTGTTAGCCCTCCTCAGCCGACAGCCTCTTTCAGGATGGTTCTGAGCTCCGTGCCTGTGGAACTCACGGCCGAGCCGGCGACAGCAGCGTGTCAGGTGGATTGATTGAATGGCTCCCTTGTTCCTGACTGGCTGTGTCTACACTGGTAGCAGGGCCAAACAAAGCCCTTCGCATCTAAATATAGCATTTTCTTTGGCCTGGGGCCCTCACTGTCTTGTTTTTCCATTCTTCCATGCTCTAAAACAAATACAAGAGAGCCCCACTTTAGCATGACTTATTTTTTTTAACCCAGATTTGCATATTCCATGGGTCAGACTATGTCCTGGAAATAGAACTTCATGCACAATTAATTTGATTTTCTGGTTAATTGAAGGCTAACCAGAAAAACTGCTTTGAAAATTCACGCATGCACAGATCCCCGTGAGGTGGAAGGCAGGACCTATGGACCAAGCCAAGTAACCTGGAATTTATGTCTTTGGCACAACCCCTTCCATTTTTGAACACATTTCCAAAATTGTTTTTTATGCATTTCCTTCTTGTGTTTCCTGCCTGGATTATTAGTGATTTTTAAAAAATTGTTTTCATGCTTATAGGGGAATTGGCAAGCCCTCAGTACCCCCCCCCCCACCATGGGCCATTGTCCTGTGGATGTGGAGTTCCTGGGACGTAGGTGTGACTGGGTGACTCCATCAGAGGCACGAATCTTCTGTAGATATCACAGATGTTCTAAACTGTTTTCTCATGTGCTTTCCTCCAAGGGTGGCCTGAGCTACAGGGTTCTGGACATTTGGAATTCAGCTAGATGAGGTTCTGCTCATCAATTCGGTGTGTTAGTACACTGTGAGACTAGCCCTTCCTTATAGAATGTTGGTATGACTTGAGGTGAAAAGACGAAACAAAACTGATTAATTTAAAATTATTTATCCGCCACCTTTTGATCATAAAAGTAGTATGTGTTATAATAAGTTCAAACAATACAGAAAAGTAAAAGAAAGTTGAAGTCCCCCAAAGTCCTGCAGAAATAAATATTTTACAAATAAAAAAGAAAAGTATGTGGCCCAGGCCCACGGGGAGGTGGTGTGGCTCTGAAGGGAGATGTGATGACAGGGCAGGTTTCTCCAGTGTAGGCTGTTAACCCTGTCACTTGCTTCCTCTGACTTCCAAGCATTGATAGAAACACCAATCAGCCTTCTAGATCTTCTGGAAGACCCAACCAAGAACAGTGTTATTCAGGGACACCTAAAGGTAACCATAGCCATATACTCTTGAGGTCCCAGAGTTCTATCTTTGGATTAAGTGGAACACCAGAAATCTGCTCATTTGTGCTGTATTTATTTAGCCCAAGGTGAGGAGATACATAGCACACGCGGGCTAACATCTGCCCTCTTTGTCCAGCCTAGATGTGGCCTTGAATCCTTCTCACAACAGAAGTCTTCAAAGCTGCCAACAAGCAACTGGAATGGGCCCTAGACAGTCTAGGCACCCATTTGCCCCACTCTTTTGTTCTAGCTCTGAGAATTGTGTAACTGGGTTTACTCTCATGTTGACATCAAACTTCTGTTCTCATTGCCCCCTTTTGAAGAGCTCTGAGTGTAAAGTTTATTTTATCTTATTTAAAGATTTATTTATTTATTTATTTATTTATTTATTTATTTATTTATGTGAGTGAGCAAGTGGGAGGAAGAGCAGAGGGGGAAGGAGAGGAAGAGGGAGAGAATCTCTAGCAGATTTAAGCTGAGTGTGGAGCCCAGTATGAGGCTGGATCTCAGGGCCTTAAGACGCTGACCTGAGCCAAAACCAAGAGTCAGATGCTTAACCGACTGAGCCACCCAGGTGCCTTCTAAAGTTTACTTTAAAATGAAGCTTCTGGAAAATTTTTCTCCTGTCCGAAGAACTGTGTGCAGCAGTGCAGTGAGGCTTTGTCATTGGTCATCATTCCCCTTTCACTCTTGCTGCCAGGAGGCTCTGAGTCACATTTCAAAGTTCAGTGACGGCAAACTTAATGAGCCTTCTGAGGGCCCTACCACAACCTTCTTTTTCCTTGTTTAGCGTTCTTGTTTCTATCACGTGTGTGTTTGGTTGGCCTCATGTCAAAGATGCAAAGAGATAAATAAATACACAAACTAAAAAACCGTGCAGCCAATCCAGTGTCTTAAAAACACAAGCCTCAGTCTGATAGCTCTCTCGGTTTTCTTTTATGCTTAAAAACTTAACATCCATGCTCTTGCACTCTGTTTAAGAAGAAAAATGGCAGCCAGAACAATGTGATTGGAACTGGACAGGAGAAATAAAATTGGGTCGTCCCAGATACAGGAGGTCTTTCTTTTTGGCCTCTTGAGAACATTTAGTCATGGCCCATTCTACAGATAAGCAAGGGGAGTCATGAAGGAGGACCCCAGCTTCTGGGCACCCCCGGAGTATGTCTGAGTGGGCCTGTCACTCCAGGCTCCTGCCTCCAGACCAGCTTGGCTTGTCATCTTGGGCAGCCGTTGCTGTTTTGAAAGTACTCCTGCCCTCCCCAGTCATGCCAAATGCTGCTGGGGGAGGCGGGGGGGGGGGCACACTCCACTGTGTTTACCAACCAGGGCCTCTCTGACTTTGCAAAAGCACGAAATCTCTCAACGAAGGAAGGAACCTAGGTACTTGGCTTCCAACCCCCCACACACACACTCCTGCCCCAATATGGAGAAACGATCTGAATACACAAAATTAGAAAAGCATACCACGGAACGGTTGTTTAAAATTCACAGCTGTCAACATCAAGTATTTTGTGTGAGAGAAAGAACGCACGTAACATCGGGTTAACAAAGTAGCTGCAGATGGATGGGTTCGCGGCTGGGACCGGGCTGGCATTGTCCCGCCGTTCGAGGGGGCTCATTTGCATTCCGGGACAAAGGTTCCCTGTGGGAGACCCTTTCTCTGCAGCCTCCTCCCCAAAAAGGCGCCTCGCCATCCGCAGTGAAGATAGTCCGCCCCAGTCCCCTCATCCGAAACCTACAGGAATGAACACAAATCTGTTATTTTAACACAACGTGGGCACAAAGTGATGTTTTCACTCCGAAGAAAGCCCCGGGAAGCCAAAGAATGGGGCCTTTTATTTGCAGGAGATACTCAAAGGAAGTGGGATTGAACTGCGGGCCAGCGTCGATGAATAAAGTTGTTAGAGACTTTGCAGCCTGTGGTCTGGGAGCTGCACTGTACGTCCCCCCCAACACTGTCAGCTTGAAGCACTTTGCATCAGAATGCATAATTGTGTCTGTTAATGACATTTTTAGCTGAGCTCTCCAACACAGAATAAATTCATCTCCCGCCCCCCAGCTCCCCGCCCAGGCCCCCACTTTTCATACTGCCTGGGAGAGAGGACTTTTTTTTTTTTAATTTAATAAACATGATTGACAACAGAGAATGTCGATTTGCTTTCTTTCCGCTATGACTGTATTTTTGGGTCCAGAAGGCACACATGCATTTTGCTGCTGAGTCTGTGGCAGCCCGTTAACAATTGCGCTCATTCCACAAATTCTAAAGGCCCCCAGCTTATGACTCTTGTAAGAAGTAGCTGGAAAGTGGCACAAAGAAATGTTTAAAAATACACTGAGACGGAGGACATTTGAAGCACCGTATATCTAAAGTGAAATGCCAGGGTAGAAATGGCATTTTGAGATGGTAAAGGCCGGCCTGCGAGGCCAGGCCAGCCTCTGAGAGCGGCGCCCTGAGCTCCAGGGCTCCCATCCCTGCCTGGGCCACGTCTTAAGGGGCTTGCCCTTGAAATGTGTCTTTTACCGCTGCCTTTGAACCAGGAGCTCCTTTAAGCTTCAAATCTGGCACTGCCTGGCTGGGCAGCTGTTAAACGCATTGCCTACAGTCACAGAAGATTGCGAGAGCCAGAGGATTGGAACCAGCACCCGGACCTACCTGGGATTGTGGGGCGGAGCAGGGGGGGGCGGGAACCTACCTATCTCCTTGGGTATCTTCGTCCCTCCCTGCCCCCTCCCTGTGTGCCAGGGTGGCCCAGAGAAGGGTAAAAGTTCCCCTTTCCTGTCTGGATGGGGGAATAGTACAGGAAAGATGACTTTAGCCGAAACCGAGAAACCCAGTGGACACTGTAATTTCTGAGGCCCTGGCATGAGGCGCCGTGAGTCTGGGGGTGGTGACTGTCCAGCCCTGCTCCCAAGAGTGGCCCCATGATGTCACTGAGGGCCTTGACACCAGCTCTTTAAATCAGAGACTCCTTTAGGGGCTCCCCACTACCATTGTTTCTAATAGCCTTAATCCCAGGCCTGAGGGGC
Organism: Nyctereutes procyonoides; assembly: GCF_905146905.1. Classification (NCBI taxonomy): domain Eukaryota; kingdom Metazoa; phylum Chordata; class Mammalia; order Carnivora; family Canidae; genus Nyctereutes; species Nyctereutes procyonoides. Next base: position 24,404,672 of record NW_026575052.1, on the reverse strand, counting down.
AAGTTAAATAATTTTTCTTTTCTAGCCATCAAACCACCTCCCCCGCCCCCATGTTTGAGTAGAAGAGAGGGAGAGAGAGAGAGAAAGAAAGGAAATCCTCCAGAGCATACATAATCTGCTCTTGATCTGGTCTCCCCAGGGCCCCTGGTTTGCAAAACTAAGCCTTCAGGATAGTTTCAGGAAGATGAGTGTGAGAATCTCCCCGCTTGGGTTTGGGAGAGCATGCTAAGGAGGGGGGACTTCAGAGCTCTCAGCCCACGCTGGCCTCTAACAGCTGTTGGAGACACCTGTGTGTAGTGCAGCAGCAGACTTGTCTGTGCCATGCACGGGCCTTGGTGTCTGTGGTCATAGATCTGTGTCCATATGAGAGGTCAGATGAGATCATCAGGGTGAAAGAGCTTTGTAAAGTATAAAGCACTGGACAAATGTCAGTCTGTTTTCATTAGTAGCCAGTAGCACCGTCTCTCTCCTGCCAGGGAGACTATTAATTTTTTTTTTTTTTTTTTTTTTTTGGTCTGAGCATTTTTGTTAATTGTTAACTAATATTTATTGAGAGCCTACCACTGGCCAGGCACTTTAAAGACATGGATCAGATCCTGTCACTCCCCTACTTCAAGGACTCCCTGGCTGCTCATCACACACCAAACAATGTGCAGAGTCCTCTCTGGTTTGCAAGGCCGCCTCTAAGCAGGCCAACCAGCCTGTCCCTCTTCATTACTCTGCCTCGCCCCCATTCCCCTTCTGCGCCACCCCCCCCACCACCACCACCAGGTACCTTCCTTGCTGCACCCTGTGCTCATGGTAAGGCCTTTTCACATGCAGTTGAATCTGTCCAGAAAACTCTCTTCTATCTACTCAGGCCTTCATTTGAATTGTCTCTTCCTCTAAGAGGCTATCCTTGACCACACTCTATAATGCAGCCCCCATACCTGATACTCTAGCCTCTTACCTTGCTTTAAGCTTTTTCTTAGCTCCCCATCATAACCTGAAATGGTTGAAGAACTGTATAATAGTGCGTAAGAGTGTGTGTGTGTGTGTGTGTGTGTGTGTGTGTGTGTTTACTGCTGTCTCATTCACTAGAACCCATGCTCCACCAAGTGCATATACCTATGGTTATATGCCCATGGTATCCAGCACATATTAGGCACTCTATAAATGTTCATGACATGAATGCACAGTCCTGAGGATGAAAAGATAAAAAGTCAAGGGACTTGCAGTCCTAATCTTTATCTAATGGGATTTAGCTTAGAAGGGAAGCTAGAATAGTGACTCACTCTTTACTTCCTGACTTAGTATGAACAACTCAGATGCTCACATTCTTTCTCCTAAGACCTGTCCAAAATTGAGGATCAGGTGTCTAAGGTCTTCTTTGAGCCAGGAGGTTAGAGCCATACATGGAGAGGGCCACCCCCCTCCCAGGGACTAGATTGATGATGTCACTCCACTCCTCTCCCACCTCCCTCTTTGTGGAGCACATGACAACCACCTCCTCTCTGCCCCAGGGGTTGGTCGATGAGTCAGCGCCTCACCCAAGCAGAGCCAGTTACACTCCTTCAACCCCAGGCTAAGGCTGACTGGGAGGGGGAAGGGGGAAGGGGGTCCTCCCCGAGGGATTTTCCAACAACAACTAGGGACAAACACTTGTTCTTTCCAGTCACAAAGCTGTGAGGATGCAAGCCCTGGAACCACTAATAATGGAACTTTGAACTTCATGACAGCAGCCACTAGAAGAGATTCAGAGATGAGAAGCAGTGGTGGAGACAGAGAGATAAAGAGAGAATGTCTGGCTGGTTGGTTCTACTCTTACTCTCTCCCTTACCTAAAGTTCAGAGCCACTAAATCCCCACTTTCTGCTTAGCCGAGCTCAAGCTCTTTGTTTTTGTTTTTGTTTTTTTTAAATCAACCTCAAGTGCCGATGAGTATATTTTTATTTCAACTTGTTATTTCATTACTCTAGAATAAACACATTTAGATGAACAATTCAGACTCTCCAGGAGATCATATGATGAAATGTGGTCCTCCTCCATGTCCGCCACCCCCTCCTGTGTCTCAGCACCCCCCTCCCCAGCTCATTCCCCAGAGGTAACCGGCAACCACTTGTTAAACTGATTATCCTTCTTACTGTCATCTGACCAACTTCTGGCAAGCATTTTGAAAAGCAGCAGAAAATCCTTTGTAATTTTGATTTATCTGATTGTAATATATATTACTCTCATAGATTTCCAAACAATGGGTTATTCAGCCATTTATTTCAGTCAGGGTTGTCTGCATTAGTAAATGTTTTGACATTAGCCATTTATTTCAGAGATGAATGATTCATTTGGGTATTTCTCAACAACATAAAATAATACTCTGGGTGAGGGCATTGCTGACTTTTTGGCAGGGGCTGAGTTATTCCTTTTCACATTCTTTATACTGATCATTGTGCTTTGCACAGAGTAGGCGCACAGTATGTGTCAGAATGGATGAAGAATTTGGTGAAAAGAAGCCCAGGATGGAAGGGGAAAGAATGAGCCTTTATTGAGCACTTTCAGCGTGCCGTGGACTTGGCATGCTTTATCTCTTTAGCTGTGGCTGTAACTCTGAGAAGCTCTGCTTCTTGTTCCTTCCCCAGCTGATTCTTTTTCTTTACTTTCCACAGCTCTCTCACAAACTCGTTTTGCTTAGGTTAGTCTGAGCTGGATTCTGTTGCTTGCAACTCCTTAACCCTGACAGAGAAATCAGTGCCTGGAAAGTAGAGTATAAAGGATGGGGCAGGAAGAAAAAAATCTACTCCATTTGCAAATGAAGAGAATGAAGGTATGGACCCATTAAGTGCTTTTGCTTCAGGCCACAGAGCTAGGGAGTGGCCAAACAGGAATTAACTCAGGCCTGACAGGGTACAACAGTTTTGCTTTTTCCAACCACTCTGCAACCAGGTGCCAAGGAACAAATTATTTCTAGAGGCCAAAGAAAGCATGACTGAACTTGCGTGATTCTCGCCAAGAAGTTGGTCTGCATTTGTTTTGCAGAAGGTGGCCTCTTTCAGAAGTGTGTAGGTTTTATCCTCAGAGAAGTTTCTAGATTTTTGTTGATGCATGTCTTGGACACTTAGAAAACAATGTTTAGATGAGATAGATCATAAAGGAAGACCTCAAATGCTATCTTCCTATTGGTCTTTTATATCTCTAAATCGTTCATATGTGTCCCAATCCTCTCCTGCTGCTGTCACTTCATAGCTAAAAAGAAAAGGAGAAGGACCCACCATCTATGGGGAATGTTGATCATTTGTTTGTTTAAGGTATGATTCTTTATCTCGCATGATATTGCAAAATGCTCAAAAGCAGAGGCTCTAGAGCCAGGTTTCCTGGGTGTGAATCCCACATCTTCCACTTGTCTTGCAACTTCCCTGTATCTGATACATTCCTGTCGCTGTGCCTCTGTTTTCTCATCTGTACCATGGGTGGGCAAAAAAAAAAGAAAACAAAACAAAACAAAAAACTCATGTTTCTTGGAACCGTTGTAAGGATTAAAAAGGTAACGTATATGAAACGTTTAGAACAGGGCCTGGCACATAGCAGGTGCTGTGTTGACTATGAATATTCTTCTTGAATTTAATCCTTAAGTTTTTAATTACATTTTTAATTTTAAGGTACCAAGGAACCTGAGCAGATGAAACGTTTTGAATTCTGCAAGTCTATGGGTGTAAATTTTCCAGTTCAGAACAGTGGCTCAAAGTCTGTGATTAAGGCATAGGTCTCGAAGTAACAAATGACTGGTGGCAATAGGAGCACAAATAGAATCCTCCTTCATGGGTATTCCAATTATTCTTTCCTCTTTGACATGATTCCATGTTTAGCTGCATAACATTAAGCAATGCTCATACAGTTCGAGAAAGGGCAATTTAGAAAGATCAGACCCAATGATCTTAAAGCCGTGATGTATGGTTCAGTGAAAGTATAAGTAGGTCAAATACCGCTAACAGAATTAGCTGAAATTATGCAAGCTATTATATTGGATATTACTGTTTGAACATTTTGTATAAACTGCAGTAATACACATTCGTCTTTATAGGATGAATCAAGACTTAAAACTAATTCTGGCGAATTAAGAATTGTATTTTCCAGGAATTAACTACCACCATTTGACTGCAGCTGTAAAAATTTTATTAGGCAATACATCTGACCTCAAATTGGAAATTTGTGTTGGAACCAGTTTAGGAAATAATTATTGCTGTGTTGTTAATTTTATATTTGCCTAATAAAACACAGCAGGAGCAACAGGGTTGGGTAAATGTAACAAAAGAAAGCCCCTGGACGTGATTTAACCCAGTGTTTTCAACCTCGCTGGAACTCTGATTAGGCATGTGTACATCTGATCAACACAGTTGATGCTGAGATTGTGAAATGAAAAGTCTTGTGATCAAACTGTGAAAGAGAAACATACAGATGTTCTCTGCACCATCCACACCAGCCAATAAGAAGTGTCACCGTGTGCATGTCTCACACTGTTTGCTTTGGTAAAGTTTAACTTCCTCACATACCTACAACTTCACAGGAACGCACCTATGCACACACACGTGTTGACATTGACACTTGACCTACCCACTTGTTCCTGTTTGTCAAGTTGGCGTAGTGAAGAGTATTAGCAGAGAAAGACCAACATCTCTTGGAAGCAAAAAGCATGTGTCTTTGTTATTACTGTCAGGGTGGTTGCTGTTGGTGTTGAGAGAAGGCTAATTATTTCATGCAACTGTGTGTCTATTATGCTTCCTTATGCTAGTGCCATCTTCTAGTATCTTGTAGTAGCAACTGTTACCTTCTATTATCTTCTAGTTTCATCTCAAAGACATAATTTGAGGCTATAAACTGAGTCAGTAGCAACTTTGCTACTGGTTGCCGTGGGGCAGTATTATCCACAAGTTGAGATACAAATTGCCTTTTAGATGGCGTACCAAATAACATAGATCCCACCATGAGAAAGTCCCTACCTTCATAGTCATCTCAAGATCCTTCTGGTTGTATCAATCAAGATGTCTCAGTTTGCTGGTAAAATGCCCTTAACAACCTTTTAAATACTTGTTCATCTCCATTTTTACCAAAGAGGGGGAGGACTCAGGCTCAGAGTCTTGGCAAGCATGGCAGCTGCCCAGAGTTAGTGATAACAAAATTTCTGCTTTACTTTTTTTTTTAAATATATAGTTATATTTCATTTCGAGTAAGTGAACATGGTTTTTCATTTTTTTAAAATATTTTATTTGTTTGTTTATTTTAGAGAGAGAGAACACAGGAGTGGGAAGAGGGGCAGAAAGAGAGGGAGAGGAAAAGGAAGAGAATCCCAAGTAGACTGCTGAGCATGGAGCCTGATGCAGGGCTCGATCTCATGACCCCAAGATCATGACCTGAGCTGAAACCAAGAGTGGATGCTTAACCACCTGAGCCACCCAGATGCCCCTGGTTTTTAATTTAGGTGCTAGGAATTGAATATCTACTTTAAAAAGAATTAAAACATAAGATGAATTAATTGATTTTTAAGAAAAAATACTAGGGAAACACTAATATGAGTAGTCCTCAGATATGGCAAAATCAAGAAGGTTGTTGTAAAGCAAAGGTGCCATGCTCAAGGAATTTTAGCTGGAAAGAGGTTAATTAAATGACTAGTAATAAAGATGTGGGCAGGATTGGGGGAACCAAGGAGGGTTGGCGTGCATCGAGGACCAGGATCTGTGGGAAGCCATAGCCTCTCAAGGCTGAATGGTGAGGGAAGGGAAGGTTTCCCCAGAGCCAAATAAGATAGCTGCTGCCCAAAGGGAAGCAGGGAAATCTTTCCTCATCCTGCTGATGCCTTCTAACAGCCTAACCCAACTGGAAGCCAAGGTCAAGGGAGAGGCTGAGAGATGCAGTCCTCAGAGGTCAGGCTCCCAGGGCAAGGAGCAGGTTGGAGCAGGGATGAAAGTGCATCAGGAGTGGGAGTTGGCAGATGGAGAACAGCCGGAAGGGCAGTGCTTTGGCGGCTGAATTCTGGAAATACCGCCACGGGTATCAAGAGGGAAAATGGAGATTTAGAGAAAAGAAACTGACTTTTCAGATCCTATCCTGCATTTGCCATGGGTCAAAAATCCTAGACCTGCTTTGTTTCATTATTTAGTTCCTTGGTGGACAGATAAGATAAAGGAAAACCACCTCTAAAATCCTTAGGCTGCAAGAGTACAGAGCAAAGTGATCAGTTATTAGCAGACAAAGGTTTAGTTTAAAAGCCCTGCAGTAGGGCAGCCCAGCTCACCCATATGCTCTGTGAAGTAAAGCACAGTGGTTGAGAAAAAGTTAATAGGCCAGCCAGCTGGGGTTCAAATCCCAGCTCCATCAGTACTAGCTCTTCCATTGGGCAAGTCATGTAATCTTTCTGTGCTTCATTTTACTCATCTACAAAAAACCAGCTCCTACTTCTCAGGGACACTGCGAAGGCTGAGTGGGCTAATACAGATAAAGCTCTTTGAACAATCGCTGGCATGTAGTAAGCGTTCAACACGTAGTATTTTGGTAACGTGTTCCTGAAATTCTGTTTTGTTTTTATTTTCCTTTACAGAGATGATACCCATTCTGTCTTTGGGGTATTAGTAATGGTAAGTACTAATGCTGAGGCTTAAAATTAAATAAATAGGGTAAGATCTTTCCTCCTCAGTGTTTCTTAACTTCAGTAACACTTCAGTGGACAAGAAGGCACAATAATTCAGTAAGCAAGATCCGGGTTAATCAACTAAACCAGAATAATATCTGTTGAAATCTTTTCTTTCTTTCTTTTTTTTTAATATATTTTGTTTTTAGGTTTTATTTATTTATTCATGAGACACACAAGAGAGAGAAAGGCAGAGACACAAGCAGAGGGAGAAACAGGCTCCATGCAGAGAACCTGATGTGGGTCTCGATTCCAGGTCTCCAGGATCACACCCTGGGCCAAAGGTGGCGCTAAACCACTGAGCCACCTGGGCTGCCCTGTTGAAATCTTTTCTAAGATGGACCAGTCCATTTAAATGACCTAGTGAGTAGAATAGTGGCCATGGTTGAACCTCTTTTTAGACACTGACACCTGAATGACCTAAGATGTATCATCCTCTAGCCTGTGGATCAGAAAATAGGTATGGGGCCAAATATCCCAGGCATTAATTTTGCAGGATTTTTCCTTAGTCTGCAAAATGTCATTTTACTGTCACTTCCCACTTTCTGATAAAAAGAATAAAATACTATGGAAGGTTAAGCTTCTCTAAGCCCAAGGATGTTGTACATGGTAAAAATCCTTTGCTTAGTTTGTGTGCATGTTGGGGCAAGGGTGCCCTGGATAAGGCATGGCTCTTGTTCTTGAGGAGAGTATGATTTTAATGGAGGGCATAAGGCAGATCCAGGTCAGACGATTCTGAATACTGTAAGACTGCTGTTTGGTATGTGCAGAGGGATTCCTAGGGACACACTTTCCCTTTCAGTTGACGTAGAAGATCAATCAGGTGGACCAGAGACCACTTTGAGAAGGAATTTGTTTCTAAACTGGATTCTGGGGGAAACTTTTGAGAATTTGGAGATTTTGAAAACCAGAGATGGATGAGAAGAGACATTTATTAGAGAAATAATTCTCCAAGTGAAGTCTTTTGAAGTGAGGAAATGACTCACAGAATCCAAAAACAGCAAACATCGAGTTTGGCAACCATGTGTTTTGCACATCCAAGTAGGCTCTTGATGTCTTTGTTGATTGACTAGAACAGCATATGGGACTCAGTAGTGAGAAATAGGTCAGGAACTGCAATGGGGGTCAGATTATCAAGAGCCTTGAAGGCCAAGTTGAAGAATGTGAATGCAAGATTATGGAAATGGCTTTTAGACTTTTGAACTTGCAATGAAAAGATATACAGCCTTTTCAGTGTTCCAGCTCTTCAAATTAAGAGCTGGGTGTTACAGCCCTACCTTTACAGGGCTCCTGGTAAGACAGGCGAGACACCGTTTGCTGCACAGTGTGGTGAAGGCCACAGCAGAGGGCTGTGGAACAGAAGAGAAGGCACCTAACTCACGGTAGGACGGGCAGGCTTCTGGGAGAGGGGTTCCCTGGCTGAGACATGAGGGAAGGGCAGTTGTTGACTGGGTAAAGGCAGGGAAGAGGTGCTATAGGCAGACAGCAATGTGTGCAAACATCCAGAGGTAAGAGGACACGTGACCATCAGGAAACAGTCCATGTGCTTCCTCCAAAGATGCGCTAGTCATCCTGATGTAGGTAGCAAAGCACAGAAAGCCACTTAAGCTGGTGGAAATAAAAATATGTGGTTATTGGAAGGATACTGTAATCCAAGGACAATACAGCCAGGTTTCAGGGGATTTGTTGACGATCAAGGGCCAGGCAATCCTCTTCACCTCTCCCCCATGGGCACATAATTTCTTTTCTCTGTTTTTTTCTTGCCTTCTCTATTTCTGTCTCTTCCCCACTCTTCCTTGACTCCTGCTGACTCAGCATGGCCTTCAGCCACAACTCTACACGACCTGTCTGCACAACCTTAACTAACTCAGCCTCTCAGCCCATATGCCCAGGAGGGAACTCTGTTCAACTCCCTTGCCTCGATTTAGGCAGAACTCTTGGCACCAGACTCTGCCATAGAACTGTCTAGCAACTTATTTATTGCCTTTGGGTCAGAACCTCTGGTCTGATCAGCGGGGTTGGTAGGGAGGGGAACAAGGTCACACAGCCCATGCCCACTAATCTGGAGCTCTGGGTCTTTTTTTTTTTTTTTTTTTTTATAGCTCTGGGTCTTAACGCTCAAACCCCAGAAAGTTTCAGAGTGCCACAAAAGTGAAAGCTGTAGAGAAACCCAGGGATGAGTCGGCTGGTAGTTTGAATGAAGAACCAGCCCTGGAGCTGACAACATGGTGCCCTGAAAAGCCCACCCCCTCCACCCCTCCTCCACCCCAATCTGATCTAAGTGTAATGACCTGAGAGCCACTTGCTTGATTGACATTCTTGGCAAGATCTACTCATTCTGGGCACACACTGTTAATTTCATTTGGAACAGCAAAGAAATAAATAATTCAATTAGGCATTTTTCTGCTATACCTATAGAGAGAACTAAGTGATAGGAATCTCTCCATCAAATTGTCAGTTTTATCTTGAGCACTCAGGGACAGAAAATGGTGGCAAATAACAATTTGTGATCGAGAGAAAGTATAAAGTGCCAACCCTCCAGTCAGAATGCTAATTCTTAGGATTTCATGTTTATCTTGATGGCTATGCTTCCTTTATTTTATTAAAAGTTTAAGACCTGCTCTGATTAAAAATACACTAAGACACTAAGAAAAAATCCACCCCCCCCATGTTAAAATTTATTTCTCAGGAGAGTAAATAAATTTCCATGAAATGAAAGAAAGAACTAATAGACAGTCATTTTCTGAATAACCATGTCTTTTTCTTGCAAAGAATGTGCTTTCAGGCAAATACATTTGTGTGCCTCTTGAGGTACGTGATGTCTGCTGCTGTAAGACAATAGCAATTAAAAAATTAAACAATTAAAAAAGGAAAAAGTTTGTCATCAATTTTAATGTTATGTTATGTGAATTAATATTTCTTCTTATAATGCAATATTCTGCAATTTACCATGCAGGCACAGTCCTTGCTTCTGCGTTGTAGATAATTAGTTTACATTACTCTACAGAAATGAATTGTCGCTGGTGATCTCAAGTGCCTGCTAACAAATCACTCCTGTTGGAGGGTTCATTGAGATTCTGCTCAGGTCTTTAACTACAGCAACGTATGATATTGTCCTTAAATGTTAAATATCAGGCTAATTTTAAAACTAGATTCCTAGTCCAAGAAGGCTAGGATCCTATTCTTGTAACAAATCAGCACTCTATCTGCTAACTTCCCAAAAAGGATTTATGTTCTCAAGTATAGTTTTCATTACCAATTTTTCTATCTCCCACCCCCACCCACCCACCTACAACTCAGCCACTAAACAAACCAGGCAGGACAGTGAAGAGAGGTTTAGGACTCCCCTGGGCTGTTAATGAGACAAAATTACTCTTGAGTCTTTGTGTGCTTCTCCTCTGAAACCTGATCTTGCCATAAAATACTCATGGAAAAGAAAACTGACCTTAAGATCCAATTCAGAATCGCAGTATTTGTCATGTGTGTGGGTGCCATAGTATGGATCAATTTCAACGTGGGTGGGGGGGAATTGCATTGTCAGATCATGTCTGGTGAGCTGATGGCAAAGCTGATCTGTGTCACTGCCGTCTTCAAGGGCAATATAGAGAAAATAGCCTGGGTGCATGGGGAACTCGACAGTAACCAGGATGTGGCCTCCAAAGGCTCTCCTCTGCAAATTTTAGAAGTCGATCATTTCTGAGAATTTCATTCATTGTCACTCAGAGACTCTTAAGAACATGAGCATACTCCATAAAGCTTTAGAGAAATATCGGCCCCGTTTGCCAAGAGTTCCAAACCTTTGACCAGGACGATGAGCATTGATGGACTATTAATAGGCCCCACAATTGTGGGTTCTTGGATACAATTATCAAGAAGGAGGAGTCTGACCTCCACATTTGAGGGGTTTCTAGTCTAGTTGGAGAAAACATGGTGAGCATAGGACAAAAGGAAATAAAATAAAATGGCATAATTATTGATTGTTGATTAGTTTAGCATTTTCCAAAGTTCTGTTGGCACTCAAGCAATTTTAGGTGGTACATGTACGTGGCATTAATTAGTGATTAATGAGAAAATTAACTCATTTCCATCCCTTCTTAATTTTTTCATAATGACAAGAGCAAGTCTAAGTTTGATGCCAATATGCCTTTAATACTTTGCTAAATCTTGCCAGCTTCCTTTTTAACATGAAAAGGGCATTTCAGGACAGAACCTTAGGCGCAAATTTAGCTAGCATCTAATAACACAACTTTTGTGTGTCTTTATTTACATTCTATTTATGCCAAGTAACCACTGGTTTTCAGTTCATTCTTATGAAATACAGTTTGCTTTTAAAATAAGCTGGTTAAGAAAAATAGTGAAGAAGCTAATTAAATAATTAGTAACTTAGATGGTAGGTGGTTATAGCAAAAAAGAGAAAAAAAGCAAAGGTGATATATAGGGGACTAAAGTTTGTGAAACTCGGGGTTATCGGAATCAAGTGTTAAACCAGATGGCAGATGACCATCAGGGACAGGTCAGAGGAAGGGCACAGAAGGGTGGGGAGACAGGAAAAGGAGTTGAAAAATCCTGCCTGGGAGAGAAGAGACAGCATGGCACCATTTGACCTTGTGGCAATGAAGGCAGAAATCCTGGGCAGTAAGTCTGAGGATGCATGAGCAGCTCAGCAGAACCCCTTTCAAGCCCCGACACCAGGATATGCACTGACACCTGTCCCCATCTCCCATGGGGAAAACAAGACCCAAGATAGTCACATCATCCTTTTAATTAGAGCCCAGAGACAAGAACACACTTCTCCTCTAAGCTCTAGTAGAAGACCTGAGATGCCTCTGATGGGCAATTGCTGTGATATGCTGATTGGTCAGCTTGAGTCACGCACCAACCACACAGCCCATGATGTAAGGCCATACGATTGGCAGCCTCAGTTGATGTGTGTAAAGGCTCTTGAGAAAAAGATGCTTAGCAGGATAACAATCAGCCACCACAAATGGGTCAGATTTCAAGAGACAGGCAGAGAGAGGGGCCAACAAAATTTCTTCTTACTGCTTTCGTAGGCTCACATCACAGATTTGTGCCTACTCCCCACCTGCCTCCGAGCACTCAGAGCCTTCACTCTCCCCTAAGTCCCTGAGAGCCTTCTCCTAGATTTCCCCCAACAGCGTTTTTAGCTTAACCAAACAACTGTGAAGTGTATGCTAGAGGTAAATGTGTTCTGGCACCATGTGGGGCATCACGGAGAAATGAATTGTCCTGCCCCATGATTAACCCATTTGAGCCCCCAAATTATAGAGCTTATTGACATATATCTGAAATGGGAGTTTGCTTTCCAAGAAGAGGGAATCTTATGAAAAAGATATTTGGTTTCTGCTGGACAACTCAATAGATTTGGGACTGCCCACGGTAGACCTCTTGGATCTGAGTGTGAGAGCAGGAGCTGACAAGAACTCAATTAGAAATTCTCGGGGACAGTATGCCAGGAGAAGAAAATAGGAAATGGTTGTAGGTTAGCTATATGGAGTGACTCAGCCACTGAAAAATCTCTGATGGCTGGAAGTGAAGGATTTCCAAGAGTAGGGCTGGCCATTAGGAAGTCATTTGCGTACCTGTGATCCAAATCTCTAGCCATTCTCCCTCTCCTGTCATCACAAAACTTCAGCAAAGTCAACTTTACTAGGTACAGAAAGGAGTGCATGTGTGTGTGTGTGTATGCATTGGGTGTAGAGAGGGGTTGGGAGTCACGGTGGGCCTGGTTCCATCTCTGAGTCCTGGGAGTATGGAGCATGGGGACCACACATGCCAGGTAGTGAGATCATGCCACCGAAACAGGCACTCAAGCACCAGAACTGTCCCAAGGAGCCAGCCACTGGGATGACAGTGTTGTTTACAGAGAGCACAGGCTGAGAGATAGAGCAATCTCATCTAGTTCTTACAGAATGGGAGACCAGAGCCAACATCCACCTGGGTTTCCAGAAAGTAGTAGAAATGACTAGAAGGTCAGGTTTCAAACTGTCCTCACACAAGGAATGGTATTCAGACACCAAGGAACCAAAGGATGGCAGAGTTCAAGTCCTTGTGATGTGGAAATTACAGACCTCAAGCATATCATGGATACTAACCTCATTACCATGTACTTCTGGCAATGACTCTCAGCTCTCTAGGATCCTGTCTGGGGTGTGTGTGTGTGCATGTTTATAAATGTTGGTATTGTTTGTTGATAGCATAGACCTCCTCATGCTCTACTGTGCAAAGCTGTGGAGTGTAGGTGTCTAAAGGCAGCTGTTTGGATCCCTAGAGCAGGGACACTTGCCTCCCCAGAAAAGTGGCCTTGGAAATCATCTTCCTGCCCCTTTCTTCTGTCTCAATTTCTGCCTGTTGAGATTTCTCCACTGTTTGGAATAACCCTACCCCCAACCCCTACCCCTACCCCAGGTCCCAAGTCTTACCAACCCAACAGGGTCTGTAGAGGTATGACAGGAGGTGATAAAGGAAGGACAGATGCCAGGCAAACCCATGGATGCTCCTCCAGGCCCAGGGCCGTTTCCCTACCCTTCCTCTTCCCTCCCAGCCTCTCCTACACCTCGTCCTTAGGTCAAGTGCCTAGAAGACCCTCCAGCTGTGTTTTCTGGAATGCAGATCGGCCTGGTTTGGAGATTTGGAGATGGGCACCCAAAGTCCTATATTTAGCATCTCAGTGGGCCTTTGGAAGATACTGCAATAGGAGGAGACCCTTCTTTTGTTTGTTTCTGTCTTACCAGTTTTCCTATTTGCAAGAAGTAAAACCCTTTTAAGACCCAAAAAGGATGTGGATATATGTGCTTGCTAAGAGAAGAGAAGAGAAGAGAAGAGAAGAGAAGAGAAGAGAAGAGAAGAGAGAAGAGAGAAGAGAGAAGAGAGAAGAGAGAAGAGAGAAGAGAGAAGAGAAGAGAAGAGAAGAGAAGAGAAGAGAAGAGAAGAGAAGAGAAGGAAAGAAGCTCTTTCCCCAGATGTTCCCCCAGTCTCATTAACTTCCCTCCTTCAGGGCCTTCGTTAAACTTCACCTTCCCAGGGAGGCTCCCCTTGGACCCTTTTCCTAGAACACTCCCTATCTTTATTTTCTCCCTAGTATTTATCATCTTCGAACATTCCATGCCATGTATTTAACCTCAAGACACCTTGGTCTCATTTAACTGCCTGCTGCCCACTAGAACATCTGCTGAGCAAGAGCAGAGATTTTAGTCTGTTTTATCCACTTCTTTCTCCCTAATGTCTTCCTCTAGGTGATCAATAAATTTCTGTTATTGAAAGACTTGTGTCATCTGGTGTGAGGGACCAGAACTCCAGTTGGATAATATAGGAATTAACTCCTTAAGACCGGAAGCAGACAGTTGCCCTTGGGTTTTGCAATGACCCAGACATGCAGGCCAGGACAAAGGACCATCACTGGGGCTTGAATCCCTACAGCTCACAACCCCGTTATGCCCTGGAACCCAATCTCTGTTGTTAACTGTGTCTTCTGGAAACCCCGTTTCCCACCGTAGAGACTAGGAAAGTAGCTGATTCTGGGTGAGACCTCACTTCGTTCTTGGAGAGAGAGTCTGGCTCAGGCTCTATATACTCATCCTATCCCATAGCTTAAGGGGCTTATTGGTTAAACTGGCATTTGGGGATTTGGTTGGGACACTCACCACTGTTCTTTCCATGAGAAGTGGGTTTGGCTTACCCTCAGCTTCCCAGCTGCAGTCATTTTTGGGGTAAGGTAATGGGGGCTGCCATTGCCAGGATGCACCGGCTGGAGAGTGTTTCACAGGCCCCAGCTGCTTAAAGCCTGATCATTTGCCTCACATGGGTTAAGAGTGCAAAGTTGAATCCAGAAAGGGCTCAATTCAATCTCATTTCCTCCTCCCTTTGATCTCTTCATTTCCTATTTCACTTCCTCCGACAATTTCCTCCTTCCATTCCCAGAACAAACAACTCTCACCATGGCACTTGGCCATTTCAATCATTTCCCAGACACCGAGCTCCTCATTTGGCCGCTGTTCACCATGGCACAGTGGGTGATCTGATAAATATCAGGCACAGGGAGTGAAGAGGCAGGGCTGGGGGCACTCCACTTGGTGCCCTATGTACCCTCATGCCTGGAACTTGAGTGAAGCCGGGGATATCTGTGTGTGAAGTCCTGGGGTCCCGCAAAAGGGAAGTAGCACAATTAACAACCACAGAGGAGGACATTTCAAAGTACACAATGGTAGATTTCTACCCATGGATGCATCAGAGGCACTGAAGTCATGATTTTGGCCATTCGTGTTTTCCTCTCCTAACTAAGCTCATGGGTGAGAACCAAATATTCCACTCAAAAAAAATTTTTTTTCAAGATACAAAATATTCTAGAAACTTCTGTGTTTCTCTTTTGATATCTGAGTCTCAATGTGAAATGGTTCCTGAACTAATCATATTAGTAAAACTGGCAAGATTAAAAGAGCCATAAACACACACGCTTAGTGTTTCAACATCCATTAAAATGTATACTGCAGCCTCCTGGAATATTTAATAGGCTTATATGATGACTGAATGTGAATTCATTCATCTCAGTCAAGTCGGGTTATTAAGATACACATGCTAAGTGATTTGTCCTGTGTTTACCCTGTGCTGGGAAAATGGTATCTGATTTTGAAAAAAAAAAAAAAAAAATTCAGAGCTGTTCTTTGTTGGAAGAAATGAGAGTCAGGACCCTACCCTACCCCTAGTTTCCATGCCAGCTTTATCACAAGCAAACTGCTCAGTCCCTGTGGGACTCAGTTGTCCATCTGAGAAATGAAGAAGATTGCCTAAATGATCTCTGATATTTCTTCCAGCCCTAACCACTTTAAATGTGGCAGGTGGAGTAGAGGTAATGAGTGTGGCCTCTGACATCCAACCGCTGTGGTTCAAACCCTGCTTCTCCTACTCAGTTTTTCCATCTGTAAAATGGGGAAAGTAATAGAAGGCTAAAGTGAGCTAATCAATGCAAATCACAGCACTTACTGAGTGCTCAGTAAATACTGGTGACCTTTGGAACTTAATGTCAATATCCACTGGGCACTTTGACACATGTCTTTCATTCTTGAAGTTAAGAATATGGAGCTTTAGATACGTTATTTAACTTAAGCCTCCTGTAGTCTGGCAAGGTGGATGGGGTTAACCTTGTTTTGTGGATATGAAACTAAGACCCAGAGGGATTAACTAACTTGCCCACGGTGACACAATTATTAAGAGATGAAGCTATGATTTAAATTGGATCCACACTAATACCGTTCTGGATTCTCCTCCCACTCAATCTAGCTCCCATCTCTGGTTAGTTTCTAGAGTATTCAGCATCCCCCAGAGATTCTAAGGACAGCTGTGAGTATTCAGTCTCCGGCCATTAGCTTCTCCACCTTGAGAAAACAAAAAGAGCTGGACAATCTCGGGAATCATGCTGTCCTCTCTGAAGCTCAGGGCTAAAAAAATCAAAGTCGTGTTTTCAGCACCTGTGTTTTCTCCTTCCTGATTCAAGCTTGATTGGCCAAAAGCTGCTTTTGTTCACTATAATTTTCTGTTTTAATTTGCTGAGACTTAGACTCAGTAACATCACATCTCTGCCATTAACGTGTGCCCCAGCTAAGCTGAGGCAAGAGGAAGACCAGCGTCACATCTATGTGTAGTTTAGGGTTTCTCGACTTTGGCACTATTCATATTTGGGCCCGACTATTCCGTGTTGTGGATGCCTGTCCTAAACATCCTGTGGAAGCTTTAGCAGCATCCCTGCCCTCTGCCTGCCATATGCCAGTAGCAAGCTCTCTCTCTCTCTCTCTGGTGTGACAACCAAAAATGCCTCCAGACCTTGCCAGATATCCCCTGGGGTGCAAAATCACCCTTGGTTGAGAACGACCAAGCTCGCTGAAGGATGAAAGGCTTGAGGTTAAGGATGCTTTTCCTTCTGCATTCTTCATGCTTTCTTCATCACATGGCTTTTGGAGTTATTTTGGTCCTAGTAAGCAGTTGTTTTATCTGGCAGCATCCTAGCAGGCAAAACCATTGACCATCTTGAGATGCTTTTGGTCTGAAGGCAAATTTGCCTGGACGGAAATAAATGTTTTTGTCTCAGTGGCTAGCAGACGTGTTTTCTTTGGGACAGTTAAGGCAGCCATTTTCAAAATGGCCTCCTCAACTTTCAATGGGGCCAGTGCCCTCTGCTGGAAGGTTTGTCAGCCTTGCCTCAGAGTAGGTTGGGGCAAATGGTTTGAAAATTTGGAAAAGGAAGGCCAATGAAACAATCCAATGAGTAGGAAACTTTTGCAGTGGCTTCCTTTATAATTGTCTCCCCAAGTTTTCTGATTTCTCTGCAGAGTTGTTTGATAGATTAGCCAAATATACCTCCCCTTCCATCTGTACGCTGTCAGTGATCATGATAATAACCATATCAACAAAATGTTATGTAATAGTTACTGAACACCTCCCGCGGGTTAGGTCACTGTGTCCTATATGCCCTGCCTACTCTCGCCTTCTCGTAGCTCTGGGACACAGAGGCTATGATTATTGCTGTTACTCACCCATGAGGAAACCAAGACTTGAGGAGGCCAAGTATGCTGACCAAGATCACAGGCTCAAAATGGTGGAGAAATGCCTCCAATCGACAGCCCGTGGTTTTAACCCTATGCTATGCCTAAGCATTCACTTATTCATCTTTTCTTTTCCATTTGATCCCAAAGTTCCCTTTCTAAATGTGACTCATTATTGATCCAAGAAAGCAGTGTATGGATGGCTGGTGTCATTTTGCATTTGCTCCCATTTATTTAAAGCATATTTTTCACCTAATTATCCCTTTTAGCTTCTGAAACCCCAGGAAGATAAGTTGCTTTTCTCCAAATGGGGACTCTAGACGCAGAATTCTAATAGTGAGCTAGATTCTTATGCATTCAAGTGCTCATAGATCTCTCTAAAAATGTTATATACGAATAGCATTCGTGTGCATCAGAATATATCAGAATATACCCAAGACATTGTAATTTATGGCCTTACTTATTACTTTAAAAGCCTGGGATTCTTGTAGAATATGGTTTAGCGGGTCAAACATTCCCATTCCTCTCATTTATCAGGCTTTTGATCTCCCGTCAGTCCTGAATGTTGGCACGCCTGGCCCGGAGCCGTGTGCTAGGAGATCATACACACAACAGGCCCCCCTTCCATTCTGAAAACTTTTGGGGGACACCAGTGCTACAGCCCCGCCTGGGTAAGCAGAAGAGGTATTGAGTTCCACCCCCCCGCACGTCCCCACCGCCGCCTGGTCCTCACTGCCCCTTTGTCTATTATTATTTTATAGTTTTGTTCTGCATTCCTTCCATTCAACCTCCAGTCCATAGAAGCCTGTTTCTTTATTAGTTACATATGTCTGCACCCTTTTACCCCAGCAGGGAAAGACAAAATATTCTGGAGGGCTTGGAAGCCTGGGATGGACAGCTAATCCATCCCCACCTTGAACTAATCGACGGGCTGATGTGCTATTGTACCCGGCCCTGTTCTGCGCAGCTGAGCGGCGGGGTTTCAATTTGTAGGAGCATAAACAGATACTAAAGTTGGAAGAACGGCTCGGTCATTTGTTAGCAGAGTTCAGATCAAATTATCACAGCGGTCCCCTGCTGACAGCCTGAACAATTACCTCCTTTTTTCTTTCTTGATCTTTAAATGTTTTCTGTTTCACTCAAGCCTCAGTAAATAGTTTACTTCTCGTGGCCTTCATTTATTGACACAGAGAGGCTTGATTTATTTAATTTTGTTCCTCTGCTGCCTTCCCAGAAAGCAGTGGTAATGTTTTGTTGAAATCCCCCCCCCCATGATAAGTTTATCGTGGTAGGCTGAGGAAGCGGTTTAATGATGTGACTATAAATTATCTGGCTTTTTAATGAGCGGTTTCGATGCCCAAATTCGAAAGCCGATTTTTAAAAGCCTTAAACCAGAACCCAGCATCTGTTGCTCGCGAAGGTTGAACTCCAGAGTCAGAAACCGGTACAAGGAGCGGTGGCTGAGGCTCTGGGATCGGAATCCGTAATTGGATTATTCAAAACCCAGGAATTTGATTATTCTTTGAAAGAAAACGGAGTACATTGTGTCCGTTGTCTCGGTCCTCTCTCGGCACAGATTCATTGATGTTCTGTGTGAGTTCCCCAGAATTAGTTCCAACATTTGTTTTCACTCTTTCCCCTTCCCCCCGTTTCAACCCTTGACTTTCGCTCTTCCATAGTTACATTTGTCTGCTTCTTACAGTCCTACTGGGACGGATTTATCATCATTTGCTAACATATCTGTCTCAAAATCTCAGCTTTGATCAGCTTGTATTTTATAACTTACATCTGTTCTACATTTAACCTTTTGTAATGCTGTTTTTCAAAAATATTACCTGATCTAACAAAAGAATTGTACCAGAGTAGGAGCTCCAGAGTGTAGATTTAAGCACACACACCCCCCAAACATACCTGCTTACATGACCATAGTTTTATTGCTCTGCCACAGTTTCCTTTCCATTAAATATATAAATCCATCATTTCCCTCCGACTCACGACAGGACCTCTGTTGGTCCAGGGGCTTCAAGCTCTCCATCTGCTCTCAGCCCATCGTCTTGACCCTTCCTGTGCCTAGAATTCCTGCCAGGGTGCTTCTGCTGAGGCCTATGGCTGGGACTGGAGCCAGCCTTCCTGACCCGTTGGTATGGCCCTGGAAGGGTGGCCAGGGGCCCTGGCTGACCTCAGTGGGCTGCCTTTGCAGCTCCAGTGGGTTCCTTTCCAGCAGGTTCTTCCTTCTAAGAGGTTGAACGGTTGAACTCAATTTCATTTGCTTGTTGTATTTTAATAAATTTAATTTATTTTTACCAATGAATTATGAAATGTTTAGGATATCCCCCAAATATTAAGAGAAAATCATATAATGAGCATGCTATACCCAGCTTAAGAAATATAATATTACAGGGACACCTGAGTGGCTCAGTCAGTTCAGCAGCCAACTCTTGATTTTGGCTCAGGTCATGATCTCAGGGTTGTGAGATTGGGCTCCACAGCAAGCTCCAGAATGGGCATGGAGCCTGCTTGACATTCTTTCTATTCCCTCCTTCTGCCCCTCCCCACCACCTACCCCCTACTTGCACTCTCTCTCTCTCTCAAAAACAAGTATATATATATATATATATACATATATATAAAAATATTGCAAATACAGTAGACCACCTTTGTGTCTCTCTCTTGTATTACATTCTCCCCACCCCTTCCTCAGAGAGAACGGCTGCTCTGAATTAAGGTTGCTCGTTTCCAAGTATTTCTTTATACTTGAACTACTTATATATGTTCCTCTACAAAATATTTTTCATATTTTTCTGCTATATGCTTTCTTCATCCATGCTAATATGTATGGTACTAAGCAGTCATTTTCATTGCCATAGAAAGTTCCATTTGGGGATGGACATTTACATTATTTTCAATTTTCTTAATCTCAAGAGTAATGTTTTGTGAAAATTCTTTTTTTTTTTTTTTTTTTAACAGAAGGAGAGAGAGGAGGCAGGGAGAGGGATAGAAAAGGAAAGAGAGGGAGAGAAAATCTTAAGCAGGCTTCACACACAGTCCGAAGCCCCACATGAGGCTCAATCTCACAACCCTGAGATCATATGCTTCAGCTAAAATCAAGAGTTGGACACCTAACCAACTGAGCCACCTAGGCACCCCGAAAATACTTTTTTTAAAAAAAGATTTTATCTACCTATTTATTTATTTGAGAGAGAGAGAGTGGGGGAGGGGGAGAAAGAGAGGAGAGGATCTCAAGCAGACTCCATGCTGAGCACTGAGCGCAGAGCCCCACTCAGGGGGCTGGATCTCACACCCCCGATATCATGACCTGAACTGAAACTAAGAGTCACTCACTTAACCAACTGAGCCACCCAGACGCCCCCCACTCAGGTATAGATTCTTATATGTGTCTCCCAGGGCACATGTGTGAGATTTTCCCTAGGGCTCTGCCTGAGGTAGAATGGCTAATTCACAGGGTATGCACTACTCTAGTTTACTGACTGTTGCCAACGATCGTACGCTCTTGCCAGTGCTTGGTATTGTCAGACATTTTTAATTGTTGCCAGCTGATGGAAACATAATGTTGTCGCAGAGCAGTTTTAATTTGCAGCTATCTGCTTACTAAGAAAATTGAAATGAAATTGTAGAAAGCAATATTGCTTATCACAGGGCCTAGCATATATTAATTATTCTATTAATGGCTAAGTATTATTGCTATGATTCATCTTGTGATTATCCCCATTTCATAGACGAGGAATCAGGATCTGGAAACATAGTAGCTCTAACAAGATAGATCCAGAGAGGGACACCTGGTTGGCTCAGCAGTTGAACTTCTGTCTTTGGCCCAGGGCATGATCCTGGGGTCCTGGGATCGAATCCCATGTCGGGCTCCCTGCATGGTGCCTGCTTCTCTCTCTGCCTGTGTCTCTGCCTCTCTGTGTGTCTCTCATACATAAATAAATAAAATCTTAAAAAAAAAAAAAAAGATAGATCCAGAGAAACATAAGCAGTGGAGGTGATGGTGGTGGGGAATAGGCTGTGATCCATAGCTGACCTGCTGGGATCACCACCACATGGAAAGACCATGGCAGGTGGGTTGGGGCTGCCATCTTGAACAATGCTTGCCCTTTTCCTGGTTACTTTTACACCTGCTCTGGCTCTAGACTACCACGGGAATGTGAAGGTCAAAGATTGGACTCTCTTTTTTGGCTCATGGGCTAGGGAAAGGACAGCTAGCTATGAGGTCATCTCTGGGATGAAGGAGGTATCCCCCAGGCAGCAGGGATCTCCACACAACCAAATAGGGTTTGTATTCAAGCTAGAAGATCTATTTTGGGGGGACTCACAGGAGTCATCCTGAGGATTGATGATACAGATGAGGAGGAAAAAGAGACAAAAGAAGCTACATTTTTTGTTTGCTAGTTTTCAATACTACACATTTTTCTCCTTCTATATGCCAAGTAGCATGTGGACATCTTACCTACACTCTTTGTACCTTTAGAGCTCATGCTGACTCTGTTAAGGTGACAGTATTATCTCCATTTTATAGTCCCAGTAAGATTGTAAGGGACAAAAATAAGCAGATTCAGGGACAGTCTGGTTTGGGGGTGAGAGAGTCAAGACGTTCCAGTTTTTACTGAAGGGTTTCTGTGCCCTAAGCTGCCTTCTTTTGTTCAGTTGCTAGATTACTTTTCTTCTAAAGAGCTATCCTTGTACTCTGTGAACTAATCCTGTTTGGTTTCAAACACCCAGGGTCCCCAGGACAAAAACAACTTCACCATAAACTCCAAGCCTCATTTCTAGGTTCCCTGCCTTCTTTGAGGGCCAGTTCCTGGGGAGTCAGGTGGTGGCTTCAGCTCCGTATCTTAGCGCTTTGGGTTGAAGAAAGGAGACTAGAGGTACACTACTACCACTCTGAGGTTGAGATAGGACCATACACCTTTTTCTCTTTTGATTTCCAGAAGGCATGAGAATGGCTAAGGTCACCAAGCATACCTCTCTTGATGGGGGAGAAATATCTTTTTTTTTTTTTTTTTTTTGGTTTGGTTTTGTTGTGCCAAATTCTACCCTTTGAAAAACGCAGAAGCCCATTAAAGATTAAGACTACAAACAAGCTTGAAACACATCTTAACAGCATTCAGAAAGGTCCCAGGTGTAGGCGGGTCAAAGTGATATCTTGTTCTCCTAAATATTTCAACAGATAGACAAACTTTTGATTGCCCTATCTGTTCAAAAAGTGACTTTGAACTTTCCGCCAGCGCCACCCACTTGGGCTTTCTCAAACCCACAGAGGGCCAGGGGCAGATAAGCGGCCTGAGTGGTCCTGGACGGCTGGGGCCTTTCATCTCGCCTGGGCTGTGTACACGAGCCGTTTGCTTAGCTTGGCTCTGCTATCCTGAGGACCTTTTAAAAAATCCTCCCATTTATTAGGATCTAACACCCAGTCTGTAAATAAGCCAGGAGAAAATGTAGATTTCAACAGCAGTGGGAGGGTGGTTTGCTTTCAGCCAGGCCGGTTTCTCCCTCTTGCTCATTATTTCTCTGAATTTCCTCTTCTCTCCTTTTCTCCTCCCTTCATTTCTCCTCCCCTTCCTGCCCTTCTCTTCCTTGCCTCCCTTCCTTTCCTTCGGCCACTTGCAGATAACAAAAGAAAAGGTGAAGAGGGTGGCTGCTTTTTTTTGATGTATGCTTCTTCAGCTCATGTACCAAGAAATAGTCCAGTGTGGTAGGAACACAGACTCAAAACCAGACTGCCTGGGCTTGACTTCTGGTTTTGCGGGTCCAAGCTGTGTGACCTTAGGCAATGTGTGTAACTCCTCTGTGCCTGTTTTTCTCATCAGTAAAGTGTGGGTAATAAGAGCAATGCCCTGGGGTGTTGTGGGGATTAAATGAGTTTTACACACATCGAGGGACTCAGAAGGGCACATGATGTGGCATGTAGCACACATGAAGTCTTGGCCGGTACCATGTATTGTGATTATTAACACGCAGGAAGCTTTTTTTTTTTTTTTAGATTTTATTTATTTATTCATGAGAGACACACAGAGAGAGGCAGAGACATAGGCAGAGGGAGAAGCAGGATCCCTGCAGGAAGTCGGATGTGGGACTCTATCCCAGGACCCTGGGATCACTACCTGAGCCAAAGGCAGATGCTCAACCACGGAGCTCCCCAGGCATCCCAACATGCAGAAAGCTTTGAGGTGGTTCTCACTGGGGTATCAGTGACTCTGAAAATGGCACTCCTCCATCTTATGGCCTTGGACTAATACCTCCATGACAAGCACATGAGCCCCTTGCACAGACTGCATTTCCCACAGTCATTCCCAGTGCCCCGCACCCTCTTAAGGATGGATGAAGGGAAAATGCAGTAGGTATTATTGCCCAACACTCCCAAAGGCCAACAATGTTGCCTGACCAGGCCTCTCCTTCCATACTTCTATCCTCCCCAGCATTTGAAGGATGGCAGGATGGCAGGGCCTCTGTGGTGGTAATATTCCAAATGTAGAGACTAAACTGGTCAAAGCAAGCCTTGTCAGGAGGCTAACAGACAAGCATTTGGTGGTCAGGGGCTCCCATTGCTGGGAGGGATTGCAGTAGCCTCCTGGCCATGCCCTGTCCTCAGGAGAGAATGCCTGAACACACCCAGGCTTCTGGACCTCCAGCAGAACATAAGGCCCAGGCATCCTCCTGCTTCTGTTCTGCACACCCTGGGACCTCCAGATTCTCCACCGGGCCCAGGGCAGTTTGGATGGATGCTTTTGTCTCTTCCACCCGAAAGCCTCAGGGGCCCTACCTCCCATTATTCCTCATCTCTGGGGCTATTAGAGGAAAACCCTTGCTGATTTCTCAGACATTTGGTGCCAGTAGAGGTGGCTGACCCAAGACGCCAGGGCACCAAAGAGAAAGCATCTTCTCTAGACTCTTTGGAGCTCATTCTGCAGGGCAAGAGCAGCCCTAGAGCACAACTGAATCTGAAAAAAATCAGAGTGCAACCCTCACTGGTTGTGTACAAGCAGAAATTTGGCATATCATTTTCCCTCCAAATGTTCAAGGATAGCTGGCTTTTTGAAAGGACCTATAGTGATATGAGAATCTTTTGGGATGTAATTCACAGCCAGGTGATCAAATCCAAAAGGATGTCTTTGCTGCAAGACACTCTCCTGCAGCCTCCAAATGGGCTTCACCAGCCCCAAGCAGAACATGACACCAGAGGGGTAATGAAGGACACATGTCACTGAGGAAAGAGAATCGCTGTCCATGCAGACTCCCTTGCTCTGGTTAAGGTTTATGGTGGGAACTGCACTATATCCATACAAACTCCATTCTCTCTTTTGGTCCTTTGGACTATATTACCAGACTATATTACCCAGACTCCCTTGCAGTTGACTGTGGCCACGTGCTCTGTTTTTGCCAATAAAACATGAGCCAAGCATTGTGTGTCATTTCCAGTCCTGGGCTTTAACACATCAGGTGTGCCTCCTCCATGCTCTCCTGCCCCTTGGACTGGCTGGAATCTGGACAAAGCAGAGATTCAGCAGACAGTGACAATGCCCTAGGGCAGGGTCAGCAAACTCCACTCCAAATCCAGCCCACAGACAGCCAAATCTGGCCATGCGCATCATTTGAATACTGCCTCGGGCTGCTCTTGCTCCAATGTGGCGGAGTCAGGAGTCATAACAGAGACCATATAACTGGCAAAGCCAAAGACATTTACTGTCTGCTGACTCCTCTCCTAGGGGATGACAAGGTAACTAGAGAGGAAGCCAGACTCTGAACCAGTGCATGGAACAGAGCCGGGGTGCTCATGTCAGGACTATCGTGATGTGTCTGGATCTGTATGTGCTCTGTTCACTCTGCCTCTGCATGGGTGAGCCTCTGTTATGGCAGGGTAGCCCCAGTGCAAGCTGCCATAATCTCTAGCAATCGCCTCAGAGAGGACTATCAGCACTAACTACCCCCTTCTCTTCCCTAAGGCCCCACAGGCCGTTTGTCACGATGGCTGGAAATCAATCCTATTGGGACACCCTAAGGAAAAGCCTGGAATACAGTAGGCATGCTATAAAATACTTGAATGAATGAATGAATGAATGAATGAGCAGGACAGAAGTCTTGAAAGAAGTCAAGAGAGAGGAGAAAGAGACCCACCAGAGAGTTCTTCCCAAAGTAGAATAGCAGATACAACATGAGTTTCGAATGCAACAAGACCTAATACCTGTGCACACTAACTGTGTGGCCTTCAGTAAGTTATTTTGCCTCTCTGAACCTTAGTTTCTTGATCTGTAAAAGGGGGATGGAAATATTTAACCATCCAGTGTTACTGTCAGGATTAGAAATAACACAAGTAGAAGGCACGATGTAGAAGACATGACCGTGATTGTCTCCCGTCATGGTTGTCATCCATGTGGTTATTTCTCTGCCATCAGACATGGAGGAAGTGAAAGACGCAGGCAGGTATCACTGAGACCTTTGGTGTCCAAAGCCCACTGTATAAATAACACATATAAAAGATTATCTTCCTCTGAGTCACCATCTTGCCTTCAAATTAACTTGTGCCCCCAGGCCTCGAATGATAAGCAAGACCACGCAACCAACATGGCAGCCATTTTAATTTGGGGAGGGGAGATGGTGACAGTTAAGTTTCCTACATAAGCATGTGCTAGCTTGGGCGCCTGGGTGGCTCAGTGCTTGAGCATCTGCCTTCAGCTCAGGGAGTGATTCCAGGGCCCTGGGATTGAGTCCCACCTCGGGCTCCCATGGGGAGCCTGCTTCTCCCTCTGCCTGTGTCTCTGCCTCTCTCTCTGTCTCTCTCATGAACAAATAACTAAATCTAAAAAAAAAAAAAAAAAAAAAGAATGTGCTAGCTTTGAACAGTATAATTGCAGTCTGAAATTCTTTGATTCTGACCACTTGGTGGGTTCCTGCTTTGCTTCTCAAATGGAAGGGAAATACTAAGTGTCAGAATAGCAAATTCCAAGTGAGGGGCTGACAAAAAGTTCATGTAAGTGCTAAGGACACGGTCTATCCTTAGCGACCATGGATGCAGGCATGTGGAAGTTGAGGCACTTGGAGTGGCTCAGTGTGTTGATCCAATGAACTGCTGCCCTTGGTTGTACACTGATGTGGGCTGGGTAAGGGTAAGGGGGAGGACTCTGTATTTTTAACCAGCTTATAAAATTGGTAGCAATTATGGGCCACTTTCTACAGATGCAGGAATTGAGATTATAAAAAGCAAAGTTGCTTGATCTGGAGCTCCTGACTCATAATGCGGGGGGGGGGGGGGGGGGGGGCAGGGTTCAAACCCTGGTCTGTAGGACCCAAAGCCTCACCTGAAAACACAGTGTCTGCTGAGGGCCTTCAGTTTTCTATAGACCAAAGCCACAAATGGTAGATGATGATGGATACACTCACATATTTTTTTTAATTCCATAAGTTGCTTATATGTGAAACCAAGAATTTAACAATTTATGTTAAGAATTTAACAATTTATGTTAAATTCTAGAGCTGGGGCCTATCATGACTGATCAGAAGATCTGGCAACACAGCATATGAACTGTCCCTCAACAATGATAACTTGGTGGGTGCCTGGGTGGCTCAGTGGTTGAGCATCTGCCTTTGGCTCAAGTTGTGATCCTGGAGTCTTGGGATCAAGTCCCACATCAGGCTCCCCACAGGGAGCCTGCTTCTCCCACTACCTATGTGTCTGCCTCTCTGTCTCTCCTGAATAAATAAATAAAATCTTAAAAACAAAACAAAACAATGATAATTTGGAGTCAGGTTAAGGCTATTCCCTTTGGGAAAGACAAGGAAGCTCCAATTGGCCACAGTCCCCTTTGCTCCCTATTGTTCACCCTCTGCCAGCTTCACCCATTTCCTGGTCTCTGTGGACACTTGAATTCAAGATCCCTGTCCTAGCAGCCTCTTAAAGCCCCTCACCTTCAGGAGTGTCTGAAGGAAGCAATAAAAATACTACCTTGTCCTTTGGATCGTGGTAAGACCAGAATTGGTGGTGGAGGTTGAGTGGGGGAACTGGACTACAGTGTGAGCAGCATAAATTGTTTCAAGAGGAAGATGTCTTCCTTGGAGGGGCGGCCATCTCCCTTTGAGGAGGCTCCATCTTCCCCATCCCCTCAGGGCTCAAGAATCTGAAAGCAGCTTGCTATCCTCTTCCCTCTGCCTGCAGCCCTCAGTGGCTTCTATTGGACCCATTTTATTTGTTTTACTTGATCTCCAAAGAGCCTAGACTCATTAGAAACAGAGTAAATGCTTCCCTCCCCACAGCTCTATGGGGAGATGAGCTAACTTGACTCATAGAACCAAACTTTAATTTTTCTTACGTAGCTAAGGCTACATGGTGAGGGTGAAGGGCAAAAGGAAGGGGGTGTGGGGGGTGGAGTCTTAAAACAGTATATTTATGATTTCTCTTTGCCTCGAGGAGTAAACGATGTTGCTTCAATTTGGGCTTGAGTTAAACTTGATGCAAACATCGCCGTAAATGGGTCAGGCAGTCAAGGAAGCCAACAGTTGGCCACATTTGTGCTAACTCTAGTCTTTTTGTTTTTGCCAGAGGAAAAAAAAAATTCTAATTTCTATCAGTCTAAATTGAGTTGGGGAGCATTATCAGCTGGAAGGACCCTTCTGATTTGACAGGCCCCACTGTATGATGATTAATTACTTCTCAGCTTCATTGGACTTTTCTAATTTACTTTTGCCACTGGCTGGAGGCACCGCGCGATAAGTACCGCTCTTATTATTTTGTGCAAAGGAAAATGTCTATTACGCTCTGTCGTACAAGCAAGCAGAATAAAGACAGCTGATCAGGAAACTTGCAAGCTCCTCTATCTTTATTTGGTCTCCCCTGGCCTCCCTTCCTCGCTTGTTCTAAGACAGAGGTGGCCACACACGGTTTCCTGTCAAAATAAGAAGATAAAATCATAATCTCTATCAGAGCACTTGACATTTTGAAATTTGTATAATGATTTCATGGGATTTAATCCTCCGGCTCGCCACAAATCCTCCTCCAAATGCAAATGCAACTAAAATATTATACTGAAAAATGCAAGGCTATTCTTCTTTGTCAGCTGATTTATTTGGTCATAAATTCGACTTGGGGGGATCGCCTTATTACGTATAACACTGAAATGAGAACAATAAAAATAATAATTATAATAATAATTACTATTAAAGAAGCGTAATTGAATTTGGAAAGAGCACATTTTGTCTGAGCGGACCCCACACCTCAATGATCATCGTTGGGTTTCCAGGAGCATCCTTGCCTTAGCACATGACAAGCTTACGTGGCGGATGGGCTGGCTGCCTTCTTAGGATGATCACAGGCGCTGCCAGAAAGGACAATTGAGACTCAGCAGAGGCTGTTTGTTTTCCTGGAGAGGAGAGATATGAAAACGTATAAAGGATCCCACTTGGTAGCCCCTTCTGCCTGCTAATCCCCGGGCCCGGCTGATATTGAGTTCAGGTACTCCCGGGACGTGTTTACCCAGGCTTACGTGGGAAAAGCCCTGATGAGCAAGTCACGGCTGCGTTTATGTCTCGGGCTGCTGAAGAGGCTGCTGATTGCAAGGGGTCTGACTTTGGCGCAGGGGTGGAGGAGGAGGGCTGTGCGCGAGGCCCAGAGCCGTGGGTTCCTGCCCAGCACCGCCCTGGCTTCAGAGCTCCACATAGCTGGTATCGGGGTCCTGTTTATCCCTGGAGGGAGAAGAGCAGCAGGCTGGGGACTGCTGGAGGACAAAGAGCATCTAGCTTCTCTCCTTGATAATGATGTGAGCTGGTATTTAGTGAGCACCTACTGCATGCGGGGAACTGTACTACGTGCTTTATGTACACTGTCCCGTGCAGCCCATGCGGTCCGATTGATGTTGGTGCCATTATGAGCCCATTTCACAGCCAAGAACACTTGGGCATCACCGCTCACTGTCTCGCCAGGGATCGCGCATCTGGTAAATAACAGGGACAGCCTTTGACCCCAAGACGGTCCCTCTCTCAGCCTCTCTGCTCTACTGCCCCCTATGTGTATAGTATTTTTTTCTGTCTTGTAAGAGCCCTGATGGTAGTGTGTGTGGCGAAGAATACTAGCTGAGTGAACAGAGTTTGCTTTTCTCGGTCACGTACTCCGTTCATTATTCTCTCATTTCTGTCTTCATTTGTTCCACAGACATTAATTGAGAACTTATTATGCGCTGTGTGTTGTGCTAGGCTCTAGGGATCCCTAGGGTACTTGCCCTTAAGAAGCTCAGACTAACGTCAATGAAGAAAGGACGAAACATTAGAACCCAGAGCAAGAAATGCTGTAATACAGATGCATAAGAGTGATGGATTTTGTCTGAGGGAATGATGAGGTTTGCAAGAGGGGCTGACATTTGACTTGTGCCTGGAAGAACATTCCAGGCAGATGGAACAGTCTGGCCAAAGATTAAAGAAGTCCAGTGAGGCCAGTATGAGGGATACTTGGATGATTGAGAAGAGAGCACTTCTTAGGGTACCTGGGTGGCTCACTCAGTGAAGCATCTACCGTTGGCTCAGGTCATGATCCCGGGGTCCTGGGTTTGAATCTCATGTCCGATTCCCTGCTCAGCAGGGTGTCTGCTTGTCCCTCTCCCTTTGCCCCTCTCCTTGCTTGTGTACTCTTTCTCTCTCTTGCTTACTCTCTCTCTCTCAAATAAACAAAAACTTAAAAAAAAATAGCACCTCTGGAAACTAAGGCTGGGAAGGTATCAAAGTCCAGACCATGCAGCAATCCAAGGAGTTTGACACTAGTTAAACCCTTGAAAAAGACTATTTGAGACCTCATGCAAGACCCTTCCCATCTTTGGGCCTCAGTTTCCCTATCAGTGCAATGAAGTCTTAGCCCAGACTAGTGACCTGTGGGCTGGATGTGGTCAACAGATAAGTTGCCTTTGGTCTGCATGCTCCTTTCATTAACAGACAGCCACCATCTAAGAGGTCATATCAAAATCCAGATTTCTAGTTGCTTTTGAAAATAAAGACATGACGGATGGCCCCCACATTCCGCCCCCCACCCCCATCCCAGCCAGAGGCAGCTAGAAAGAAGAAACAGATGAATTGTTCAGATGAACCGAGTGCTTGTCAATTTGTCACAGTCTCCACCACTCCCTATCGCTGCCCACACCAAGACCAGCTAATAATAGCCATTCATCCTCATGTTTGTATTGCAAACTGGTGGGGTTTTTTCCTGAGGATAGCAGAAATCTGCCTCTTACAAACAGGGTACTAACAAAAGTGGAAAGGAAAATTTAAACCAAAAAAGGGATCACATTTTAAGGAAAATAACAAAGGGCTTATTTCCCGTGTTGAATTTGGGAAGATTTCTATGCATTTTTATATATGAACAAAAGTGTGCCTGCATTCAAAGAATTCATGTTCATTTATCAGTGTTCCTCGTGGCATTATCCTGGGCTTTGTGTGTCTCTAAAGCTTCCCTCTGGCTCCTGAGTCAGGGATTTTCCAAGGACACAGTCCCAACAGAGGCCAGGGTGAGAAGCAGACAGCTGGTCACCAATTTCACCTCCAGAGGCAGCCCTTTAGGCATGAACCCTTTCTCTGAGAGAGGTATGTAAGTCATCTGGATAGGGAGGGCCTCCAAGCACCGACCGACCTTTCTGGAAGAGGGAATATATGGTTCTTTGGTATGAGGCAAGCCTGGAGAGAAAGACAGGGCTCGGACCTTGGTCTGGTCAGGTGACATATCCTGGGTGACCAGTGGTCTGATGAGGCGGGTGCTGATAAACTGGAGCCTTGATTTGACAATCGTGACACTTCTCCCTTCATCTTCCTGGATCCACACCCCTCATTCTGTCATTTTGTGGGCCCCCCTTGGCTCTGAGCTCAGTCATGTGACTTGCTTTGGTCAAGAAGTTGGGAGCAGACACGAAGCAAGCGGAGGCTGGAAATGTGCTTGCGCATCTCCTCTTCTTCTGACTGTTCCACGAGAACACACAGCCAGGCCAGCCCGTGGGAAGATGTGGCTCACGGCGCGGGGCCGAGTGGCCCAGCTATGTAAGCCAGGGCCATCCTAGACCGGCGACAGCCAGCTAGCCCTGAAACAAGGGAGAGAACTAGCCCACGTTAGGGGAGCCCCTAGCCGGCCCACAGCTGGCCACATACTCACGAGTTAGACCAATCCAGGCTGGAAGACTCTCCACCAGCAGACTGGGGAGCTGATGGCCCAAGCCGCTGTGGTTGGGGTGTGTGACAGGGTTATGGTGCTACCCACCCCCGCAGTGATATTTCTCCGGCAGCAGCAACAATCCCCTGCCTCACATCAGGGGCCTTGTCTCCCTGTCCCCAGGCTTACTCCTAGAAGATGAAGGGGTTCAGAGCCCGAAGCATTGGGTGTCCTTCAGACATGGGTCTGGGGTTTAACTCCTCCAATGCTCAGCTCCCTCGCCCTTCACAGGCCTTTCATTTTTGGAAGCCTCAGTTCCCCCATCTGTATTATGGGGAGAACAATAACCCAAACGATGCCCACCTCACTGAGTTGTTGTGGCCATCAAATGCCAGGAGGCATGAAGGCAGCCAATGTAGCCCAGGGCCCGCTGTGCAGCAAGTGTTCCATGCACACCAACCTGTCTCTCTCACGCGCCTTCCCCTTTCCTCTCCCTGGTATGTTCTCAACTCCTGGTGGAGCTTTGCCCTTCCTCCCCATGGCATCAGGCACCCAAGGCAACTCTTTGACCCTGCATGATGCTTGGCAATGCCAGAGCACACACCTGTGGGATTGCCCTCTGGCCAGAACTGCAGACAATGCCCAGCACTGCCCACTGCCTGCCTCATTCTCAGTAGGTCATTGGAGATGGCCATATGCAAACATGGGCTAGATATCACTGTGCACTGAGAAAACAGAATCAGGGGCACCTGGGTGGCTCAGTCAGGGATGTGCCTAACTCTTGGTTTTGGTTCAGGTCATGATTTCTGGGTCCTGGGATTGAGCCCTACATCACCCTCTGCACTCAGCACGGAGTCTGCTTGAGATTCCCCCTCCTTTCCTCTCCCTCCCCATCTCTCTCATGCCTCTCCCTCTACCCTCCCCCCCCCCACTCCTCGCACCGGGACGCTCCCTCTAAAATAAATAAATAAATAAATAAATAAATAAATAAATAAATAAATAAAATCTTTAAAAAAAAAAAGCAAAGAAAAAATCAGCGACACACTTCTAGAAGACAACATTTGTCCCCCAGAGAAGCAGATGGTGCAGAAAATGAGATTTTTTTGGTGTTAGTGTAAAAAAAACCCACCTTTTCCCAAAGTCTATACTGAGACAATATCTCCATGTTGTATGCCCTGAATAAATAAATGATTGATCGATGACAGATATGCAATAGAACAATCTAAAAAACAATAGATTTGATAAATTCTGCACCACATGAGCCTCTTGGTCGCAGGACCTCTCAGAGACTTTCTAGGATAACACGTATTTTTTTTTTTCCTCTCAAACAAGGAAGTAGAGGATATTGTGTTTTTCTGAAAGTGATTTGACCACAAAGCCCTCATTTCTGGAATGATACTTTATGGGACTAATAGCCCCGGGACTGTCCTTCTGGGGAGTGATGGCTTGGATGCAGAAAGTATAGAGGAGATGGTCACACAGGCAGGAACTTCTCTCCGGCGCAGAGGGAGGCGTGGGCGAAGTCACTCTTCTCTTTCCCATCGCCCTGGGCTCTTTTGTTTCGGTCTGTCCTTACCCCCCTGTTTGTCTTGCCACCACCAAGAGCCAAAAGTTTGACTTGCCTTAGTTATGGCTTTGTCGCCCCTATTCTTTGAGGGAATTGTGCAGTCAGATGGGGGCATCTCGCTGTCCCTGCCTTATAGTGTGAACACACAAGGAGACAGAAGTACCTCCTTTGTGCCAGAATAAAGCAGGGATGCTAGAAGGATTATTACTTCTTCATCATCGCTCCAATCAGCTGAGGTTTAAATGGAGTTCTGTCAGGGTCACCGACATGATTTTTTTTTTTTTTAACAGGCACACAAGATACCATTACATTTCATCTTGGGACAATTGTTCTCTGAGCAAAGTGTGTTATTTTCCTGGAGGTAATCCCTTACCAGATTGTGGATTTTCCATGTTCAACATCAGCCGCTACAACCCAAAAGCAACCAACTGTGTTATTGACAATGTTTTAATTACAATACATGAAAGACACAAGACAGCAAAACAAGAAAATTGTCCGCCTGGAGTGGCATTTGTGTGTTTAAGAAAACTCACAGCGGTGGTGGTTCCAGTATGAAGCACACACGTATTTTTTTTTTCTGTCAATGCTAAAAATTCTAATAGCAAATATGAGATTGCTTTAAAAGAAACAATAACATTAATAGAAACGATTGTCCCTGGCAGCACAATAAATGAAATTAGAAGCCCTTAAAACTGTGCACTTGCAACAATGTTAGTGTGAAATATAATCATTGGATTGCTTTGTTCCTTTTTCCAATAAAAGGTGGAAGCCATTGAGTGTTGTTATTAGGCTAGCTAAGCTGGGCTTCTGTACAGCATAGTTTTGTGTGTCTGAAGCTTTTGAAGTCCCACGATTCCTTCTGCTTGCTAATTCTTCCATTTGTTTGATTTTTGGTACAAAGAAAATGAAAGAATATGATGAGATTATGGCATTTTAAGTCAATATTTATTAAAAAATCAATCTAGATGAAAATCTGCCCATCCCTCTAATTAGATGAGGCAACTTGAGGTTGATTTTTAATTGCAAAAGTAATTACACGGAGCAGATAGCCAGTGACATTTGATTATCTAGGTGATTGATTAAAAAGCCGAGCTCACCGAGCAGATTGCCAGCCAGGGAATCCAGACAAAAGAGCAAATTAAAAAAGTTGTCCTGTTAGTAATCACAAAATTCAAGGATGAAATTACAGAGCCAAACACCTCCATTGCCCCTCATCTTCATCACTGACTCCACAGCATTCACTCCAGCGTCTGATAAAGAAATGGATTAGTGTGAAATTAATTGAAGAGGAGAAAAAAAATGGGAACCGAATTCACGGCTGAGAATAAGGCTTTTAACAAGTTGAAACAAATTTCTCCAGTTTTATAATAAAGTTTTTTTTTTTTTTTGGCAAGAGAGATGTTTTCATAAAGGATCTTTCCAGAATGTTTGATGATATTAATTTATCTATTAAGAGAAAAGGAGGGGGGAAAAATCTCACTTTCTCACAGAATGGGATATTAAGATGTCTTGCTTGTTCTTCATTTCATTATAACATGAAAGCCTGGGGAGCAGGCTGTACATTTGGCAAGAGAATCCTTGGTTCTGTAAACAGCCCTGGCTGACATATTGAGCAGAATAATGAAGGGGCTTCTCGGTCATTCAGAGGGACCCTGGTGGGGTCCACTTGAGGATATTGTGGATAAAGGTGGAATGGGTGTGTACCAGAGCGCTCCCCAAGAGGACACTGGCACTGGCTCACAGCAATAATTCTAGGTCCTCAGAAGTCCCAGAAAAGCAAAAGGGAAACTGAGGCAGGGCCACCCAGTGCAGTTGTGACAGCATTGTGAGTTCTGTGTCGCCTCCCTGGGACCGTTCCTCAGTGCCGTTGTGGGTAGGATGTAATGAAGCAGTCAGGAGATAAAGTCCAAATCACTGGTAACATCTATCCTTCTGCTTTGTCAGCAGATGCCGTCCAGGCAGAGAGTTGGATGAGTGTGTGATGTGCTCCTTACAACCCTCCAGGGCAGCTGATTTCAGCTATTTCCAGGGTTCTGAGCCTGCGTGTGCCACAGGGAGATGCATACTTCAGTAGACAGGCGCTCGGATTCTGGTTCATGCAATCCCTTCCTCGTATGCATTATTTCAATTTCTCTAAAACCCACTGATGCTTTCAACACATGCTTTGGGTAAGGCGGTTTGATATCACGGTTAAGAGTTCAAGCTCTCAGAAGGCAATTTAGTGTCATGCAATGCAACTGGAGTTACACACGCCCTGTGACCTAGCAGTTCTTACACGAGGCCTGTGTCCTAGAGAAATGTGCAAGGTACTCAAGGAGAGGCATGCAAGAACGTTCATAGCAACATGGTCCTTACAGGGTTTTTTTTTTTTTTTTTTGTAAATTTATTTCTTATTGGTGTTCAATTTGCCAACAGAATAACACCCAGTGCTCATCCTGTCAAGTGCCCACCTTGGTGCCTGTCACCCAGTCACCCCCAACCCCCGCCCACCTCCCCTTCCACCACCCCTAGTTCGTTTCCCAGAGTTAGGAGTCTTTCATGTTCTGTCTCCCTTTCTGATATTTCCCACTCATTTTTTCTCCTTTCCCCTTTATTCCCTTTCACTATTTTTTATATTTCCCAAATGAATGAGACCATATAATGTTTGTCCTTCTCTGATTGACTTACTTCACTCAGCATAATACCCTCCAGTTCCATCCACGTCGAAGCAAATGGTGGGTATTTGTCGTTTCTAATGGATGAGTAATATTCCATTGTATACATAGACCACATCTTCTTTATCCATTCATCTTTCGATGGACACCGAGGCTCCTTCCACAGTGTGGCTATTGTGGACATTGCTGCTATAAACATCGGGGTGCAGGTGTCCCGGCGTTTCACTGCATCTGTATCTTTGGGATAAATCCCCAGCAGTGCAATTGCTGCAGGATTGTCGTAGGGTAGCTGTATTTTTAACTCTTTGAGGAACTCCACACAGTTTTCCAGAGTGGCTGCACCAGCTCACATTCCCACCAACAGTGCAAGAGGGTTCCCCTTTCTCCACATCCTCTCCAACATGTGTTGTTTCCTGTCTTGTTAATTTTCCCAGTTCTCACTGGGGTGAGGGGGTATCTTGTGGTTTTGATTTGTATTTCCCTGATGGCAAGTGATGCAGAGCATTTTCTCATGGATTTCCTTCTTTTTAAGGTTGAATCAAGTTTCAGTGTGCATGTGTGCGTACGTGCGTGTGTGTATGTGTGTGTGTTACTTTAAAAATCCATTTTTTGTAAGTGGACATTTAGGCTGTTTCTATATCTTGGCTATTGTGAGTAGTGTTACACTGAACATGGGAGTATTAATGTCTCTTCAAGATCTTGAACTCAATTCTTTTGGATAAATATCTGAAAGTGTGATTGTTGGACATGGTCCTTACAGTTGCCGCAAACTGGAAACAGACCAAATTCCCATCATCTAAAAATAGCATACTGCATCATTCAATAGCACACTATACAGGCAACAATGTTTTACCACCATAACATCCAAGCCCAAGCAGCAAGACCCAAAAGAATATTTAATGAATAATTCCATTTCTACAAATCTCAAAAATCAGGAAAAAAAACAAATTACACTGTCTAAGGATCTACAGGCGGTACAAGGGGAGGATTACAATGAGGAAGGAAGTGCAGTGAGCCTGAGGTATTTACAATACTCAATTTTTTGTCATTGGTGGTAGTTATCAATTTTTGTCCAATCATGCGTATACGTTTTATGTTGATTTTTTTATCTCAGGGTCATGAAATTGAGCCGTGTGTAGGGGGTCTATGCTGGGCATGGAGGCTGCTTAAGATTTTTTCTATCCCTCTGCCCCTCCCATCAGGCATACTCTCTCTCTCAAAATAATGAATGAATGAATGAATGAATGAATGAATAAATAAATAAATAAATAAATAAATAAATCCTTAGGACACTCAAGAGATTCACACCAGTGAAGAGGGAGGGGAAGGAGACTACAGATGTGGTATTTCAACTTCACTGGCAAGGTTTCATCCTTTTTATTTAAAAAATGATAATAATAGCACCTCAATTTTATTTGCTATGTTTGAGTGCTTTTATTTAGGAAGATATACTGAATATGGCAAAATGTTAACAAACATAAATTCTAGTTCATGGGAATATGAATATTTAAAGATCTTTATTTCTGTATTTTTCTTTTTAAAAACTTCTGGAAAAAAAAACTTACTTCTTATGAGAAACACTCTAATAAGGACACATGCTATCCCGTTCATGGGAGTCCAAAGAGAAAGAACATGATTGGCCCAAAGTGAGTGTGGAAGGTTCCCAAAGGAGGCACATTTGAGAACCCCGGCAGGTAAGTAGAAGCTCACCAGCTGGATGAAGAGGATCAGGCACTCGGGTGAAGAAGTACCCCGCACTTTGAGGACACTACAGATGCTTGGTGTTACTGAAAGCCCTCTCTGGGACTCAGTTTCCCCATCTGTAAAATGAGCCATTTCTCCATTTCTCATGGAGCAGGTTCCAGAAAGTTGGGAGACTCAGCACAGCAAAAGTAGTTAAAAATCTGGTCTTTGGACACAGTCTACCCAAAGTCAAGTGCAGCGCTCTTACTTATTAGCTGTGAGAAGTTGGGTGGAACAGTCAATCTCCCTGTACTCCTCTTGCCTTGTCTATAAAATGAGTGACAAAAACATTTCAGCATTTGCCTCGTAGGACCTTTGTAAGAGTGTGATGAGTTCACACACTTTAAAAAATGTAGATCAGTGCCCAGCAAACATTAAGAGCTCAGATGATGATGATGATGATGATGATGATTATTATTATTATTATTATCGGAGGATTGACTTCTTTCTTTTCAGGTATCTGTGACATCCATTTGCTGCTCTTTCAAAGGTTCTGGCGGCTTCATCTCCTCCAGCCACAACGATTTGACAGGATTAAGGAGTCTGCCTTGGGTGCTTGGGGAATTCTCTTGGCCAGGTGCTCATTTCATCCAGGTCGCCTGATGGATGTGTTTTCAGATTTGCCAAGTATTCCCTCTCCGCAGGTACCCCCTCCTCCTTTAATAGATATTTTTTTGCTGGGATTTCATTAATTCTCACTTGTCTGAGTTTCCCCTTCTTATCGTTACTGTCAGCCAAATTCTCCAAAGGCCACCAGCAAAGCTCCCCCAAATCCATACTCATTAAATCGCCCTCCCGAGGGGAAGGGGACTAGTCTGGGAGATAACAGGAAAGATACCACTGTTGCTTTTTCCTTGACGCAGGGATTTTAGGCACTGTGTTCACACTGGTAGGTAAACATTCCCTGGCAGGTAGGCTCCATCTGCAAAGCAGGAAGTGGTTATTGGGGAGGCTGAAGTCCTCGGAGAGGGGTGCCCAGCGGATGAGTGCAGGAGCATCTCATCCTCACACACAGGAGAGAGGTGAGCAGGAGCTCAGTCAGGGACCTGAGCTTCGCTGTCAGACCTGGCGGGGGGAGTCACTGCAAGACCGGGTCCAGCCCTTCTCACCGTACAGGTAAGAGCTAGAAGCGCAGCCAAGCTTGCTGATTTCCAGGCCATCACTCTGCCACTTGATCAGCAGCTACTCTCTGCCATCTCTGGGTGCAGTAAGGTGATGGCAAAAATCCCCCCTTCCTCCCACCTCCTTGGAAACACATGGATCGCAATGTTACCGCTGTTTCTCACATGGAGAAGTGGAGGAGTCTACCGACACCAGCACCTGTCTGCTCAGGTTGCCATGGTGAGGGGCCACAGTCTGCTTGGCTTCCATAACCTCAATGTGAAAGAACCTAGTCTTTCACAGTTCTGCAGGCCAGCCATCTGAGGTCAAGGTCAAGTCCACGGTCGTGTCTGCCGGGTTGCTTCTGAGGCTTCTCTTCTTGGCTTGCAGATGCTTGTCTGTTCCTTGTGGCCTCATATAGTCTTCTCTCTGGACATGTCTATGCCCTAAGGACATGAGTCATATTGGGTTGGGGCCCCATCCACATGACCTCATTTTTCCCAGATCACCTGTTTAAAGACCCTTTCTCCAAATATAGTCTCATTCTGAGGTACGAAGAGTTAGGATCTCAATATGTGGAATCTGACGCACGTTGGCCAACAGAATGTGGCAGAAGCGATGGTGCCAGCTCCAAGCTTAGGCCTCACAAGACTTCACATGCTTCTGCTCTACAACCCTGCCAGGGCCATCAGCAGTGAACAAGCCTGGACTAGCCTATTGACTACATGGAGTAGAGGGGAGACCATCCTAGATTGAACAATAGCCCACCAATTCTCCAAATGGGAGCGAAGAGCTGCAAAATCAGCCTGCACGTAACTTGTTACCTGACCAAGACATCTGAGTGAGCTCAGGCCAGCCTAGCCCAGCAGAACCACCCATTCAACCAGCAGATCCATGAGCTAACTAAAAGCTTTTCATTTTTAAACCACTGGGTTTGTGTTTGTTTGTTACGTGGCATATTCTGGATGATAACTGATACATTTGCCATGTCAGTGTGTAGCTGCTCAGAGTCCATTCCTCTTCCTACTATTAATGACCTTCTTCATTCAATGAGCAATTTCCTCTGGCCAGACACTATTTCACTTTGCATGCATTAGCTCGTTTAACTACTTTATTACCATTTTTCAGATCTGGAACCCAAGGCAGAAGGAGTGGGCCTTGCCCAAGGTTGCATGGTGTGTTTGCTACAGGAATCAAGATCTGAACTCAGGCAGTCTGGCTCCAGAACCCCTGTCCTTTGATCATTCCTCTATGGTGCTTTTCTGCTATTGCTTATGGAGAATTACTTCCCTTCTACTAAGTCATATCTGGCAGGAGAAGAATTCCCAGGTCGACATCCCAGATCCCAAAGTGACCTCTTCCTAGAGAAGCTTGGGAGGGGTTGGGGTAAAGGGGAATGGTCTTCCTAACACTCCTAGTGTGTGACATGAAGTCACCAAATTAGATCCCCCCCATCCTGTATCTAGAACACCAATGATGTTTGGAAGCTGTTTTCATAAGTAAGATGGTGGTGACAGAGGCAACAATGACCCCCCAGAAGCCATGTCCAGACCAGGCTGCTCCTGGAATGAGAATTTTCTGAGTCTCTTCTTCCTGTTTTGTAGACCCCCGAGCTACTTTGGTTCCTGCTATTCCTAGGACCTGTCCCTCATCCCATTTCCCATCAATTTTGCAACCTCCATCCCCTTCCATCAAACCATTGTTTCATCAGGAAGACTGATTAACACTAAGAACAAACACTCTGTCAGCAATTACACTTCAGTCATTCAACAAGTATTTATTGAGCATCTACGCAATGCTAGGGCTATTCCAGGTGCTACAGATTCATCAGCGAATAAAGCACACAAATCCCATGCTCTCATGGAACATAGATTCTCGCAAATACAGGCCCTTTCTGTTAAATGCATTCATGTGATTTGCAAGTCCATCTTGTCTTTCAAGGCAGCCAGATGATCAAGGCCTTCAGAACAGTTCAATGTGGATGTGAACTGTAGAAATGTCTTCGAAGCTTCATGTTTGAACCCCAAAATGCATTTGAGTTTTGTACTCTCTTCCATTTTTTCTGGTTTCTCTCCTATCAAAAGACATTCCTAGCTGTGTGACAGATCCATCAGCTTCTCAAAGCCTCACTTTGCCTCTTGTCTCCATACATGGGATGCTGTAATTCCTATGATTCAGTAATAGCAGCTGTCCCTTAAGTAAGTTCCAGATATTCTCCTACTAACTCAGGTAGTCCTTGAACCTGTTCCATGAGACAGATGCTGTGATCAGTCTCCAGGCTGCTCACCTGCCCTGTCTTGCTTGAAGATTCACTCTCCCACTCCTCCTTTCACCTCCTGTTCTGTTCTGTATCACAGAGAACTGACTTCTATAAACTGCTTCCCAGGCTTCCTTACCTCTTCCAATGTTCCGGCTCCCACATGACAGCCCTGAGTGCTGGACTCTGAAATACCATCTACTCTCTTGTCTCCTAGCCCTGGAGGCCCATGTATTAACTATATGTAAATATATGGGATATGTGTGTGTGTGTGTAGATGTCTTTCTTCTTTCTTTCTTTCTTTCTTTCTTTCTTTCTTTCT
Source organism: Nyctereutes procyonoides (assembly GCF_905146905.1). Taxonomy (NCBI): domain Eukaryota; kingdom Metazoa; phylum Chordata; class Mammalia; order Carnivora; family Canidae; genus Nyctereutes; species Nyctereutes procyonoides. Next base: position 24,363,693 of record NW_026575052.1, on the reverse strand, counting down.
CTTTCTTTCTTTCCTTTTTTTATTTTTTTTAATTTTTATTTTTTTTAAATAAGGATTTACTATGCCCTTTAGTTAGGGTCAGGAATCAGGAGCGGGGAGCTATAGCCCCTGGGGGCAAGAAGCTTGACACATGACTGTGATTGGGACTAGGTATGGGTCCTAACATCACCAGACACCTGTGAGCCAGGTGAGGCTGGGCTTTTACAACATCATAGCTTATTATTTCAATTACTTCCTATTTCCTGTGTCACTTCCTTGTCTCTGTTCTACTCGATACCACCTAAAAGGATCTGAGATCGCTTACAATGATTTACAAAATAATAATTTCCTAGTTAGGGACGCCTGGGTGCCTCAGTGGTTGAGCATCTCCCTTTGGCTCAGGGCATGATACCAGGTCCAGGGATCAAGTTCCACATCGGGCTCCCCACAGGGAGCCTGCTTCTCCTTCTGCCTGTGTCTCTACCTCTCTCCCTATCTCTCTCTCATGAATAAATAAATAAAATCTTAAAAAAAATAATTTCCTAGTTATCCGCCATATGTAACACATCACCCCAAACCTTAAAACACCAATGACAATTTCATGATCACTTCCAGAGGTGGAGGGGACTCAGCCAGGTGGTCCTCACTCAGGGTCTTCAGATGGTTGCAGATGGACAGCTGGGGCTAGAGTCATCTGAAGTTGCTAGCTCATTCCCTTAGCTGGTGCTGAGCTAAAAAGACAGAACACATGGGAGCTAGAACAGGTGGGACACCTCCAGCATCTCTCTATCCCCAAAGGCTCTCCATGTGGTCCCTCCGGCAGGATTCCAAAGGTCTGTGTCCCAAGAGAGATGACCGGGTGAAGCTATGTCATCTTTTTCAAAATTATTAATCCAAATGTTCTCTTGGATTAATAATCAGACCATAAAATTGACTTTTTTAGTGTACAATTCTATGAAAGTTAACACATGTATAGATTCATGTAACCACCAGTGCCCTCAGGACACGGAACAGTTTCATCACACCCCCAAATTCCCTCCTGCTACCTCTTTCACACCTCTCCCCACTCAGAACCCCTGGTGTCTATTGATTTGTTCTCTGTCACTACAGCTTGGTCTTTTTTAGAAGTTATATAAATGGGATTATCCACTTTGTGAACTTTTGAGACTGGCTTCTTGGGGCACCTGGGGGGCTCAGTCAGTTAAGCATCTCACTCTTGATTTCAGCCCAGGACATGATCTCAGGGTCATGAGATCCAGCCTCACGCTGGGCATGGAACCTGCTTAAAATTCTCTCCCTCTGCCCCTGTCTCTTGCACTTTCTCTCTCTTTCTCTCAGAAAGAAAGAAAGAAAGAAAGAAAGAAAGAAAGAAAGAAAGAAAGAAAGAAAAGAAAAGAAAGAAAAGAAAAGAAAAGAAAAGAAAAGAAAAGAAAAGAAAAGGGAACCCTGGGTGGCGCAGCGGTTTGGCGCCTGCCTTTGGCCCAGGGCGCGATCCTGAAGAACCGGGATCGAATCCCACGTCAGGCTCCCGGTGCGTGGAGCCTGCTTCTCCCTCTGCCTGTGTCTCTGCCTCTCTCTCTCTCTCCCTGTGTGACTATCATAAATAAATAAAAAAAAAATTAAAAAAAAAGAAAAGAAAGAAAAAATAATACCTGCATCTTTCAGCATAATGTCTTTGCGATCCATCCTAGTTGACAGCATTGTATCAATAGTTCATTCCTTGATATTGTTGAGTGATATTTCGTGGTATGGCTGTACTAGAGTTTGTTGATCCTTTCATTGAATGAAATTTGGATTGTTTTCAGCTTTTGACAATTTTGTATAGAATTTCTGGAAATGTTTGTGTATGGGTTCCCATGTAAACATAACTTTTCATTTCCCTAATGCAAATACCCCAAAGTGAGTTTGCTGGGTCATAGGATAAGCATATGTCTAAGTTGATAAGAAATTGCCACACTGTTTTCCAGAGAAAACAGTAGCATTTTGCATTCCCACCAGCATTGTATAAGTTTTTCCACATCCTTGTCAGCACTTGGTATGGTCAATATTGCCTTTCGTGGCCATTTCAAAGGAATGGAGAGGTATCTTAACATGATTTTAACTTGCATTTTCCCTAATAGCTAGAAAGGGAAAAATCTTTTAAAAAAATCTTAAAAAAATTTAAAAAAAATCTTTTGTTTTTAATTTTATTTATTTTTTCATGAGAGACAGAGAGAGAGAGCCAGAGACACAGGCAGAGGGAGAAGCACACTCCATGCAAGGAGCCGGACATGGGACTTGATCCCGGGTCTCCAAGATCACACCCTGGGCTGAAGGTGGTGCTAAACCGCTGAGCCACCCAGGGTGCCCCTGAACATCCTTTCAAGAGCCTACTTGCCATCTTTAGTATATCCTCTTTAGTCAGTTCAAACCTTTTGGCAATTTTTTGCTTTCAGGTGCTGCTTCTTCTCTTTTCCTTTATAAAAAATTTATCTTAAGTTTTAATTTTAATTCCAGTTAGTTAACATATAGTGTTGTATTAGTTTCAGGTGCGCAATATAGTGATTCGGCACTTCCATACACCCCCTGGTGCTCTTCACAAGTGCCCTTCTTTATCCCCATCCCCTATTTCCCCCATCCCCACCTACCTCCCCTCTGGGAGGTATTATTTATTTGAGAGAGAGAGCATGAGCAGGAAAGGCAGAGGGAGAGGGAGAGGGAGAGAGAATCTCAAGCAGACTCCACAGAGTGCAGAGCCCAATGTGTGGCTCAACCCCAGGACCCTGAGATCACAACCCAAGCCGAACCCAAGAGTCAGAAGTTTAACCACCTGAGCCACCTAGGCTGTCTCTCTTATTTTCTTTTTTCCCTTTGCTTATTTGTTTTGTTTCCGAAATTCTACATATGAGTGAACTCATATGGTATTTGTGTTTCTCTCACTGATCCAAAAATCACACTACTGGGTATTTATCCAGAGAATTTAAGAACTCCTAATTTCAAGGGATACATGCACCCCTGGTTTATAGCAGCAGTATTTACAGTAGCCAAGATATGGAAGCAGCATAAGTGTCCATCAATTGATGAGTGGATAGAGAAGGTATGGTATATATATATATATATATATATATATATATATATATATATATATATAATGAAATATTCTTTTGCTAATTTTTAAATTAAATTAAATTAAATGTTTTCTTCTTGTTGAGTTTTGAAAGTTTTTTAAAAATATATTCTGGGGATCCCTGGGTGGCGCAGTGGTTTGGCGCCTGCCTTTGGCCCAGGGCGCGATCCTGGAGACCCGGGATCGAATCCCACATCAGGCTCCCAGTGCATGGAGCCTGCTTTTCCCTCTGCCTATGTCTCTGCCTCTCTCTCTCTCTGTGTGTGTGTGACTATCATAAATAAATTTTAAAAAATTAAAAAATATATATATATATATATTCTGGATACAAGTCCTTTGTCAGGTATGTGATTTGTGAATATTTTCTTCCAATATATAGGTAGTAGGTCCAATCTTTTTATTCTCTTAATAGTGCTTTTAGCAGGGCAAAATTTTTTTTTAATTTTGATGAAGCCCAATGTATCAATTTTGTCTTTCAGAATCATGCTTTTGGTGTCATGTCTAAAAATGATTTACCTAATCTCAGTCATGAAAATATTCTCCTGAAAGTTTTATGGTTTTATATTTTACATTTCAATCTAAAATCCATTTTGGGTTAATTTTTGTATAAGGTACGCAGTTAAGGCAAGAATCATTTTTGTGATATGGATGTTCAGTTGTACCAAAACTATTTGTTGGAAAGATTATTCTTTCTCCATTGATTTATTTTTTTTAAAGATTTCATTTATTTATTCATGATAGAGAGAGAAAAAGAGAGGCAGAGACACAGGCAGAGGGAGAAGCAAGCTCCATGCCGGGACCCTGACGTGGGACTTGATCCCGGGACTCCAGGATCACGCCCCGGGCCAAAGGCAGGCGCTGGACTGCTGAGCCACCCAGGGATCCCCTTCTTTCTCCATTGAAATGCTTTTGCACCTTTGTTAAAAACTGTCCATATTTGTGTGAGTCCATTTCTGGACTCACTATTTTGTTCTGTTAATCTATGTTTCTGATCTGTTCCCCATACCAAACTGTCTTAATTATAGTAACTTTATAGCAAGTCTTCAAATCAAATAGTTTGATTCCTTAAACAATATTCTTTTATTTTGGCATTATTTTAGCTGTTCTAGTTCCTCTGCTTTCCATACAAATTTTAAAATCCTCTTGTCTAGGGCAGCCCGGGTGGCTCAGCGGTTTAGCACTGCCTTCAGCCCAGGACATGATCCTGGAGACCCAGGATCGAGTCCCACGTCGGGCTCCCTGCATGGAGCCTGCTTCTCCCTCTGCCTGTGTCTCTGCCTCTCTCTCTCACTCTCTCTCTCTTTCTGTGTTCTCATGAATAAATAAATAAAATCTTTGAAGAAAAATAAAAATAAATAAAATAAAATCCTCTTATCTATATCAACAGCAAAGGGGAAAGCTGGAATTTTCAGCTGAAACTGAGTTATTTCTAAATATCAACATAGAGAAAATTGGCATCTTTACTATGTTGGGTCTTCCAGTCCATGAACACCATATATCTATTACTTAGGTCCTTTTAAATTTCCTTCAACAGCATTTTGTAGTCTTCAGCACATAGAACCTATCTATGTATGATTTGTTGGATTTACACCTAAATATTTCACTTATGGGTGGAGGAAGGCATGCATTATAAATTTTTAAATCTCAGTTTCCAATAGTCCACTGTTAGTGTATCAAAATACAATTGACTTTTGAGTTGAGCTGGTCTCCTATTGACTTTGCTAAACTGACTTAGTAGTTCTAGAAGGTTTTGTAAATTCCTTGGGGCTTCCTGTAAAGAAAATAATATGGTCTGAGAATAGGGATAGTTTTGTCTCTTCATATTTATATATATAAATATAAACATAAACATATATATATGTATATATGTAATTTCTTTTTCTTACCCTTTTGTAGCAGCTAGGACTTCCAGTATGATGTTGAACTGAAATGGTTAGAGTGGGCATCTTGCTTTGCTTCTAATCTTGGAGGGAAAAATATCAGCTCTTCACCATTAAATATTATGTAAGATATTGGTTTTTGCAGGTTCCTTTATATTATAGGTTGAAAAAGTGTCTTTCTATATCTAGTTTGTTGAAAGTTTTTAACTTGAATGTATGCTGACTTTTGCCAAATTATTTTTCTGCATCAATATATATGGATATGTGATTTTTTTCTTTAGACTCTAGTTATAGCACAATACACTGACTCATTTTTTAATATTTGATCAGCCTTACATTCTTCAAATAAATCTCACATGGTTATGACATACTGTTCTTTTAACCTATTCTTGGATTTGATTTGCTAATATTTAGTTGAGGATTTGCTTCTTGTGGAATATTGGTCTAAACTGTTTGGTTGTAGTATCAGGATAATGCTGCCCTCAGCACCAAGTTAGGAATTATTCTCCTACTTTTGGGAAGAGATTGTAGATAATGCGTGGTACATTTTCTTTAAGTGTTTTAGAAAATTTGCGAGTGAAATTCTCTGGGAGTGGAGATTTCTCTTCTGGTAGGTTTTAAACTATGAATTTAATTTCTTTGATAGTTTTAGGCCTAAAGAGTTAAAAGGACTGTTGTGTATAAGTTTTGATAGTTCATGATTTATGAGGAAATGGTCCATTTTACTTAAGTTGTTTCACTTATGTGCCTAGATTTGTTCATAGTATTTCCTTATTATTAATTTAATGTCCATGATTTTTCATTTCTGATATTGGTAATTTGTGTCTTCTGTATTTTTTTTTCTTCTGTATTTTTATATTTGTCAGCCCTGGTTTAGGTTTAACAATTTTTCTCTATCTTTCCAAAGAAACAACTTTTGGTTTCATTGATTTTCTCCATTGTTTTTCTGTTTTCTATTTCACTGAGCTCTGCTTTTACCTTTTTTATTTCCTTTTAATGCTTGCTTATGATTTTATTTAGCTTTTCTTTTTCTAGTTTCTTAAGGTAGAGGCTGAGACTTTTGAGAATGTTTTCCTTTTCTTAAATAAGCATTTTAATGCTATGAATTTCCCTCTAAGCCCTGCTTTGTCTGCATCCTATACATTTTGTTATACTGTGTTTTCATTTCTATTCAGTTCAACATATTTTTTAATTTCCCGAGACTCATTCTTTGAGCTACCGATTATTTAGCACTGTGTTGTTTCATTTCCAAGTGTTTTGAGACTTTTCTGTTATTTTTCGTTATTAATTTTTTAGTTTAATCCCATTATGATCTGAAAACATATTTTGTATGATTTTAATTCTTTTAGATTTGTTAAAATTCACTCTATGAACCACCATATATTTTATCTGGATGGATGTTCCATGTACACTAGAGAAGAGCATGCTATTAGTAGAGTAACATTTTAAATTTAGATTCAGTTGGTTGATTATTATGTTTGACTATATCCTTGCAGTTTTGGGGTCTACTGTGTATTACTGAAGAAGGAGTATTAAAGTTTCCAAGTATAATTGTCTATTTGTCTTTTTCTCCTTTCAGTTCTAATACAGTCACACTTAGAGGTATCACAATAAAGTGAATATTGCAGGAGAGCAAGCCAAATGAGTCTTTTGGTTCTCCAGAGCATATAAAAGTTATATTCACACTGTATGGTAGTCTATTTAAAACTAGCATTTTTATGTCTTCATAATAGCATTATGTCTTAAAAAAAAAAAAAAAAACAAATGAGAGACTCCTAACTCTGGGAAACGAACAAGGGGTGGTGGAAAGGGAGGTGGGCAGGGGGTAGGGGTGACTGGGTGGCGAGCACTGAGTGGGGCACTTGATGGGATGAGCACTGGGTGTTATGCTATATGTTGGCAAATTGAACTCCAATAAAAAAAATTAAACCAATGCAAAAAAAAAAAAAAACAGGAGGGAGGGGCAAGATGGCGGAAGAGCAGGGTCCCCAAATCGCCTGTCCCCACCAAATTACCTAGATAACCTTCAAACAATCCTGAAAATTTACGAATTCGGCCTGAGATGTAAAGAGAGACCAGCTGGAATGCTACAGTGAGAAGAGTTCGCGCTTCTATCAAGGTAGGAAGACGGGGAAAGAGAAATAAAGAAACAAAAGGCCTCCGAGGGGGAGGGGCCCCGCGAGGAGCCGGGCTGAGGCCGGGGCGAGTGTCCCCAGGACAGGAGAGCCCCGTCCCGGAGGAGCAGGAGCTGCACCAACCTTCCCGGGCGGGCGGAAAGGGGCTCGCAGGGAGTTGGAGCAGGACCCAGGAGGGCGGGGATGCCCTCAGGCTCCCGGGGACACTAACAGACACCTGCGAACGCAGGAGAGTGCTCCGAGCTCCCTAAGGGCTGCAGCACGCACGGAGGGACCGACCGGAGCAGCTCGGAGGGGCTCGGGAGCGGCTCCGCGGAGGGGGCTGCGGGGCGGGAGCGCGAATCCACCAGCGCAGGCCCCGGAGCACAGGGCGCCGGGACACAGCCCAGGATCCGGCCTCCCCCGGGACAGGCATTCCTGCGGAGGCTAAATCCAGGCTTCCAGAGTTGCCATAGCAACTGCGGTTGTTCCTCCTGGGGCCCCACGGGGTAAACAACCCCCGCTGAGCCCGGCAGCAGGCAGGGGCAGAGCAGCTCCCCCAAGTGCTAACACCTGAAAATCAGCACAGCAGGCCCCTCCCCCAGAAGACCAGCTGGACGGACCAGTGATACTCCCCCGTGTTCCAATACAACTTGTTTTTGGCCACTCTGCACTGAGCAAAATGACTAGAAGGAAAACCTCACCTCAAAAGAAAGAATCAGAAACAGCCCTCTCTCCCACAGAGTTACAAAATCTGGATTACACTTCAATGTCAGAAAGCCAATTCAGAAGCACTATTCTACAGCTACTGGTGGCTCTAGAAAAAAGCATTAAAGACTCACGAGACTTCATGACTGCAGAATTTAGATCCAATCAGGCAGAAATTAAAAATCAATTGAATGAGATGCAATCCAAACTAGAAGTCCTAACGACGAGGGTTAACGAGGTGGAAGGACAAGTGAGTGACATAGAAGACAAGTTAATGGCAAAGAGGGAAACTGAGGAAAAAAGAGACAATCAATTAAGGGACCATGAAGACAGATTAAGGCAAATAAATGACACTCTAAGGAAGAAAAACCTATGTTTAATTGGGGTTCCCGAGGGCGCCGAAAGGGCCAGAGGGCCAGAATATGTATTTGAACAAATCCTAGCTGAAAACTTTCCCAATCTGGGAAGGGAAACAGGCATTCAGATCCAGGAAATAGAGAGATCCCCCCCTAAAATCAATAAAAACCGTTCAACACCTCGACATCTAATAGTGAAGCTTGCAAATTCCAAAGATAAAGAGAAGATCCTTAAAGCAGCAAGAGACAAGAAATCCCTGACTTTTATGGGGAGGAGTATTAGGGTAATAGCAGACCTCTCCACAGAGACCTGGCAGGCCAGAAAGGGCTGGCAGGATATATTCAGGGTCCTAAATGAGAAGAACATGCAACCAAGAATACTTTATCCAGCAAGGCTCTCATTCAAAATGGAAGGAGAGATAAAGAGCTTCCAAGACAGGCAGGAACTGAAAGAATATGTGACCTCCAAACCAGCTCTGCAAGAAATTTTAAGGGGGACTCTTAAAACTCCCCTTTAAGAAGAAGTTCAGTGGAACAATCCACAAAAACAAGGACTAAATAGATATCATGATGACACTAAACTCCTATCTGTCAATAGTAACTCTGAACGTGAATGGCCTTAATGACCCCATCAAAAGGCGCAGGGTTTCAGACTGGATAAAAAAGCAGGACCCATCTATTTGCTGTCTACAAGAGACTCATTTTAGACAGAAGGACACCTACAACCTGAAAATAAAAGGTTGGAGAACCATTTACCATTCAAATGGTTCTCAAAATATACCCTAAAAACTATAGAACACTTCTGAAAGAAATTGAGGAAGACACAAAGAGATGGAAAAATATTCCATGCTCATGGATTGGCAGAATTAATATTGTGAAAATGTCAATGTTACCCAGGGCAATTTACACGTATAATGCAATCCCTATCAAAATACCATGGACTTTCTTCAGAGACTTAGAACAAATTATTTTAAGATTTGTGTGGAATCAGAAAAGACCCCAAACAGCCAGAGGAATTTTAAAAAAGAAAACCATATCTGGGGGCATCACAAGGCCAGATTTCAGGTTGTACTACAAAGCTGTGTTCATCAAGACAGTGTGGTACTGGCACAAAAACAGACACATAGATCAATGGAACAGAATAGAGAACCCAGAAGTGCACCCTGAACTTTATGGTCAACTAATATACGATAAAGGAGGAAAGACGATCCACTGGAAGAAAGGCAGTCTCTTCAATAAATGGTGCTGGGAAAATTGACCATCCACATGCAGAAGAATGAAACTGGACCACTCTCTTGCACCCTACACAAAGATAAACTCAAAATAGATGAAAGATCTAAATGTGAGACAAGATTCCATCAAAATCCCAGAGGAGAACTCAGGCAACACCCTTTTTGAACTTGGCCACAGTAACCGGAGAAGGACAAACAGTGTATGTTCTCATTCATTTGGGGAATATGAATAATAGTGAAAGGGAATATAAGGGAAGGGAGAAGAAATGTGTGAGAAATATCAGAAAGGGAGACAAAACATAAAGACTTCTAACTCTGGGAAATGAACTAGGGGTGGTGGAGGGGGAGGAGGGCGGGGGGTGGGGGTGAATGGGTGACGGGCACTGAGGGGTACACTTGACGGGATGAGCACTGGGTGTTATTCTGTATGTTGGTAAATTGAACACCAATAAAAATTAATTTATAAAATAAAAAAAATGTTCATATGTTTATTTAAAAATACTGTATTGCTAAAAAATCCTACCATCATCTGGGCTTTTGGTGACTCATAATCACTGATCATAGATTACCATACAAATATAATAACAATGAGAACATTTGAAATATTGTGAGAATTACCATTTTTTTTTATCCTTGAGAGACACAGAGAGACAGGCAGAGACATAGGTAGAGGGAGAACAGGATCTATGCAGGGACCCCGATGTGGGACTTGATCCCGGGTCCCCAGGATCATGCTCTGAGCTAAAGGCAGATGCTGAACCGCTGAGCTACCTAGGTGTCCCAAGAACTACCAAAATTTGACACAGAGACACAAAGTGAGCAAATGCTGTTGGATACAAATGCCAACAGATTTGTTCAGTGCAAGGTTGTCACACACCTTCAATTTGGAAAAACCACAATTTCTGTGGAGTGAATAAAGCAAAGCACAACAAAAGGAAATACACCTGTGATTTGTTCTTCATGTCTCTGTGTAGCTCTGTTGTTCAGGGCATACTCACTTAGGATCATATGTCGACTTGGAATATTGATCCTTTTGTCATTATTTAATGTCCATCTTTATCTCTAGTCATTTTGGGGGGTCTGAAATATACTTGGCTGATATTAACATAGCCACAGCAGCTGTTTTTAAATTTATGTTTGCATGGCATATCCTCTTTTACCTTTTTACTTTTAGCCTTCTTGATTGTCTTTGAGACAAATTTCTTATAGACAGCATATACGTGGGCCAAGTCTTCTTATCAATTCTGACACTCTCTTTTAGTTGGTGATGTTTAGACCAATTTTCATTTACTTATTTTTTAAAAGATTCTACTTATTTATTTGAGAGAAAAAAAGAGAGATAGTGACAGAGAGCGTGTTTATTCCATTTTCATCTCTGAGGGATATTTTTGTTGACTATAGAATTCTGGGTTGGTATTTTTCTTTTAGTGCTTCAAGAATGCCATTTTACTTCTTTCTGGCCTCCTTGGTTTCTGCTGGAAATTTGACAATCATTCTAATCATTGTCCTTCACAGCTAATGTACCATTTTAATAGGGTTCATGTAAAAATTTTTCTTCTTTGATCTAGTTTTCAGCAGTTTGATTATGATTCCTTTATGTTTAGTTGTTTGAAGATCACTGAGCTTCTTGAATCTATAGATTGTGCCTCTGTTGATTGTCTTTTCCCATAAAAGTTGAGATTCTCCTAGTTCTTTACACGCCAAGTAATTTTGAATACTATCATGGACATTCTGAATATTGCGTTATGAAACACAAGGGTTAATATAAATCCTATTATTATATTAGGAATTAATTATTCCTAATATAGGAAGGTTGACGTTTTCATTTTAGCAGACAACTGACTTGGCTTGGTAGGGCTGAAGGTTCTCAACCTGTTTTCTGTGGGATAGGGTTCTAAGCCCAACTCGGTTTTTAAAGTCTTTGTAAGTCTTTGTAGTGCTCTTGACTCTGGTCTGTGTGCACACAACCCAGTGACCAGTCTGGCACTTGGCCAGTGATCTATGAGTCAGTTTAGTTTCAAAGTCTTTGATATGCTAATCTGTATCAGATCCACATGCTTGCAGCCCAGAGGCAAGCCCAGGAATTCATAAACAACTTTATGGAGTTGCTTTCCTAACTTCTATTCTCTTTATTATCTCCCTGGTACTTTTGAATACACTGAGAAATCTTTCCTCTGTTCTCTATCCTGGAATAGGATAAATGGTAAACTCACTCCCAGTTATCCCAATCTACTATATATTTCTATATATTTTTATGACTTTACCTATATGTGAACTCATCACATTGGATATCTTTTTAAAAATCACACTGTACAACCGAAATATATACTTGTTCATCAATCATAATTCACAAAGCTAGGAAAAATAAAATTAAAATAAATTGAAAATAGTCTAGGAAGATGGTTAAGTGGGCTGATCAGGTAAAGCACTTAATGCAGGACTTAGACAAAGTAAGTCTACACAAGCCCAAGCAAGCACGATTGCCAATTTATGAATTGGGGGACTGAGCTGTGTATATTTCGAGGTTAAATAGCATTGTGCAAAAGGATACAGGAAGTCACAGATTAAGAGTGGTGGATTTTCCCCGAGTGTCAGTCTGATGACCTAAGAAGAAAAACCTAAAGAATATAAGGGACCTGTGCTGTTTTCTAATGGTCTGTGGCTGAGGATTCCTGAGGATCTCAGGTATTCCCATCCTCACTCCCAAAAGTGCTGCCTGGGTCCCTGGGAGAAGGGAACAGAGAGGTCCCCGTGTGACATGGAGGCACCTGGCTGCCAAGGCAGGGGGCGCGCAGGCACGGTCATTGAAGCCCTGCCTGGCATCCTCCCCTGTCCCGGCTGCCTCTAGCCCGGCCGGTTTCCACATTCCCCTTCATTAAACAAGAAACTCAGATGTTGGTAATTAGACAGCCGTCCCCAGCTGCCAAGTCACATTCGGTTCCAAAAAGCCCTGTATACTGCTACTTGTGTGTTTGTTAACAATGTCCCCACAACAGGTCTGCAATTAGAGCCCATCTGTTGGGTTTCTCAGTGAGCATTGCCAGGCGGGCTGGTGAACTTGGAGTCCTCATTGTCATGAATTCCTGACCGGAAACCCTGCAGCAGCAGGCCACTTGTCCCTGAGTGAGAGGGGCTGGGGGTGCTGGAAGGCCCCAGACACAAGCCATGGTGGGTGCCTATAATAAATGTGAAGGAAGGTGGTGGGAGGGGGTGCACATATGTGCGTCGTGGGGTGTCCGTGCTAACCTCCTTGATCAAAGCAGATCGCCCTCCTTCCTCTAGCTGACCCGTCCATCAGTCTGGCCATACCCTTTAGGGCTATCTGCCACTACTGGTCCCCAGGGGTCATTTCTCACAAGTACTGCTTGGTTGAAATCAGGTCTCATTGCTTTTCTTTGGGGAAGTCCCCAAAGTTCTACCCCCATAGGAGATGCCCCATAGCAATACCAGCGCCCTCCCTCCACAAGCCCAGTCTTGCAGAGGAGTCAGTGAGAAATAGGCCTTCCCTCTGGGAACTGACTGTCAGATATGGGAAGGGTGAGGACATAACATATATATACACATACACATAGATGCATGTGTATATATATATATATATATATATAATTTTAAAGATATTATTTACTTATTTGAGAGAGACAGAACAAGTGAGAGAGAGAGAGAGAGACAGAGAGCATGAGCTTGGGGAGAGAGGTGGAGGGGCCTCAGGCTTTCCACTGGGCAAGGAGCCTGACTCAGGGCTCGATCCCAGGACCCCAGGATCATGACCTGGAGCTGGAAGCAGACCCCTAACCAACTGAGCCATCTAAGCACCCCAAAATATATTAAAATTAAAAATGTATTTTGCAAGAAGGAAGCTGTGCATACATACATCCGAAAATACTTACTGACCAGTGAGTTGGTGTGACGGTGCTTGCTAGGTCCCATAGGGTTCCTGGCAAGCCTTCCATCCACCTTAGGCAGCTTTGACTGAGAGGATGGGTTGTGGTTGTTTTTGTTTTTGTTTTTGTTTTTATTTTATTTATTTATTCATGAGAGACACAGAGAGAGAGGCAGAGACACAGGCAGAGGGAGAAGCAGGCTCCCCATAGGAAGCCCAATGTGACACTCGATCCCAGGACCCCGGGAGCATGCCCCGAGCCAAAGGCAGATGCTCGACCACTGAGCCACCAGGCGTCCCTAAGAAGGTGGTTTTTAACTCCATCTGCACATGAGCATTTCTTGGGGAGCTTTTGACAAATATTAATGCAATGAAAAAACAATTCCATTTACATTACTGCCTAAAAGGAACTAAATACTTAGAAATAAATCTAACCATGCAGGTGAGGGACTTGCCTACTGAAAGCTACCAAAACAAAACAAAACAAAACAAAAACAAAAACAAAAACACAAGAAATTAAGGAAGATCTAAATAAATGGAAAGACATCCCTTGTTCATGGATAGGAAGACAAAGCATTGTTATGATGTCAATACTACCCAAAATGATCTACAGGTTCAACACAGTCTGATCAAAATTCCAGAAGCCTTTTTTTTTTTTTTGCATAAATGGAAATGCTGGTCTTCAAATTCATATGAAATTGATTGCAAGGGGTCCCAAATAGCCAAGACAATCTTGAAAAAGAAGAAGACGGAGATCTCACACTGCTTAACTTTCAAATTTGCTATAAAGCTATAGTTATAAAAGCAATACAGCACTGGGATGAGGGCAAGCATAGACCAATGCAACATAACTGCCCAGAAATAAACCCTCACCTTTATGGTGCTATAAACTGAACATTTGTGTCACAATTCATATGTTGAAGCTCTAATCACCAACGTGATGGTACTTGGAGGTGAGGGTTTTGGGAAATGATTAGGCCATGAAGGTGGGTCCTCTTGATGTGTCAATGCTTTTATAAGAATGGACAGGAGCGAGATGCTGACTTTCTTTGTCATGTGAGGACATAGCAAAAAAGTATTCACCTACCAACCAGGAAGAGAGCCCTCACCAAGGACCCAACTACACTGGCACCCTGATCTTGGACTTCTGCCCTCCAAAGCTGTGAAAAACAAACATTTGTTGTTTCAACTAAACATAGACTGTCTAGCCATACTATAGCAGCCCATAACAGCGCAAACTAAGATTTTTGTTGATCTTTGGCTGGGGGACAAATCAATGAGGAAAGGGAAGTCTTTTCAACAAATGGTGCTGGGAAAACTGGATAATCACAGTACAATATGATCAAGTTGGGGCAGCCCGGTGGCTCAGCGGTTTAGTGCTGCCTTCAGCCCAGGATGTGATCCTGGAGTTCTGGGATCGAGTCCACATCAGAGAAGCATGGAGCCTGCTTCTCCCTCTGCCTTGTCTCTGCCTCTCTTTCTCTCTCTCTGTCTCTCATGAATAAATAATCTTAAAAAAACACGATATGATCAAGTTGGACTCTTACTCTAAACCATATATAAAAATAAACTCAAAATAAATTGAAGATTTAAGTTGAGTTGCTGAAACTATAAAGTCCTGTTTTTTAAAGATTTTTATTTATTTATTAATGACAGATACAGAGAGAGAGAGAAAGCAAGACAGAGACACACAGGCAGAGAGAGAAGCAGGCTCCATGCGGGGAGCCTGCCCTGAAACTATAAAGTTCTATAAATCATCATGATGTTGGATTTGGCAATGGTTTCATAGATGTGACATGACAAGCACAGACAATACAAAACACAAAATACAAAATAGATAAATTGGACTTCATTGAAATTAAAAGCCTTTGTGCACCAAGTAAGACTATCGAGGAAGCAAAAAGATAACCTACTGCATGGGAAAAAAAATTGTAAACCATATACCCACAAATGAATGAATATCCAGAATAGATAAAGAATTCCTACAACTCCTGAAACAACATTGCAAACAATTCAATTAAAAAATAGGCAGAGTTTTTGAATAGACACTTCTCTGCAGAAGATAACCAGATGGCCAATAAACACATAGAAAGATGTTCAATACCATCAGTCATTAGGGAAATGCACATCAAAACCCCAATGAGGGGCATGTGGGTGGCTCAGTCAGTTAAGCATCTGCCTTCAACTCAGGTCATGATCCCCAGAGTCCTGGATTGAGCCCCAGGTCAGGCTCCCTGCTTAGCAGGGAGTCTGCTTCTCCCTCTTCCTCTGCCCCTCCACCTACTTGTACTCTCTCTCTCTCAAATAAATAAATAAAATCTTAAAAAAACACCCACAATGAGATGTCACTTCATACCTACTGGGATGGCTACAATTAAAAAAAAAAAAAAAAGGGGATCCCTGGGTGGCGCAGTGGTTTGGTGCCTGCCTTTGGCCCAGGGCACGATCCTGGAGACCTGGGATCGAATCCCACGTCGGGCTCCCGGTGCATGGAGCCTGCTTCTCCTTCTGCCTATGTCTCTGCCTCTCTCTCTGTGTGACTATCATAAATAAATTAAAAAAAAAAAAAAACAGAAAAAAACGAGTGTTGGTGAGGATATGGAAACATTAGAATTCCCATGAATTGCTGCTAGGAATATAACAATGGTGCTGCTGCTGTGGAAAACCACTTGATAGTTTCTCAAAGGGTAACATACATAACTACCAAATGACCCAGGAATTGTGCCCCTAGGTATACATTCAAAAGAAGTGGAAACCCCAGTGTTTATAGCAGCAATGTCCAATAGCCAAACTATCGATAAAGCCCAGATGCCCATAAATAGATGAATGGATAAAGAAGATGTGGTACAGATATACAACAGAATACTACTCAGCCATCAAAAAAATGACATCTTGCCATTTGCAATGATGTGGATGGAACTAAAGGGTATTATGCTAAGTGAAATGAGCCAATCAGAGAAAGACAATTGTCATATGATCTCACTCATGTGTGGAATTTAAGAAATAAAACAGATGAACATAGGGGAAGGGAGGGAAAAATAAAAAAAATGAAATCAGAGAGGGAGACAAACCATAAAAGACTCTTCTTTCAAAAAAATTTTTTTTTCTCAAAAAATATTTTTTTCTCAAAATATATATATTTTTTTGAGAGAAAGAGGAAGAGAGCATAAGCTGGGGAGGGTGGGGGGAGGAGGAGCAGAGGGAGAGGGAGAAGCAGACTTCTCCCCATTGAGCAGGGAGCCCAATGCAGGGTTCAATCCCCAGGACCCTGGGATCATGACCTGAAGCTGAGGAGATGCTTACCCAACTGAGCCACCCAGGTGCCCCAAGAGACTCTTAAACACCAGGAAACATACTGAGGGTTGCTGGAGGGGAATGTGGAGGGGGATGGAGTAACTGAGTGACCGGCATTAAGGAGGCCACGTGATATAATGAGCACTGGGTGTTACTTAAGACTGGTGAATCACTAAACTCTACCTCTGAAACTAATAATACACTATGTGTTAATTAATTGAATTTGAATAATAAAAAAAGATGTGGAAACAGCGACTGGGGCAGATACATATACACCCATGTTCACAGTGGCATCATTCACAACAGCCTAGAGGTGGAAATAACCCAAATGTCCCTCTGCAAATGAATGGATCAACAAAATACGGGATATACATACAATGGAATATTATTCAACCATAAAAGGAATGAAAATTTGATATATTCTACATCATGGATAGACTTGGAAAACATTTTGCTAAGTGAAATTGGTTATAGAAAGAGGGGGGATCCCTGGGTGGCTCAGTAATTGAGTGCCTGCCTTCAGCCCAGGGTATGATCTGGGAGTCCCACATCAGGCTCCCTATAGGGTGCCTGCTTCTCCCTCTGCCCATGTCTCTGCTTCTCTCTCTGTTTCTCATGAATATATAAATAAAATCTTTAAAAAAAATAGAAGGACAAAGATTGTCTGATTCCATTTATATGAGGACCCTAAAATACACAGATTCGTAGACAGACTAGAACAGGAGTTTCAAGGGGTTGGGGTGAGGGGCAGGAGGAGTGATCATTTAATGGGCATGGCTTTTCCCAAAGGTAATGAAAAGGTTTTTGGTATAGGTAGTGGTGATGTTTGTACAATAGCATTAATGTGTCTAATGCCACTGAATCGTATGCTTGTAAATGGTTAAAATGATCAATATTGGGACGCCTGGGTGGCTCAGCGGTTAGCGTCTGCCTTCAGCTCAGGGCATGATGCCTTTTAGCATCGGGCTCCCCACAGGGAGTCTGCTTCTCCCTCTGCCTATGTCTCTGCCTCTCTCTCTCTGTCTCTCATGAATGAATAAATAAGTAAAATCTTTTTAAAATAATGATCAATATTATGTATATTTTGCAACAATAGACAAAAAGAATAAATAAAAAGTATTAATGCAAGGATCCCAACCCAGACCAATTAAGTCAAAATCCCTGAGGATGCATCCTGGGCTTCTGAGAGGGTTTTTAAGAGTTCCCTTGGGGAAAAAAAAAAAAAAAAAGAGTTCCCTTGGGGATTCTGATGTCAAAGTTGAGAACCATGGGTCTTATAGAAGAAGAGAAGAGAAGATATCCTGGTGGACAGTCATTAATAATAGATTAATTGCTATCATTAAGCACTCAGGACAGTGCTAACCCCTTCGGGAGCATCATCTCTCTTAAATTACCAAGTTGACCTATGTGTATTACCTCCATTTTTCGGCTCTCCAATTCCTTCAATGGCTTGACCACTGTCACGAAGCCAGAAGAGACAAGAGCCAGAACTTGCACCCAGGACTCTCTGATACCAAAGCTGGGCCCTTAATTACTGTACCATAGAGGAGGACACCAGTATATTGGGGGTTTGGATGGGGAGACAGAGGATGCTGCCTTAAGGAGGCAGCATTTAGGGATTGTCAGGGCTCTTCTGCAGGGGATGGGGGGTAGTCAGGACAAAGCTGCCAGCCAGAAGGAACGGCTTGGCCAAGATGAGGAAGACAGGGAGGTATGCAGCCTCCTAGAGAAATGGCTCCCAGTGGAAGCTGGATTGGAATAGAAACAGAGTGAACACTGAAGTTCAGGCTGGACTCTAGGGATGTGAAATGCCAGACAGAAGGACACAGATATCATTCTGTGTCAACACAGAGCCACCAAAGGAAACAAACTCACAACTGTCTTAGGGAGAATTAATTAGGCAGGAGCACGTAGAATAGAGGGGTCAGCATCTATTTGAGGGACATGTAGGGCACATCTGCTATGTAGCAGCTACTGTTCCCAGACCTGAGGATCTGATCTGAACCGGAGAGGCCACCACCGGTCAGCTGGGTGGACAGCGTGGACATGGGATGGAGGCTGGTAATCAAAGGAATGACAAGTAAAGACACAAAGGACATGTGAGTTTGAGAGGAGCTGAGGATCCCCCTTGGAGAACTTTTTCATGCAGAAGAGCCGCTATGGGGGCACGATCGGGGCAAACTTCAGACATGTCACCCTGAGCCACCGAATGCACTTCACTGTTAGGAAGTGCCAATTCACTTCTGGGATGCCACTTACCAACCACGGGCCTTGGACATGATACAGCGGCCCTCAGCGATCCTCACTTTCCGGATCTGTATAACAGAAGGCTAAAGACTGAACATCCCTCACAGGGCAGGTGAGAATCCAGTGGCTCTGCCTGTTTACTGCCCAGCACAGGCCTGAACCCCTGCAAGTCTTCAGCAATGTGAACTGCAAGAGGGAGTAGTGGGAACATGGCCTTCCTGCAAAGAAGCAGGGAAGAGCAGGTTAACCACAATGTGTAAGCTTCGAGAAGTTTCCAAATAGATTTAGTGTTGGAAAAGACCACTGGTCACTTGGCTGAAACAGTTGCTACAAAGCGGCCAAGTTGTATCAAAAATGTCTTAGAGGGACACCTGGAGGGTTCAGTGGTTGAGTGTCTGCCTTCAGCCCAGGGCGTGATCCTGGGGTCCTGGAATCAAGTCCCACATGGGAGCCTGCTTCTCCCTCTGCCTGTGTCTCTGCCTCTCTCTGTGTGTCTCTCATAGAATGAATAAACAAAATCTTAAAAAGACATGTCTTAGACATAGAACGTCGCTACACTTGAAAACACGCAGGAGAAAGATCGACCATGGAAAAGACAGACTCCTCTGTCCCGTGTCCCATCCTCTCTTGGGCATAGTCTTTGAGATGTCAGAGCCTCAGAGGCACTGCTTCAATGGCTGCACATCTCTGTATGGAGACCACCAGGCCTGGCTGCCAGTAAGCCATGGCCACTGGCAGGACCCAGAACAGACAGCTGCTGGTAAGGATGGACCAGAGGCCTCCCCACTGGATGTCCTGCTCCCCAGCTCCCAGAACTTAAATCCACATTGTCAAGAGAGGGAGAAGAGGAGGGCAGGGAGGCCTTGCATTTGCCTGGATTCTTTATCCAAAAGGGACTAAGGGGGGAAACCCCCACTGGGCTTATCACCTCTGTTTTCTGCCCTTGGGTAGAATCCAGGCTGGAGAGCAAAGTTCAGCTGGGTCATCAGGGAATCAAGGTCTCTGCGTACATCTGAGTTTGAGGCTGGGAAGGATACACCTGCTACCTTGGCCACTTGCTATGGAGAAGCTAGAGAGGACAGCCCGCTGTCTGTCTTGGTCCACAGACGTGTGTGAAACCCTCCCCGTGAACCTGGCACTGTAGCAATAAGAGAAAGAAGACAAAGACACTGGGTATTTTTAAAAATTTATTTATTTAAGAGAGAGGGAGAATGAGTGGGGGAGGCACAGAGGGAGAGAGAGCAGCAGGCTCCCCACTGAACAGGGAGGCCAACGTGGGCTCAATCTCAGGCCCCCAGGATCATGACCTGAGCCAAAAGCAGACACTTAACCTACTGAGCCACCCAGGCGCCCGGAGATACTGGTTTGAACCCAAATAGCCCCTCCCATCAGGAAGTGATGCGTTTACCTTTTATCATCAGACAGAGTGAAGCTTAGAGACGTCTCTGAGAGATCACCTTGCCCTGGCGGAGCCTTTGACCATTTCCAGGAAGAGGTATCATCAGAACTGGGATTTGAAAGAGAGCAGCAACAACTGGAAGACATTGTTGGGTCTAGGTTTTCCCCTGAAACATGGAGAACTGAGAGTCTCCATGATTAGAAGACAGGACTTTGGATTTAATGCCAAGTCTTCTAGCTCAATCATGAGGGAAGGCCGTTCTATCGGGACCATAATCTATTGTGAGTATCAGTAGAGAGTGGTGTTTGAGATCACAGCCTCCACCTTCAGAAAAACCTGGTTCAAGTTCCAGCTCTGCTATGTGACTTTGGGCAAGTCACTTAACCTCTCCGAGCCCTTTCAGTTTATCAAAAAGAGGAGATAAAAATACCTACCTTAAAAATTCCTCTGAGGATAGATGAGAATCCTCTACAGGTAGAGCACACAGACCAGTGCCCAGTGCCCAGTGCCCTGGGTTGCATCCTAATGCTGTAAATGCTTCTGCTGTCTTTCATTATGTAGCCTCTTCCCCCTCCTAGAGCCCCACTCCTCTGGAGATGATGAAATGTTACGATTTCCCAGCTTACTGTCCGGAAGCCACCTGCTGCCAGCCTGCAACAGTCTTCAGCATGGATTTGGTTGGCCAAGTCTGGGGAAGATGGCTTTGGGGCTTTGGGAAGGGAGAGAGTTGCTTTTCCCTTGGGGACAGGGAAGGATCTGTCCTCACTTCAGTATGAATCAGGGCTGATGATGGGAAAGCCAAAGGAGCTTCAAGGTCTCTTCTCTAACTGGGAAGATGCAAGGCCTGGAGGAGGGAACAGCATGTACTGAACCACCCAGGCTTCACAACAAGCCCACACGGTCAGTGCTAGAGTCTTCCTCCGGTTGTATAGATGATCCCGAAGAACATGCACAGATTTCTGTGACTTGTCCAGCCAGTCAGTGGCAAAGCCGGGATTTAAAGCCAGGCCACCCGGCTTCCACGGGCACCCATGGGACCGGTCTGCTTAACTGGCACAGGGCATGGATTAAAGAACCTCATCCGGCTGGCTGTTGGTAAGATAGATTTGAAGTCGCTAGGAGTGGGATCTCTGAGTGGCGGAGCGGTTGGGCGCCTGCCTTTGGCTCAGGGCGCGATCCTGGAGACCCGGGATGGAATCCCACGTCGGGCTCCTGGTGCATGGAGCCTGCTTCTCCCTCTGCCTGTGTCTCTGCCTCTCTCTCCCTCTCTCTCTATGTATGACTATCATAAATAAATAAAAAAAAAAAGAAAAAAATTTAAAAAAAAATGAAGTCGCTAGGAGTGAAGTCCAGAGAGCCACCCACTGCAGAACCCTTGAAAGTGTTGGGACAAGAGAAATTAGGAGGAGCCCGGGCTGCACTGGTGCTGCAGGCGTTGGGGAGCAGTGATCAATCTTAGGGAAGTAGGTGTTCTCGCCTTTGCGCTTACACTAATTTTATCTGTAGAATAACAGAATTAACTCTTGACTGGCTTAGCGCTTGGGGGGCGTTATTGAGGGGGGGAAGGGAGGTGTCAACCCACCAGAGAGCCTCAGCAGTCCCTCCAGGGACCTTGCTGTCACTTTCCACTGTCTCTCCTGTCAGAGTGAGGGGCTCAGAGCCCCTGACCCACTAAAGCTGGGGGTTGTAGGAGTGGGTGGACCCAGGGGACCAGCACTCAGATTGCCTCCCCTGAGAACTGTGCAAAGAGGGAGACAGCCCTCCCAGGGTGCAGGAGGTCCTCTCCGACCAGAGACCCTTCACGGGCCACCAGCACCACCCCCACCTCCCACCCTCGGGGCTGATCGCCAGGAAGGCTGGGGGCTGGGTTCAGAAACAGTTGTTTCCAACCCCCTTAATGCGGCCTGCGTGCCTTGGCTAAGGGAACTAAAGGCTGAAAGGATGTGTTCTTAGAGTCAGGCCGCTTACCCACTGTCAGGGGCTGCTTTGAACCAAACCCTCACCCCCAGGTAGTATATGCAGCCAGCACACTTGCAGCTGGCAAAGGTCCAGCTCCCCAAGACAGCAGTCCTGCCCCTTGAGAAAAGCCAAGGACCACTTTATAGGGACCTCAGCCTCCAGGCTCCACACTCCAGGGCTGGGCTCCACCCAGCAGGCTGGCCAGGCATTACCCTTTTCCCAAATGTTAACAGAGGGAGCAAGCCCTTGCATGGGGAGGGGGGCGAGGGAAGGGAGATGCTGAACTGCCTCCAGCACCTCTAGATCTCTGCTGTTTGCATTTTGCCTCACCTCTCCTCCTGCAGCCAGAGAGTTAATCTCCACAGCCAAGATTAGTTTATTCGATTAACTCTGCTCCCTATAGACTATCCTGGGAGCTCTCCGTGCATCCAGAACAAACCTCACCAACCTTTTACCAGCCAGAAGAAGATTCAATAGAATAATCTTTCTCTCTCTTCCTTTCATATGATTGGAAAATAAATTGAAAATGAATTTCAGTCATTGCTTGTGTTTTAAATATGAGATAAAGGGCAGCCCCTGTGCCAGCTAGTTCAACAGATGGAGGGAGGGGGAGGTGGGAGGTGGGCTTCCATTATGAGCAACACAAACACGCTCTGTTGGAGAAGCAGGAGGCTCTCCAGTAAATGCGTCTGGTTACCGACAATATTTGTATAATTAGGCTATTACATGTCCACGTCTTTAACTGATCATTATTATTTTGTTTGTTTCTGGAGAACTACAGCATAGCCATCAAAAGTCGAGGTTCTGAAATAAAAATATTCCCTAAGGTGGCCTCCTGTTTCAAAACATTTCTTAAACCAAACGTAGCCCCATGTTGAACCACCTGGGGAGTTTTTAAAAAGTCTGATGTTTGGGTCCGACCTCCAGGAATTCTGATTTAGTGGGTCTGGAGTGTGGCCTGGGCATGAAGACAAATTTTAAAGCTTGGATGATGATGAGGAGGAGGAGGAGGATCATTTCAGTTAAAAATGTTTTTAATTGATAAAGATTTTTTTCTAAGATAATTCCAGTGAGTAGCCAAGTTTGACAACTTTGGTCACCAACTATTCCCTGCTAATAGCAGCGTCAGGAAAATTCAAAGGTGTCACAACCTCATTAACTACCCACCCCCGTTAAGCAGGGCCCTCTCACGCTCTTACACATATTGTTAGAAACTTAAAGTCAACTTAAAGTCAACATGCTGGTCCCTCTGGCCTTCTTTCTTCCAGTGGGGTAGGTGTCTGCGGAGCAGTAGGTGTCCTGGTGGGAGTGCCCTGGGCTGACCAATGGCCCCGAGGGTTTGGAAGGCAACATTCATAGATGTATTTATACAGGCCCTTGTGTTCAGCATTTGTCATCACTGTCACCAAAACTGATTTCCTGGGTCATAAAAATGACTATAAAGCTTGACCCTGAAGATTCGATTTGCCTATTTGCTTATTCAGGTCCAAAACGTGATGTCAAACACTGCTCTTTTAGTGGTGGCTTTCACATTGACTTTGCTCTGGTTGATAACAATAATGATGTGAGAAGCAGCCACATCTTGATGTTGGCTCAGATAGGAGGGCGGTGAGATGCCGGGAGCAGGGTGTTGACAAGGGAGAGGAGCTCTGGGAGAAGGTGCACAGACGCAGAGGCTCCCTTTTGTGGCAGCGCCCTTTCTGAGTGGCAATCTGAGTAATAATGACAGTAGGGTCCCTGGTACGAGTATTTTCTGCTGCCCAAATAAGAGAGTTCTGGTTGTCACACAAAGGCCTCCACATACTTATTTTAAAATGCACGGAGATCTAATTAAAGTGGGCGGCAACACTTCTCTTAATTATTCATGACACCTCAGTACACGGAGACTCTTTCTAAAGTTATAATAACTGTCAAATAATGATGCCCTGCCCCCGCTCACTTCCTCATAAAACCAGGCATATGCTAGCTTACCTCCTAATTATATTAGCCCAACATTACCATAGGTTGCAGGAAGTGTGGAGGTCAAATTCAGATATTCTCAAAGAAGAGTCCTATTTTCAAATTAGATTATTAAGACACTTGGACAAGAAGACATGCCTGGATAAATGTCAGATCAATAGCTGGGCGCTGGAGCAGATTTTGAAAGATGGAGTGCACTCGCTTTCATTAAATTATATGATTGTGTACAATAGGCTACCGTTTGGCCATGAACCTTTAGCTAGGTCATATCAGAGCCCAAATTAGGACGGTGGATTCCTTTAAAAAAAAAAAAAGCTAATAACAAATAAAATTTAAAGCACGATTAGAAAAAAAAAAAGAATCTGAATGTGGGACTTCTGTCCCACCCCCCAAAAAAGCAAAAATTATTCCCTGAGTGTTCTCAATTCAATTATTGACCAAAATCACGATGGATGGATTTCAAGTGGTTTGAAGTTATTCTTCTAGAGGTCCTTGAAGATATTTATCTCAAAGCGCTTTTTAAATATATGTATTTGCAGGTTCTGCATGGTTGAGGACATGAGAAGGTGCTCTGTCCTTGATTTACACTCTAGCCACTCAGAATTCTGAGCACTTCCATCCTTCTCCTTGGAATGTTTTAGGGGAGGCCAAAGTCACTCACTGGGAATCTAGGATAGCTCACCTGTGGGATGTGGGACTCCTTTTGTTGGGATGGTTTTCTTTTTTTGTTGTTGTTGTTGGGATGGTTTTCAATAATCCTTCCTTTCCTACACATTTCTTTTCTTTTTAATATTTTATTTATTTGTTCATGAGAGACACACACACACACAGAGAGAGAGAGAGAGAGGCAGAGACACAGGCAGAGGGAGAAGCAGGCTCCATGCAGGGAGCCCTGCGGGACCTGATCCCGGGACCCCAGGATCACGCCCTGGGCCAGAGGCAGGCGCCAAACCGCTGAGCCACCCAGGGATCCCCTCCTGCACATTTCTACTATCCTAAGGAGGAACCCCGTCCCAAATCGATAGCAAGGTACAACCAAAGACTCACAACACTTTAAAAGCATGACAGGTTTTTCTTTACCTGTTGGGTCCTACAGTTCAATCTTGAAAAGAAGAGGACACAAAACTGCACGTTGTAAATGGAATATCCTGATTCGAACTTTCCCTGCCATTCTCACCCAGAGCAGGGCCCGATGCTGGTCTTACACCCAGACGATCTGAATTCTGCCTTAACGATCTCTCCCGATGGGTGATGCTCCGATTAGCAGGTTACTCTGCACATAGTAGGCTCTCCCCAGTCATTCCTGGGCTGGAGAATTTGGCCAGGAGTTTCCCATCAGCTGCACTCAGAGCAGAAAACCTCATCAGGTGCGGGCTAACAGTCCTTGAGCAAAATAGCCCGGGGTCCCCCAGATCCTGCCTTCAGAAGGGACTCCGGGGCACACTGCCTATGAATCTGGTGAACCCCCAAGGTCTGCTGAGCTCCAGCCCTGCCACAGGGCACCCCTGCCGCCCCCGCCCCCACCTCCTTTCTTCTGACCAAGTACAGACTATCAATAGCATTTTAGGCTTAGAAAGTTCAAGGGTCAATCTTCAAGGTACTTAGGGCCAGAGCAAGTCCCCAGAGCCCTGAAGCCAAACTCAGGCCGTCAATAGCCAGGCTGGTGTCCTTGGGGTGCTTGACAGTGGCGGCATCTCCCAGCAAATAAAGGCGTCCCTGTGCTCCTCATGCTAATTAAACAAACCAATTATGGTAATTAACTGGCACAAATGTTTAAATGGCTGTGAATCAGAGTGAAGGGGGTTACCACTTAGCTTCCATACAATTATCCTGGTAAAAAGGGATTGCTAAACAAGATCTAACTCACAGTCTTCTGATCACTTTCAAAATGTCACAATATTGAAGTTCTTGCAGCGGACCTGCCATCCGGCCTCAACCTTGGGCTCTTAAAAGCGAGGCATATTAGAAAGGGAGAAACAAACAAACAGGAGAGAAAGAAAACACAGGCCAAATGTTTGAAAGCCCGCTCTGCCGACAGGATGCTGTGGGATGTCACTTTTCACATCACTTAGCCAGTGGAATTAGAGAAATTCCGTTCCAGTGAAGGTCACCTTGACTTAGGAAAGGAAACAGTGCCTGAATGATATGCTAATTAGGACACATCTCTTTGAAAACTGTCGAGAGGGCTGAATATGTTTTTTTTTTTTTTTAAAGCAGGCCTGTGATGAAAATAGTTTACACCAAGTTTCCAGTTTTTGTTTTCTTCCTAAAGAGAGCTGGTCAAGTTGATCCCTTGTTGTTGAAATTCAATCCAAGGGCATTAAAGTGTAAACCAGTTGGAAAAACAAAGAGCTTTAGGGAAATTAGTTGCTGCAACAACAACAAACAAGCACTCGGTAATCTTCTTAGAGAAATTAATGAAGGAAAAACCCCCCTCAACCAGGGAGGAGAATGATCCCTAGCTCTCAAAGCACAGGCCTGGGAGGTTTGGGGAGAAGGTGTAAATGAAGAAAGCGGGATTAAATCGGACTTCAGTGAGAGCACAAAGAAATTTGGGGGATCTGAGAGCCCAGCGCACCCATTTTCAGATGGAAGAGTGTTTTGGAGGGCCAATGGGTCCTAATCCTTTATGCAAATCTCCTTAGATTGAAGTTTGCTTAAGTGTTTTATTTCTTTGCATACAATTAACATGTGAAGCTCTGAAATGCTAAACTACTTCAAAGAAGCTCCCTGTCTCGAAGCATCTCAAGGCAGGCTTCATTTAACAATCTTCCAAAGTTTTCTCATACTTTAAGATGAAACCTCACTTTTCAGAGTCTTGAGGGCCTTGCAAACACTCAAAAAAAAAAAAAACAAAAACAAAAAACAAAAAGCCCCCCCCCCACCTCCCCACCACCAAACACTAACCAACAGAACACCCATCTTCTTCATTACCAGCTGGAACTTTATCTTCTTTTGTTGATTTGAAGGTCGATAAGCAAATTCTCTATGTTTTCAACTAATCTGCACAGGTATCCTACCCTCCTGTTTTTAAAAATAACATGCAAGTCCTGTGACATGCAAGTCCTGAACCATAAGCAGTGTTTGGGTCGTTGTTGGGTTGTTTTTTTTTTTTTTATTGAATCTTTTTATTTGGAAATAATTTCAAAATCACAGAAAAGTTACAAAACTAAAAACAGTATAAAGAAAACCCCTTCCTTTGGCCTACGTCCTCCTACTTTTAATATTTCATCTCATTGCTTCAACATTTGTGCCTGTCTCTCTCACACACACACACACATTCACACACCCCAAATCCGTTTCTTTACTCTCTGTAGCTCAACTTAGGTACCCACAGATACTTTCCTGGTGACTTCCTACCGAAGGCGATGTTCTCTCACATAGCCACAATATAGTTTTCAACTTCAGTAAGATGAACCTGGCCACAATAACTTTTATCTCCTTTATCATCTGTGTTTCAGGGGATTCAGCGATGTTTCTGGAAGAAATTTCCCCCTGCAAGACAAGACCCAGGGTAGGGTTGGGTATTACATTGGGTTATCATAGCCTTTTCAGTTTGAACAATGTTTTTTGTTTGTTTTTTTTTTTTTAAGATTTTATTTATTTATTCATGAGAGAGAGAGAGAGAGGCAGAGACACAGGCAGAGGGAGAAGCAGGCTCCATGCACCGGGAGCCTGACGTGGGATTCGATCCCGGGTCTCCAGGATCGCGCCCTGGGCCAAATGCAGGTGCCAAACCGCTGCGCCACCCAGGGATCCCCTGAGCAAAGTTTTTTAAAGGTATATCAATTTTAAGCATTTGGGTGTGTTTAGAAAAAGAAAGAAAGAAAGAAAGAAAGAAAGAAAGAAAGAAAGAAAGAAAGAAAGAAAGAAAGAAAGAAAGAAAAAAGAAAAAGTTTGTATTTGGTAAATCACTGTCTTGTTTAACGTAGATACCCCAAATTTAAGCTTTTGCCAATTTGTTTAATTGATCTGTGTGGAATCCAAGAATCGGGGAATGGGGAATAAAAATAACAATGATGAAAGTGTACCTTCATTGGTCACCTACTATGTGCCAGGCCCTCTGCTAAGTGATTTAAGTAGATTCTCTGTGAGAGCACCTGTCCCTTCAAGGCCTCCTTCTCTCATCCCAGCACAGAATAAAGGGGCTTCCAGAAATGTTCCAGGTCCCTTTTTTTAATTCCTCCTAAAAACCCCAGTGTTTGAACCCCCGGGGCCTGTGATTTGGGTCTGGGCTTGAGAAGGGCATAAAGGAGCCCAGTACTCCTGGTCTCTATCTCCCAACTAGCAGATAAGCTGAACAAAGTCTACTTGGAGAAGTGTTAGGAAGAAAAACAAAGCGAGCTGAGTGTGGGGGGAGAGAAAGGGATGTTGATGTGGGAGTGATGTGGCTATTTCTCTTAGGGAGGCCAGGGAAGACCTTTCTGCTGGGGTATTGGGAAGAACCCCAAAGGCAGGAAATGATGGCCTAAAGCCCATGGGGGAAGAACAGCCCAGGTGGAGCGACGAGTATGTGCAAAGGCCCTGCAGCAGGAATGCCTGCAGTGCATGGGACACACTATGAGGGGCCCACTGTGGCCGTAGCCCAGACATGACGAGGGTATGGAGAAAGTAGGGTCTTACAGGTCCTGGTGAGGACTCTGGCTTTTACTCTGAGTGACATGAGAGGCCATGGCAGGGTTCTGAGCAGAAGAATGTTTTCAAAGATTGTGATGTAGAAGCAGGTAAAAACCAGGAAGCTGTTAGAAGGATATGACAACTATCTGGACAATGATGAGGGCTTGGACCCTTCAGGACAGCCGTGCTTTGAAGGTAGAACTGCCACGGTTTGCTATGAAGGGGATGTGGGATGTGGGAGAGAAAAGAGCCAAAGACAGGCCCGTGGTGTTGGCCCTGAGCAACTGGAAAGATGGACTCGTCACTTATGGAGACAAGGTACGTGCCAGGGCTGGTTTTGGTGAGACGATGAGCCAAGGGTAGACGAGGGAAGCTCATCTTGGAGCACTATGAAACCCCCGTTTGATGTCCAAGTGATGACAGAGGTATTACTCTCCTCCCCGACTCTGATATCTGAGTCTTTTAAAGACAAATGTTCTGTGTGCCACCCCTACCATCCTTACGCCCCTGACGGCACATTTCTGACAAGGTATTTTCTTGTCTTCGTGCTACACGGTTAAGGTTACGGAGGAATCAAGTCAATGAGATGTAATTTGTGACTTTTCAGGGTTCGAGTTCACACGTGAGTCCTTGACCTTTGATGACATGTAGAGAGAGATCCGGTTGTATGGAATTTTCTCCACAGAAGATGTGCTAGAAGATTTATTTCACGTGGTAAGTTAGCAAGAGCGGTTAAAGGGTAAGGCTGCCCTGTGATGCTCCCTTGTCATAGAGGATGGGAGTGACAATGCTTCCTCAGCGGGAGGGCAGGTGAGCCTGTTGTCCACTGGTCCTGGTTTCCGAAGTGCCCTGCGTTGGAGTGCGTGTGTGTGAGCACCCCAGGACTCCGGTGTGGGCTGTGCAGAAATCACAAAGGCCTGGAAGATACTCCTGGGCTTTGCTGGAAGTGACCCTCCCCTTGATGTCCTGGCAGGGTTCACCCTGCTTTGTCCCCTGGTGCATTTTCAGCCTTTCCTGTCGCCCCCCCACCCCACCTTTCTGGCTCCCTCCACCTGTCCTGATGCCAGGAACCATGGCCACAGTGTGCTTCCAGCCCCCTGTGCTCACGAAGCTTCTGGGCAAGAGGTAATTTCCAGTTCTCCCTGGCTCACCCTGTTCTTCCCCGCATGCCACTAGGTGGTTGAGAGGGACAGGCTCTGGACTCAGACAACACGGGTTGGGGTCCTAGCTCTCCGCTTCTTAGCTATGTGACGTAGGCAAAATGGTGAACTTCTCTGAGACTCAATTTTCCCATCGGTAAAATGGGACTGATGATCAGACCTGTCCAGAGAGTCCGAGCAAAGTGGCGCCGTCTACAGGGCCACTGCACGCCCAGATGGTGCATTCGTGAAAAACGGGATAGACACCCCTTCCTCCCGGGGATGCTACCCCACACGGGAGCAATTGGTTGGTGGACATCGCGTAGAGGTTTCAGCCCTACTTGGTCCCTTCTGGGCATCTTGACAGGGTATTGCCCGCCCAAGCTGTTCACCCCGGTCCTGGAGCGACACCTACAACTTTGAGAACATAGGACCAGCTTGATGAACATTTGCCAGATTACTAAGTGGTGTTCTCAAGGCAGCCCTGGTTTACGGCTCGAGGCGACCACGTGGGCAGGGGGGCCACCTTAACCCAGCTTCCAACGGCCCAGAACGTTGCTTCTCTGGATTCAAGCAAGAAAAGAGAGCGGCCCTGCCTGCTGGCCTGGCCACCTGCACCGCGCACCTTCCCCTGAGTGCCACCCACGTAGGGGTGATGGGGGTGGGTGGGTTTCCCCACTTAAACCTCCTGGTACCTGGTGGCAGCTGGTGGCATTTCTGAACTTGCAAAGAAGGGAAACGGATTTTCCCAGTTCCAGAAAATGGCTCGAGGCCTCCTAAATGCCCCCTTCAGCCGGGCAGCTGGAGCAGGCTGGGGAGAAAGCAGCGCTGCGTGGGTTTCCCGAGGACCATATGGGCAACACGGCTCGTTCTGTGGCTACACCCGCCCTGCTTGTCATCCCCAATCATACTAGCTGTAATCCGTGTTTTAATTTACTCTGCTGGTGCAACACCCGCGCTGCCAGGGCGGTCCTCGGGGCCTCCTCATTCCTGCTGCTGATGACAAGGCGTATGCAAAAGGCACAATTATTCACCCACCAAGGTGACAGGGAAGGCCTCTGCCTGGGAATAGGTTTCCGGCTTCCAGCATTTTCGTGTCAGCCTCTGAAGCACTTTGCAGTTTGCAAACAATTCTACGGAGACCTTCTTCTTCTTTTTCTTCTTCTTTTTTTTTTTTCCAAAAAAGCATTTTGATCATAGCAAGTGATGAGACTCCACGGGCTGGCCGCTGGCTGGCCATTGATTCTGAAGGCCCGTCTTAAGAAGGGTGGCCACGCGCACTCCTCCTATTCAGCTGGATTATTGGATTTTTTTTTTTTAATCAAATAAGATTTCTCCTCTCCCTTCTCCTTCTCCTCCCACACCCCAACCCCCCCCCTCCCGCCTGTTTGGCCTCAAACAAAGGGAAATATGTCAAACCCGGCCTATTAATTCATACAGATTTAGCATTGTTTATGTTCTCATGTGGACCACATTCCAAAGCACCAAAATAAAACAGCTCGAGTGTAGCTTTCAGCTCCCGAGCCCGTGATGTATCTCATTTGCTACGGTCCAGGCCATGGTAACAATGCCTTGCATTTTCTTACGGCCTAAAATGATTTTCTTTCTGTGAGGGCCATTTTGAGAGAGAAGGAGCCAGAGACAGAAACGAGAGAGAGAGAGAGAGAGAGAGAGAGAGAGAGAGAGAGAGAGAGAGGAGGGAGGGTGGGGGAGGAGAGAAGAAAAGAAAACCACTTCTCTTTTCCTTTTCAGGGGATCATTTGCAAGTTAAAGCTAACCTGGGGAGTGCAGGAACAATGGTGCTGCCCATAAAATGGTCCCGGCCGGGGGGCCGCATGCGAATGAGGGTGATGTCGAGCTATTTATCTCTTTGTCCTTCCATAATATCTACTTAATGCAGTTCAATAGCAGCGGATTGTTAGCGGCATTAAGGATTCTATTAAGTTCTTCCCAAAGCCCTGCTATTCTCCTCCAGCTGTTGAGAGAGCCTGAAGCTTTCTGCTGAGCCTGGCGTAGAACCTTCCAGAAAGCACCTCTGGAAAATGGGTCTTTTCCAGCCTCAGAACCTCCCCCCCCCAGACCCCCCCCCCCCCCGCCCGATTTCAGGCCTGTGACCGCAGAGCAACGTCTCCCCACTGCCAAGCCTGGCTGTCTCCAAACTTTGCCAGCTCCCGAAGCTTTGAATTTGGACCCCCCCCCCCACCCCCGCCACCGCCCTGCCCGCAACAATCTATCCGATATATAAGCTGCTTGCCCCTCGCACCTTGGATAGGATTTCTTCAACTCCAAAGATCTTTTCTGAAAACGTTTTTAAAATTTTTTCAGCATTTCAATATGCTTTCGTGAAAATAATGGTCTACTTTGTTCTTCTGGTTGATTCTTCATTGTTTAGATACCATCGGACAAGGGTTAAATTTCAGAGGCAGCAACATCATCCTCCCGCTTTAGATATTTAAGTAGACTTTTGGTAAGTTCGGTTGAAGTTTTCTCTTTTTATAATCGGAAGCCAACACTATAACTTTGGCTTCCCAATAGGAAACAATCCCCGGCTCGTGAAAAGTGGACCAATGAATAAAACGGCTTCTACTTGCAAAAAAATGTTCCCTGATACTGATTCAGTATTAGTTTCAGCTTCAGTTGAGTCAGCTGGTAAACCCCAGGGCCGGCCTGTAAATCTTTACTTGGTGCTCCCAGCTCACCTTTTAGGATTTGGCTAGACCAAATGGAGTCAGGTGGCTGGGTTCATCTCTTCAGGGCTGGACAGTGTACCTGGTACAAAAGGGTGCCCCCCCCCCATTTCCCACACTATGAGTTTACTCATTAATGAGTTCCCTAGACAGCATCCAGGGAGGGACCCAGGCCTGTAGTCCTTCCTTGAATGCTAATTCCCTCTTGGGGCCACCCTGTCCCAGCAGACACACTCCAAGGCCAGAGATGGGGTGGGGTGGGGGGGTCCCCTTCTTGCCTGTTGGACCAGGAAGCATCTCAGGGCAGAGGCAGAGCAGCCCTGGACGTACGCTATGGCATCCAGGAACTGGCTGCTCCATCTAGAACAGCACAGAGAGGGAGGCCGGGGCCGGGGCTGGGGGTGGGTGGGGGGAGGGCCAGCCAGAGGGGAAGGGGCCACACCAGGATTTCACACAGTTGGCTTGAAGAGGCAAGCACTAAGCTGCCTTTTCAACCACGGTAAACCCCGTCCATCTGGCCACCCTAAAACTCTGTTAGCTTGTTCCCCTCGCCCAGGGCTGATTGGGCTTCCTGAAGCAGAAGTAACGACATGAATGGTGTAAACCCCGGCCACTTGAGGGTATTACATTTCATTTCATGCTTGACTTAATCAAAACTGGGGAAATGAAATGTACACCTTTTTGATGTTCTTTACCCTGCTGCTTAAAGAGAAGAATCTTAACCCATTTGATCTTCACATGCACCCAGTAAATGACCAAATATGCCAAGCTGTCAAAAGCAGAAGGCGGCCAGTTGCCAGGCGGTGTTGGGTCACTGGGAAAGCACTTAATGCAGGAGAACTTAAGTCTGGAGCCTAGAGACTTGGTTGCAAATGCAGCATTTCCACCCCCCACCCCCCACCCCCGGCCTGGCCACAGTTACAAACTTTTGAAAGGAAAAGGTGGGATGGGAAAAGAAACATGTCACCGGATTTGGAGGGAGGGAACGTGGGTTGACACTTGCTCCTACTGGTCCCTCAAAATTTCTCTAGGGTATCACCTCCTCCGTGAACCTTTGCCCACCCCCCCCACCCCCCAGAACTGGTGGAGGGTGCGTGCTGTGGGGTCATCCCGTGTGTCCTTGCAACAAGTTACTTCAACTCTCTAGCGGACCCAGTTAACCCATTGGTGAAACAGGGATGATGGTAGCTCAGACCCCTTTGGTACCTGGGAGGAATAAATTATATAATGTATATAAAGTACTTAGCACAATGCCTGGCACAGAAGTTCTAAATAAATGCAAGCTATTACTATTATTATTATTATTATTATTATTATTGTATTTATTACTAACTGCTGTGAACTAAATGATGCCCTTCCCAAATTCATATGTTGAAGCTCAACCCCCAGTGTGATTATATTTGGAGATAAAGCTTTCAGGAGATAATTAAGGTTAAATGAGGTCTTAAGGGTGAGGTACAAATCCAATGAAACTGGGACCTTGATGTGGGCCACTCGCCCACACTGAGAAAAGGCCATGTGAGGACCTGGCAAGATGGTGGCCATCTACAAGCCAGGAAGAGGCCCTCATCAGGTACTCTATTGGCTGACACCTTGATCCTAAACTTCTCAGCCTCCAGAACCATAAGAAAACACATTTGTGTTGTTTAAGCCCCCCCACCCATGGTGTTTTCCTATGGCAGCCCAAGCTGACTAATGCTCCAGCCCATCAGAGTTCTCTATTCTTGTATTTTATATGTCCACCTGCTCAATGGGACTCCGCAGTTCTTTAGAGGTAGACCCCATGACTCATCTGGTTTTATATCCTGAGGGCTTAGCACACTGCCTGGTATAACAGTGGGTGCTCAATAAGTATCTGTTAAATATGTAATTGGATGAACACAGTTTTGTGTGTCAAGAGAGCCCTGGGCCTTTTCTTGTCCTCGTTTGACCACTTCTATGCTCTGTGCCCTTGGACAAGTCACTCACCCTCTCTGTCCTTCATCCTTCCCAAACAACTGCATCTTCCAATTGGTCTGGGTGATTCCTAGGGTCTCAGAGACAGTGAGATTTGGCCTTTAATCGAAGACTGAGGTGGAGAGAGCAAGGTGAAGGGACAAGTAGCAGCTAGGACAAGGCTGCTATCTTTCCCAACCCAGGCAGCAGGAAAAGACTCCAAATGACAGTGAGCTCGCAGAGAGGTACCAAGATGGGTTCATTAGACAGCTTGAGTTGGGGTTTAGGGGAGCGCAGGATTCACGGGGGACACATCAGTGGTGTTGCCGCTCTGGTTCCTATCTGCCAAGTGGGGCTAGGGAAGGGGTGCTGGGCTGCCTTCCAGAGCTCAGGGATGTGGTAAGAGCAAGAACCTGATAGGCTTGGCATCCCAAAATCAGAGCTGGCTGAAAAAGATCTGATTGCCCATCTGGTTGGGTCATTGTCAACAGCCTTACCTATGGAAACACGAGGAGGAGGTGCCTATTGCTCATGCTCCAGCCCTAAGCTCTCCCTGCATATCTGGCTCAGGAAGGGGGTGCTCCAACTTGGACATTTCTACCAGACCTCCTGGGGAGCCAGGATCTGGTGCTTCTTGGATATGCTTCGACCTAGCTGCCTGGCCAACTCACTCATGACCTTGACCCAGTCATATCATAGACTCTCTGAGCCTCACTGTGCACCTCTGGAGGGATCATAGTAAACACCTGTTGCTGCTAGGACAAGTGTTTGCTTTGTGTGTGAGCACGGCTGCTCCAAAAGACCACGGCCTTTGAGCCCTGAGCTTTCCTAAACCCTCCCAGACCACAAGCAATATGTTTGCCTGATAGAACAGAAAACCAGAAACAACCTCAGTACATCATCATACATCCAAGCAATGGGCTGCTTTACCATCAGCAAATGTCACTGTCTGTAAAGCACAGGTTGGTTATAACAGTGTTTTCAGGCGATACGCGGAGCACCATGTTGTCTGTAAAATGGGTGTGTGCGCACAGTGTGAGTTCACATCCCTAACACACCTGTGGGGGGGGGGGCATAGGCTCCGAGAAGTACACTGAGTTCTGATCTGGACTCGGTAGCTTCACGATGGGACAAGTTACTTAAATTCACTCTTGGCCTCAGTTTCTGTTTCTGTAAAAGGAGGATGATGTTGACACCCACTAGCCTCAACGAGTTGTTCTAAAAACTGAGTCAATACAGTGTAAGTTTTTTATCACAGGCTCTTAATACACATACAGCAAAATGTGAGCCATCATGAGTTCCATAGAAGCATAAAAAAAAAAAAAAAAAGCCTGACAGGATTTGTACCTAGATGATAATCATGGTCACCAATCATTTTTGCCTTACCTAAGTGCAAGACAAACAAAAAAGTAAAGACTTTTTTTTAAAAAAAGGGGAAAAAAAAAAAAAGACAAGGATCGCGCAGTGCTTATGCAGGTTCAGCATGGAAAGAAGTCCAAAATCTCTTGGATAAGTGAAAAAGTAAGCTCTACAACCGTCTGTGTGGAGGTCACGTTGCCAGTGAAATGCTGGTATGCAAAATGAGAAAATTCTGCAAGTCAATAGGTCACACTTTTCACAGTGCCCATCTCAGGAGCAGGAGGGGGGAGGGGACTGGGAAGCCTTGGGGCTCCCCAGGCACAAAAATCTGCACTTGCAAGTCCCTGAGAGTCAGCACCTCCTTCAATCTGCACCCCTCGCCCCATTCCCATGGCCACTCAGGATCCTGGGTGAGGGTCTGTGAAGCTTTCATTTACGAGGCTTTACGTTTTTTATTATCCTAGTTATTTTCATTCTTGTTCTTCCTTTCTGTTTGAGATATTATTCTTCATAATAGTAAATAGTTGCTTATTGAAACAATATAATTGTTTTGGCAGCGATTCCTTATTTCTGTTAGTTTTCTTATATTTCATATTTATTTCATGTCTGTCTCCTCCTTTGAGTATCAGTAGAAATGTAATGCAATAATAATAATAGTTGCCACTATTATTTATCATTTGGATCCTCCTTGTGGATTTGCCTGCCCCCGAACCTGTGTACCATCCGTGCAATATTTGCTCCGTGAAAGAACACTTTCGACAAGCCCTTTACGAGCTCTTGCTGTGTGCTGGGCCTTGTGCTGTCCCAGCGATTAGCTCAGCTAATCCTTCTACAGGCCTTCCGTGTAGGGTCTGTGGATATCCCCATTTTAAGGTGAGGGAACACGAGGTTCAGAGACCTCAGGAGGCTTGCTCAGGGTTGCACAGCCAGTAAGAGGTAGAGGTGGGATTTGAGCCTTTGGAGTCAGGCTCTGGAGCTTATACTCTCAAAAGATACCCCACACGGCTCTGCTCAGCCCACATTTGTCCACATAATTGCATCTTCAGCTCTCTTGCTAGGGGATGCCCCTGGCGGCCCCCCACCACCCTAGTTTTTTTTTTTTTGGTGGCGCTGTGTGCAACAGGTCTGATGTGACGTGCCAAAGAACCCAAATATCCCACCAAGAAAATCCCAGTCTCTGGCTCATCCCTGGGTTGCACCAAAGGGGTTTTTTCTTTCCTCCCTTTTGTTAAGAGGCCTCATTTCTGACTTGATGAAAACATTTGTAATAGATAATCAAATGCTGATATGTTGCAAGGGACAATGCCTTATTTGTTAAATATAAATGAACATGAACACGGGTCCTCCATGCTAGAAAGGCAAAGGGTTCGGACGCCTTTTCAGAGGGGCAGGCTGAGCCCCAGGAAAGAAAGCCAGGAGCCCCTAAAGGGTCCGGTCTAGGACGGTGATCGTCCGACAGTTCTTGTGTGACAAGATACATAGTTTCTTTTCAGCAACAGGCAGATTATTGGTTACTATAGTTTCCCTAATGCTCAAATACAGCTCAGGCCTAAGCTGAACAGAATAGGTTAAAAGGTGCCGAAGTTTGGCCGGGGAAGCCACATGTTGAGAATCAGACACCAAACAAAGCAAAAAGCACATCTCCCTGGTCTTTGATGTCTTTTCTGAGGGATGTAGAGTGAGAAAAATACAACCGGTGCTCAGGCCCGGGGCTTGATGGGCCCCTGTGACAATGGCCGGCGGAGTGGGAGCCGAGGACAATGCCCAGACAATGTCCCCAATCCCCGGCGTCCCTGGGCGCGCCGGGTGCTCCAAACTCCCCGCTGGAAAGAGCATTTTAGCCTCCAGTTTCTTAGAAAGTTCCTGCTGGCCTCCCCAGCCCAGCTAAACCGCCTGCCTTCCCGACCAGGCCTTTTTGCAAGTACCCTTCCGATGGAGAGAGAGAGAGAGAGAGGAGAGGACTTTCTTACAAAAATGCCACTGTCCCCCAGGCGCCTAAACACGGCCACAAGTCAGCACCATTTCTCTGCTTGTTTGGAATTTTCCTAGATCTGCATAAACATCTTTCCTCAACTTCAGAAAAGAGAGGCTTCCTCAAATAATTCATCGTTGCTCTAAAATATTGCCTTGCGTGTCCCTCGGAGGTGACAGTGTGACTTTTTTTCATAAACGGGATTAAATTAACCACTATTTATGCCGGCGGTGTGGGCTTCTCCTCTTCTGCCGGGATCTGTTTATTTCATTTTGCTTTTTATTTAAATTTAGGGAGCAGATAAACGCGCTTTCACATCTAGAGGTCTCCATCCATCTCCAGCCGGCTGCATCTGGGAAAATAAGTGTGGGGGAGATTATGAGAGAGAGAGAGAGAGAGAGAGAGAGAGAGAGAGAGGGAGAGAGAGAGAGAGAGGGGCAAGCTGACACATGGAGTTCTGAATGTTTTTTGGTGGTTGTTGCAGTATTGTGTTCCTGGTTGTCATTAGTTCTTTATAATGTTTCATGAAAAATATCTAATTGTAACAACTGTATTCCTCCAGTGAACATATTCCTTGAATTGAAGCACTCACAATGGCCATAGGATAACTGTCCTTGAATTTGAGCTCTTTGTGGGCCGTCAATAGGCTTACAATGTGCTGAATTAGCAGGCATATTAATGGGCAGATGCAATAGCAGGCCATTCTTCAGCCTCAAATCTTCTTATGCAAATACCCCATGAATTCAGTTCAAAGCGCTGCCTTCAAAATGAGCTGAGCTCCCCCCCACCCCCAGAAGGGACCCCGGGCGAAAGTGACATGAGAAAAGTTTAGACACTTGTTTTTATAACTGGACATGATCTTGTTATCATAATCTGATACTGGTCACTTGCATGGCCGGCTTGTAGGATTTTAAACCCTTAACAGAGAGAGATAATCTTGGCCTTTGTAGGAGTGTGGACAGAATCCCGGCGCGCAGGAAAGCCGGCAGTGAGAAGCACAGTTCCTGCTTTCTCAAACAAAACTTTTCATGATAAAAGCTTTTATCCTTGGATAATCACCCGGCTGGATTTCAGTGGTGTTGGTGAGGTTGGCAAAGGGCAGGAAAGGCAAATTTTTTAAAAATGAAAATAACCGATTCTTGAGATGACCCACAATCAGGCCAAATCAGCTGTCGGAGTCCCCATTATAGGACCTGCAGGGTTTTCAAAGATCCCAGACACAACAGATTTTTTTTTTTTTTGGTCCTCTCTCCTTAGCCCCAAGCAAAATAACATAAGGCTTAGCCCGCATTTCTGGGGTACCAAAATGTGCCAGGCATTTTTATTCTGTGCTTTGCCCTTTATGTGTCGGCTGGTTCAGTTTTCCCAAATACTCTATAAAGTAGCTACTGCTACCAGCTCCATTTTACAGATGAGAAAAGTGAGAAGAGGGACTCAGCAACTTGCCCAGGCACGGAGAGGCCATGAAGCCCTGTAGGGAAACACAGCAGCTAATGGTGGTGGCAGATGTCATTGCCCCATGCAGACTTTTCTTGCCAGAAGGATCTGCTCCCCCCGCCCCGCCCCGTGCCCCTCTGAGCTGGGTAGCTGAACCAGTGTAAAGATATTTGGCCACTTGGCCCCTATAAAGTGTCCTTTCCTCCTTGACGCCGTTTCAGGATACACTTGTCCTTATACTAATATTTTAAAGCAGACTATAGATTGAAGAGTAATGCTCCTACATACTGTGGCACTATCATTGCATACAGAGCTGAATCCCATGGCCACACAGAAGTTCAATATACCGAGAGGGGACCCTATACATTGAAAGTCAGTCGTTGCTTCACAACAGGCGACGAGACCGTGTGGCATCATCAGCAGTAACAGCCGATGTGCCCATATATTTACTGGGTATCATTCATGTATGTCGCACACTCGCACTGTGAAGAAACTAGGCTATAATTTTTACTTTACGGCTGAGGAAACGGAGGCTCGGGTAGGTTCACAAATTTGCCCAAGGTCAAGGAGTTGAGATTTGAACTTAAGAATTCTGGATCAACCCTTTACCGGACTGCCACGTGCCAGGCAGACTGCTGCAGCGGCCCTGGGCCGGGGCAGTGGCGGGGAGGTGGTATGGTGGCTGTGCCTTCCCTTGATCTGCCCTGACACTGCCACCCCTACCAGCTTAGCCTATTTCATCTGCATCTCACCAAAAGTCAGTTGTAGCCCGGTTTCTTCCCTTGCCCCTTGGCTCCCCACCTTTCTGTAGGAGTCTCTGGTTAGCCATGTGATCCTCTTGCTTTCCCCATACTGTGTGTGTGCGCCAGTGTGCGTGTGTGTGCATGTCTGTGTGTATTTCGGGGGGGGAGGTGTGTGTGTGTGTGTGTGTCTGTGTGTACTTGTGGGGGGGGAGGTGTGTGTGTGTGTGTGTGTGTGTGTGTGTGTGTGTGTGTGTGTATACGGTGTGGAGGACGATCGTGGGGACAGGGAAGCAGGGAAAGAAAACAGGAGGATTTATCATTAAGGAGACTGAAGAACCCAGAGACAAGGAACTTGCCCAGGGTCCTGGTCCTGGATCAACCCCTCCAAGAGACCCTCAGGCAGGAGACTTCTCCCCACGCTACCCAGAGGTGGAAGCCTAAAAGTTTGTTACCCAAAGAACCAAAAACAAAAGTGTGAGACCTGTCTGTGCTCCCCAGAATAACATCACAGCAACAACAATACATGATAACAGTCACAGTAAACACTAATTATAGATGCCTTATCACGCCCCAGCCACTGTGCGAAGGGTTTTATGTAGGTAATCCGCTAGCCACAGATAGGACAACACAAAAGGGAAACATCACCAATGTGGAATAAAATACGCAGTTGTTGGGAACAGAGGATAGAGGTAGGGGAAAGTTAATGATGAACGGATTTATTTCCTCATGGTTGTGGGGCCAGAAGTCTAAGATCAAGGTGCTCCTCCCATGTTGGTTGGTTTCTGGTGAGGCATCTCTTCCTGCTGAGGCCGTCTTCTCGCTGTGTCCCCTTTCCTTTATGTGCCTGCTTCTGTACACACACATACACACACACACACACAGATGTCTCTTCCTCTTCTTTTGAGGATACCAAAATTACACCCCACCCTCTGATCTTCCTAAAGCCCATATCTCCAAATACAGTCACATTGAGGGTTAGGGCTTCGACATACAATTGTGGAGGAAACACAATTCAGTCCGTAACGAATGGGGATTCTGGGAACACTTAATAGAGAACATTTGAGGCTCTATGAATGATTCTAACAAGCAAGCTGCAAATTGACACTGCTTTCATTTGGTTTGCAGAGTGTTCTTCAAATGGGGAGGGAAAGCACATCATTATCTGTATATTCAGCTTCTTTTGAGAAACTGAAAGCTCTGGCAACACTGATCTGACCTTCCCAAAAGGCAGCGGCTGGCTGGCCAGTGCTTCATGTAAGTAGGCGTCAAGTTCACTTTTCCAAAGTCCTCACCACTCCCTATTGTACATGCCCATGTTTTACATCCAGAACTTTAGGAGTCAGAGGCATATCCAAATTCAGACCTTTTTAGATTTGGGAGAGGTAATATGGTGTCTATATTCTATATATATTCTTATAACCCCAATGCAAGCTGAGGCAGCACCCCCATAATCAATCAGCTAATATTTCTGTAGTAAAATGTATGGACATTCACCTTAAGTGAGATAAACAAAGGCTTTAAGTAGCCTCTCGTCTATTCTGGTCAAGTTTTGCTGTCAAATAAAGTGAGGTCAGAAGAGGTTTTTCCCCACGGATGATTTAGAGCAAACATGCCATGACCAGAGGCCTTTGCTTTGTGAGTGTCAAGTGAGGAATCTGGGTCCCTTCTTACCCCTACCCAGCCTGCTTCACTCTCCTGAGTCCTGACCTGGTCCCGACAGGCATCTGCTTTTTTTTTTTTTTTTTTTTTTTAACTTCTGCTTTAACCGGTGAAGTGTAGGGGATAGAATGTGGGAGAAAGAAGGGTTTCCAGACACAAAGGCTCAGAGGCAGCAATGTGTATATTTCACGGAGCTATTTGCCAGCAAAGGTTTAGTGAAACTTTTCTTGAAAATAATTTTGTGAAAGGGAACCATGGTTCAGAAAACCACTCAGAGTAAAAATTATAGCGTGTGCCTCCTGTGGTCCTGCTTGCATCCACTCCAGCTCATTTCAGGCTGTGGGCTCTGTGGCTGAGGACCCTGGGTGAATCTGTAGCAGCTCGCACATACACTTAGCAGCAGCAAGGATGTGACTTACACTGTTGTTGACATCATCCTCCAAATGCTGTAGCCTATGGTTCTCTTTCTCTGCATGAGAGTCTGGTCAGAGAGGAATGCCAAAATGCCCAGGACGCCTGGGGGGCTCGGTCATGATCCTGGGGTCCTGGGATCAGGGGAGCCCTGCATCTCATCCGGCTCCCTGCTCAGCAGAGAGTCTGCTTCTC
Organism: Nyctereutes procyonoides; assembly: GCF_905146905.1. Taxonomy (NCBI): domain Eukaryota; kingdom Metazoa; phylum Chordata; class Mammalia; order Carnivora; family Canidae; genus Nyctereutes; species Nyctereutes procyonoides. The sequence continues at coordinate 24,321,426 of NW_026575052.1, read as the reverse complement.
TCTCTTCCTCTGCCCCTCCCCCTGCTTGTGCTCTCTCTCAAATAAATAAATAAAATCTTGAAATAAAAAAAAAAGAAAGAAAGAAATTAACTTGACCAGACAAGTCCCATGGACCCACAGTTATAATGGAAACCTCAGTTTGCCATTTCATCTAGGGCCAAAATGAGGAAGGAAATAAAATGAACCTGATTATTCCTTTATTGTTTCTCTGGAAACCAAAAACCACATTTATTTACCATTTAAATAGACTATTTAAAATTTTAATTGAAGTGCCATCTCTCCTCTCCTTTTTTAAAAAGAATATTTTATTTATTTATGAGAGAGAGAGAGAGGCTGGAAACCAGGACCCTGAGATTACAACCTGAGCTGAACACAGGCACTCGACCGACTGAGCCACCAGGCAGCCCTCAGCCTTCCTCTCCTTGATGACTTGGAAGCAGACAAAAGTCCCTGCCCTTGAGGAACTAGATTTTTGCTGGGAAGGCTGGTCAGCTGACTCCTCCCACAGTGCCTGCTCCCACACCAGGGGAGAGACCCTGAAGGCAACTGGTCTACCCTTAGTGCCATCAAAAGAGGGGAAACCGAGGCACGTCTAGTGGAAGGATTTATCCTGGCCCTTCATCTTGATTTGGCCCCACTTAATTACAATGACAAATCCAATAGAGCTAACTTGCATTTTCAATTTGAACATATTGGATCATTTCCTTCAAGAAAGATAACTCATTTCATTTGTTTGGTTCCATTGTTTTTTTTTTTTTTTTTCCCTTGATGGTCATTGTAGAAAGGATCTCAGGAGATGACTGTGGTTTAGATCACCATCTCTCCATGAGTACATTCTGTACTTGGGGGAGGTCTCAACTTTCCCCAGAGTTTTTCTGGAGGGTAATTGGAAACTGTGCTTAACGTAGCATGGCTTTTCAAATTGAGTTGAAAAGTTCATCAAAATGTCATTAATCTGCTTTACATAGCCTTTCTTGATTAAGTCAGACTTGTGTCTGACCAATTATTTATGAAGCAGAGCTCTGGATGGAGCTGCTTTGGCATCTGTACCCCGACATTAGGTTGGAGAAGAGAAGGAGCCCTTTGCACCTGGGTGCTCTGAGGCCCATTCAAATGCCATCCCTGCCTGTCCCTAGCCAAAGGAGACCCCGTGGTCCCCATAGGTAGCTCCTTGCTGACCAACAGTGTTGCACTGCTAAGTGCAGTTGAGCACCTACTGTGTGTAAAGTGTGATGGGTTTTCCGGGGTGGGGGGAGTCTGAGAAAGTGATCTGTCATTTTGGGGTGATCTTTGGAAGAAACCCTTGCATATTTCAAACCGGTGCTAACCCACATTTGGTTTTGCTAAGACTGCCCTCTGAAAGTGGGCGCCAAGAGAAGACACTGGGCCTGGCTTCTAAGCTCTGCCCTGCAGTGGGGTCACCACGTAAGTGAGTCCACAGCTATGGCTAGAATCCTAACAATGACAAGAATTACTATGGTGGCAACTAGTGTATGTTTCGATATGCCGGGCGCACAGTTCTTACAATATCTCAGTGAAAGAAGGATTATTAACCTCTTTTCTCTGATAAAGAAACGGAAGCTCTGAGAGGGTAGTTCGTCTACACAAGATCTCAGGATCAAGGTCAGAACCCAAGTCTTTCCGTGCAAAAGAATGATGTTCTGGCACTTAGTCGCCATGACCAAATACTGCCCCCCCCCCCGCCCCCCATCAGTGTCCTTAGGACCGAGAGGACATTTCTTAGCCACAGGCCACCCGTGTATGATACCATTTTTAATGACTGAGGCTCAAATCACAAAACCAGTGGCAACTCTCAGAGAGGACACATCTTGCCAGGAGCCACAGGGAGAAGTAGAATCATGGAATTGGTGAAGCCTGAAGGGCAAACTCTAGGAAGCAGCCAGTGAGTCTGAGAAGGGGCCGGAGCGCTGGTCACCTCGGGGCCACCCTGACCCGCCTCAGAGCTGACAGTGAGCTCACACCCCCAGGGGCTCTGAGAGGAGCAAGCTGTCCTGTGCTGGGGCAGTCGCCACACGAGGCCTAGCTGTCTGTGACTGTGGTTTCCCTATTTGTCATGGTCTCAAAAATATGGCAGGTGGGACGCCTGGAGCTTCTGTCAGCAAGCTCAACACATGCCGTGAGACAGTGCCGTGTGGGTCCAGTGATCCTCTGTGAGAGAGAACGAGACAGAACCTGTATTTTTAGAGCTTCAGAAGCTGTAGTGGCTCCTGCCGGGCCCTGGGCAAGCTGCCACCAGCACCTCGAGACTCAGCCAGATCCTGTTTTATGAGTTTCTACGTCCCCCAAAGACATCTTTATTAATGTCTGACTCCAGAGTGTGGCTTTTTAGGGTCAAGTCTCCCATATATCTCTGATATTTTCTGCAGGGAGAGAAGGGATACATGGGCACACAGACTCCTGAGTTTCTCTGTGTGTTTTATATGGTTTGAACTTTCTCCTCATCTTCCTCTCCCTCTTCCTTCTCCTTCTTCTCCTTCCTCTTCTTCAATATTTTAAGTATGTGGCAAGGTTTCGTAGTATGAAGTGAAATATGTCACCCATGCCTCAGCATGTCCCTCTCCACCTAGGGGCTGTTCTAGAACAAAGACCACTTTCCATGAAGTCATTCTAGCTTTACTGGGTGGACTTGGCTTTATGTGTGAAGAAGACCCTCCATTGGAAGCACCGTAAGCAAAAATGGAAATTTACTTATTGGGTCTTGCAGCCAAGAAATCCTGGGTAGCCCTAGATCCTGGCTGGGCCTCTCATCAAATGACGTTAACAGGATCTGGGCTCACTCCTCTTCTGTCTTTGTGGGCTCTCTCTTCAGGCACACTCACTCCTTAATCTGTGCAATGGCTTCTAGCTCCCCTGCCTTACATGTTTCTCCATCCACACCTGTTCTCCCAACAGTCGGGGCCTGTCTGTAATTGGTTCGGGTTCGGCCGTATGCCTAACTCTGAACCAAAGGGTCAGAGGATGGGGTATGCTGATCAGCTTACACTGAGGTCTCCTCTCACCCTGGCACTTAGAAATGTAGTGGCTCCTCCCAAACCACACAGAGTAAGAAATGGAGGGGGTTAGGGGGCTCTAAGGAGACATACAGATTTTGGTTTCCAAAAGAAAGAGAATCCCTGACCCAAAGTAAGCCTGTTTCTACCAAAGAGCCAATGTTTTAAGGCAATTCCTTGAGTGAAGAACTTGCAAACAGTGCACTTGGTCTTAACATTGCCAGATCTGGAGAAGCGGGAGTAGATTTTCCAGACTCCTTTATTACAGAACCTCAGAAGCAAGCAGGGATGGCCTTGCTTCAGTGTCATTTCTTAATCAACATGCAGCATACCCTAGAGCACCCCTATTGGCCACATTAACCCTAACTCATGTTCTTCTGTGAAATGGGCCTGTTGGGTACATTGCTGGGTTTTTCTTTGGATTTTAGGAAACTTTGTTGTATTTTCTTCAGTTAGCAAGGAAATTTAAACTGAGTATAGAATGTATTTAAAAAATTTTTGAGTTTAAAAAAAATTTGAGTTTTAACAACTAAAAAAACTCTAAAATGAAATACCAAGCACTGAAATACCAAGCACAATAATGTTTTCCCATGGAAATTTTAACCTTTAGTTATTTTTTTAAAGATTTATTTATTTTTGGGGGATCCCTGGGTGGCGCACCGGTTTGGCGCCTGCCTTTGGCCCAGGATCGAATCCCACGTCGGGCTCCCGGTGCATGGAGCCTGCTTCTCCCTCTGCCTGTGTCTCTGCCTCTCTCTCTCTCACTGTGACTATCATAAATAAAATAAAAATTTAAAAAAATAAAAAAAAACCTTTTAAAAAAAGATTTATTTATTTTTGAAAGAAAGAGAGAGAGAGAGAGAACATGAGGAGGAGGAGGAGGAGCAGAATCCCTTTGAAAGACAGGGAGAGAGAATCTCAAGCAGACTCCACACTGAGCATGGAGCTCCATGGGGGCTCAATCTCATGGCCCTGAGATCATGACCTGAGCAAAACCAGGAGTTAACCTACTGTGCCACCTAGGTGCCTCATGAAATTTTAAGATTTTTTTTAAAGATTTTATTTATTTATTCATGATAGACACAGAGAGAGGCAGAGACACAGGAAGAGGGAGAAGGAGGCTCTGTGCAGGAAGCCTGACTTGGGACTCAAACCCGGCAATCTGGGACCATGCTCTGAGCCAAAGGCAGATGCTCAACCACTGAGCCACCCAGGCATCCCTATTTTATTTTATTTTTAAGATTTGTTTATTTATTCATGAGAGACACACAGAGAGAGGCAGAGACAAAGACAATGGGAGAAGCAGGCTCCCTGTGGTGAGCCTGATACAGGACTCAATCCCAGGATCCCAGGATCATGCCCTGGGCCAAAGGCAGATGCTCAACTGCTGAGCCACCCAGGCGTCCCCAAATGTTAAGCTTTAAAGTTCACTCACATTTATCATTACTTTTGATCAGTGCGACTCAACCCAGAACAATTTTGTTCCCTGGGGGACATTTGGCAATGTCCAAAGACATTTTTGGTGGTCACAATTTGGGAGGGAATGCTACTGGCATCTAATGGGTAGAGGTCAGTGACGCTGCTAGACATTCTACAGGGCAAGGAATAGCCCCTCCAACACGGGATTATCTGGCCCCAAAGGTCAATAGTGCTGAGGGTGAGAAATCCTGCTTTTGACCCTCACGGTAGCTCTGTGAGGAAGGTAGGGCTGGAGACATCCCTTCTTTGTGTCCTTACTTGACATTGCTTAGACAGGTTGTATTAACAGGGAAGTATTTGGCTCCAAGGAACAGAAAATCCAACCACCAGTGCTTTAACTAAACAGACATTTCTTTTTCTCAAATAATCAGAAATCCAGGGGCTGGCAGTTGCTGACGCTTATGTGCTCAGTGAAGCCACCAGAAACCTTGGCCCTATTTTTCCTTCCTGTGATCCCTTCTGGGCTGACTTTTATCATTATGCCTGTCAACACAATGTTCTGTTGTTAGCAGGTTTCTGCAGGTCCCCAAGTCATGTCCACTCAAAACAGATAGAATGGAGCAAAGGTTTGGAGCCAGGCACCCCCATACCTTTTATCAGACAACCAAAGGCTCCCCTGCACTATCCTGTCCTCATCAGACTTCTGCTTACACTTCATTGGTCAGAGCTGTGTCATGTGGCCATGTCTGGCTGCAAAGGACACTGGAGGATGAGGGGTGTCAGATTTCTGGCTGCATAAGGAGGGAGGGGGTGGCAAGGTAGAGGAGGGTGGGGAATGAGCACTAAATTTGAAAACCCATGGCGTCCACTGTAGTGGCTAAGGACTTGCTCAAAACCACACACTAGCCAGCCAATCCAGGACTCAGGTGTCCGGGTATGTGGCTCCAATCTAACTTTACAAGAATACATTGTTCTTCTTCTAATGACCCTTTTCCCAGAAAGACAGAGCTCCTTGACGAACCCAGAGAAAAAAGCTGCTCTTTAGAAATTCCACCCGTTCCGTTTAGTTGACTAGAAATTGTATCTATATCCCCCACTGCCTTTTTAACCAGAAATCATGGGGCTATTTATAACTGCAATAATGCTCAAAGTAATAATAGCAATAACTCAATCCCAATAGTCCTGCAAAATAGCTATGTGTCTTGGATCTCAGATATAAGAAGCTCAAAATAATCGGAGTGTAAAATCCCAAACAAATTGCCTACCTGGAAACTCTCTGGGTGGAAATGAAATATCAAGACAAACAGGTGTACTTATAGATCAGTATTTTTCAAGTTGCAGCCCATTAGTGGGTGGCAAATTCAATTTAGTGGACCCATGACTGGCATTAAAAATATGGAATAGAATACTATAGAAGAAAAAGTAGCAGAGCGCATTATATATAGAAAGGTCAGTATGACCGTGTAACTTGTTTCAGTGTGTGTGTGTGTGTGTGTGTGTGTGTGTGTGTGTGTGTGTTGTGTGTACCAAGCTGCCATGTAAAATGTATTTCTTACTGTGTGGGCCACAGCCAACAAGTTTGAGAAACACTATGTACTGTTTGTCCGGAAATGAATGAGCAGATACAAGTAGAGGCGAAAACTCCTGTTAATTCAGGCAAGGCTGGAGCTCCATCGACTCGGGCCACTAATGAATTGTCCTTCTGCTTCCTAATTATCTTGAAAGCCTGATTGAAGGGGGCTTTGCGCAAATCTCAATAACCCTACTGCCACTCTGTCTCTTTGGGCTGAGTGGCCAGTCATCCCTGGCACCTCTGCAAGCCAGCTCTGGTTAATTAGAGCTGCTGCTCTCAGAGTCAGGCCTTGTTTGGTGTTGCGATTCCCCGGAGTCCGTCTTCTCCAGCATCTCGGGTTGGTGGCCTGGAATACTTGGTGGCTGGCCTCTGAGTGGGGATGAGCGCTTCGAAATGTGAAGGAGAGAGACAACTGGGGATCTTAATACCTCCCCCCTTTAAAACTGGGTTTGGGCTTCAATATTTGGCCCTCTATGCTGCTGACTCAAATAGGCTGGCATGAAAAGTAAGCAAATGTAAAATGACCTGTCCACCAGCATCTTCTTGCTTGCTTTGAGAGATGCCTCTCGGTCTTTACCCAGACACTGTCTTTCTTCCCTTCATCATCCCTCATGTAGGCCAGTGAGGAAAGGAAGAAAGAAAGCAGGGAAGACACTTTTGGGAAAATTCTAGCTACGATCCTCCCCAGAGGCCCTGGGTACCCCATAAAATGAACCAAACCCTTCCGACTTTAACTCAGTGTTTCAAGACAAGTGATCCCCACCTCCTATGGTTCTTGCACCCCATAAAAAAGTGGCAAGAGCAACCATCTAGCTTTCTATGCCCAGAATACCACAGATCGCTGCTAAATCATCATTAATACTCCAGGCCAAGGGAAAACCAGGAAATATGCACCTTCGCTTTGTTTCAGATCAGTGAAGTGCAGGAATCCCATGCTATTCCGTGACCTTCGGCGGCATAATTAAAGTCTGCACACTAAAATTCAGATAGAGGAAGAAACGTCACTTTCTGTATTTTCCGTAACAGACCTCATCTCTCCCGAGGGTCCCATTCTCATCGATTGCAGTGTCCTCGGGTTTAAGATCGTCTCTTCTGAGTAAATATGAAATCTATTCAGAGCTCCGGACAGAGCTGTCTCTTCACATTCCAACAATTTCTCCCTTGTCATTTCCAATGTGGCGCCTGGGTACAGATGCTTATGGGACTCTATGGCAGTCAAGAGAAAGGGGATAAAAACCCTTAGATTATTCCCAGGGGCCTCATCGAAGAGTCCCAACAGTCCATTGCGTGGCAACCTAGCACCTTATATTGTCATCTGGAGGTGCCGTTCCTTCTGGTCTTTGGGGCATCCGGCTTAAACCCAGAGAACTTGGGTGGGCCCCTGCCATGGCCTCTAATTATGAAGTCTGCTTTCTGCAGGTGCCTCATCTTAACCCTGTCTCTCCTGGCTCACTGTTTCCCATGATTTCTCCATCTTTTCACTATGTTATGTGGGAATTTTGGGATACCCAGTACACCTTGCTCTGGGTATGGACAAGCTGGAGCTCTACCTCACACCTCTCCACCTTGACAATGTCCTCGGACCATACTGTTCTGGGTTGGGCATGATGTCATCTGTGCTGTGTCAGTCCCAAGGAACTGAAGAGACTTTCATGTTTCCTGTCAGATGGGAACCTCTTTGACATCATGAGCCCCATTCTATCGAGGCTATGTGTATACGTAGAGCTCTATGTTCATACCTCCAAGCTAGCTCTTGATATAAAAAGAGTTCTGAATGTCTCTTTTTTTCCTCAACAATGATCATTGTTTCTACACTCAAAAGAGTCTACTTTGAGACACGATGTTGATCAGTGATCTCTATCTTTTTCCTCCCTTGAAACAATTAATTCAGAGATGGGGTAAACCACAGGAAAACTAGCAAGTAGGACTAATTATCAGATATGGGGCACATAAGCATCACTGATTATCAGGTATAGGACATATTGGTTTAATTTCTAAAAATATTTTTCATTTTGAAGCTGAGTAACAGTGCATGTGGGTTCATCTTACCAGTCTCTCTATATCTGCCTATGTTTTTCCATAATGAAAAATTAAAAATCTGGGACTGCTTGGTGGCTCAGTCAGTGAAGTATCTGCCTTCAGCTCAGGCCATGATCTCAGGGTCATGAGATTGAGCCCCTCGTCTGGTTCCACATTAGGTGGGGAGTCAGCTTGCAGTCTCTCTCCCTCCCTCTGCCTCTGCCCCTTCCCCCCACAAATAAATAAATAAATAAATAAATAAATAAATAAATAAATAAATAAATATTTTTTTAAAAAAATAAAGAGTTAAAAATGACACCGGGAGAAGTAATTCATTGTCAAGTTGAAAGCTCAGAACGTCTCCTTCCACTCAGCGGCTGGCAGGAGTCTGCCACTGAAGTTTGGTCTGGAAGTCGTCACAGCTCTGCTCTATGCCACCGGTGGCTCCTGCTTCATTAAAATAACAGGGAAAGCCCCTAATTTAGCCAGATTTAATTTTCAACTTTTATAATTCATTTAAAATTTGATCAAGGAGTTAATTTATGACAAGGGCAAGGGGTGCCTTGCCAGCTCATCTGGTGGGCAAAGGCATTATAACTTAATTTATGGTTTAGGCAGCTTGTTATAATTGAGTGCAAAAAGGTGGTTTCTCGTCTGGAGTTTGGAGTCCTGTGGTGAGTGGAGAGAGAAGTGGGTGTCCTATACTCTTACTTGAGAGGTGGGGACGCGGGTGTCAGTGCACACAGAGGCAGGATATTGGAGGACCGTACGTTTTCATCAAATGTAACTGATCAAAAGCTTGTCAAGGGGGTAAGGGAACCCATGAGGGCAGCTCCACACCCAGGATGTTCTGAGTTTCTCCCATGGCCGCTAGGGGATGGGAACATCTTCTGGAGCAGGGCAGGAGAATGCAGCCCATGTGTCTGTCATGTGAGGCATGTGACTTGCTCCACGAGATGTAACTAGAGAAAACTGAGTGGCTCCTAACAAAGCTGGGAGGTGTAGAGGGCTTTGAATTTGTTCAATAACTCAGGACGTAGCAGGTGTGTGTGTGTGTGTGTGCGCATGCATGTATGAATATATGTCTGCAAAACTATGAATGTGTGGGGTTGTTTGGATGTGGAAGGCTGTGAGTATATTTGTGCGTGTATGTGCAGATGTGCATATATCCGTGAACACGTGTGTGTGAATGTGGGACACGTGTGCATAAATCTGGATACGTGTATCTTATCTGTGAATGTCGAAGAATCTGTGTATATCTGTGAACATGTGTGTAAGGGCAAGGACGTATGTGTATTTATGAATATGCATGTGCACCTATGTGTATGTAGATGGGGGAGATTTCAATCTATCTACAAATATGAGTGTGTTCTTGTGAATTTCTATAGTCTTATGAGTGCCCATGGAGGACATGTGTGTATGTCTGTGAATGTATGTATTTGTGTAGTATGAGCATGTGAATGTGTGCATATCTGCATGTGCGTGGGGGAGCATGAGTCTGAATGTGTGTGTGTGTGTCTGTGTGTATAGGGATGGGGAAGTTGAATGTGAGTGTGTTCATGGAATGTGTGCTCATTGTATGTGCATGAACACGGGGAGTGTGTGGCCATGTGTGGATTGTGCATTTATGTGTACGAAAGTGGGGGAATGCGTGCATCTGTGAATGTGTGTGAGTGTATGTCTGTGTCCATGGAGTTGGGGAAAACTTGTCTAGATCGAGCAGTATGACTCTGTTGGCATGACTCTGCACATCTGTGAATGTGTGTCTGTGGGGGTGTGGATGTGGGGGCATGTGTCTGTGTGTGTGTGCCGTGTGTGTGTGGAGGGACCTGTGTGCCTATCTGTGAACACACACGTCTCCACGTGTCCTTGCACGTGTGTGTGTGGAGGGGCCCGCACACGGCGTCTATGCAGAGCACCCTAGGACTGCACAGGCTGGCTGCAGCGTAAATCTGGTCGTGGGGATTCTGATGCCAGGTTCACTTCCTCATCTTTTCCTCAGTCTCAAAAATATATGGAGCGCCTCGTGAAAGCTGGACCTGAGGCCGGGCCCTGAGAACCTGGCACGGAATAAGGCCTCCAGTGCCCACCTGCACGTAGGCCATGAACAGATGCCCTGTTGCGTGTCCTCAAGCTTCCATCCAAGTCTCAAGGCCCGTTGTGCCGTGCGTCAGCCTCCCAGGACACCAAGGGGCTGGGCTGACCGGGGGAGGCTTGGCCCCTGTGTGCTCAGGAAGCCAATGACATTTGCCTCCTGGCCACTGCCACCTTCCCTCTGTGACCCTCCCCGCTAGGCACCAGGACCCTCCTCGTTTCTTTGGGTCACTTGTCTGATTAGCCGATAATGTGTAACGTATCTGAGCGACACCTGGCAGTATTGTTCTGCCGTTAAATACACAAGATAACTTCGGTGGAGCTGGCACCTGTACCATACCTGGAGCTCCACAACATTATCTCATTTAGTCGGCAAACGTCCCATGAGCCAGGAGTGACGAATCTCCATTTAGCAAAGAGGCAGGTGAAGCCCAGAGAAGTGCAATGAATTTCTCAAAGTAGCACAGCTAGCAAGCGGCCATATAGGGATTTGAGCTCACAATTGATCTATCCGGGGCCCTGCCACTGCGTGGGATCCTAGTGATTTAATGGGAACCCATGGCCCCAGGCCCCCACCTTCAGCTGACCACCCAAGGTCAAGGTCTGCCATCTGGAGCAGCTTTCCCACTGTTCTCTCAGCATCCCTCCTGCCCTGACAGGATTCAGACGACAGGCTCGGAGGGTCCCTCTGCACAAGGTAGTACCCGATTAGTTATAGGCTGGGAGGGACAAGGCTTGTGAGCCACATGTGGCTGGTTTCCATCCCCATGCCACCCTCCTTAGGAGTCCCTGTGCGGTGACCTCTCTGCACACTGAGTGTGGTGACCTGGCCTCTGCTCACACGGCACCCCATTCCTCACAGACCTTGTACTCTGTGTTCCTCTTCCCCACCACACACGGAGCCTCTAAGGCCCAGCTCCAAGGCAGTTTCCTCCGGCAAGTCTGTGTGGCTGCACACAGTCCCCTTGTCCCCGCTGTCTCTCCCTACTGTTCAAACATCTCTCTGATTAGGGACAACTGTCCACTTTGCATGAGAGCTGTTTGCAAGCGAATCTTGGGTCCCTACTAGACTCATTCACCTTTGTACCCACCACCGAGGATTCTTTATTAGCTGTATTTGAATTTTACACTTACAGGGGTCCCAAGAGTAGGTGCTGCTCCCATCTCTACTTTACAGAGGAGAAAAAACTGAGGCCCAGAGAGGTTTAGTCATGAATCCAAGGTCACCCAGCTACTGAATGACAGAGCGGAGACTGGACTGAGCCTTAGGGATCTGTGGCTGTAGTTCACCACTGCTTAACACCTTCTCAGGAATGTGGTGGGTAACTATTTTTCTGAGGATGTTTATACTTTAAAAGAGGACCAAGTAGGGGCACCTGGGTGGCTCAGTTGGTAAAGCCTCTGCCTTTGGCTCAGGTCATGATCCCATGGTTCTGGGATGGAGCCCCTCATTGGGCTTCCTGCTCAGTGGGGAAGCTGCTTCTCTGTCCCCCTCCCTCACTCCCGCTCTCTCTAATAAATAAATAAAATCTTTAAAAAAAGAAAGAGAGAGAGAGAGAGAGGACCAAGTAGAGAGATTAGTGCTTAACCCAAAAGAATGAAGCTAATGGTGGGTTCCAGGCCCTGTGGCTTGGTTAGGGCAGACATGTGGGCCAGGGAAGCTTTCTCAGGCCCTCCGAGCACAGAGCACAGGAGCTGCTGCGGGGTGGGCTGGCCCAGGACACCCTCTCCATTTCTGAAGGCCCCTTTATAAATCGGATGTTGTGACCGAAGTGCTACAACAAGCTCCTTTCATGTGGGCTGGGACAGATTTTAGTCATTCAATGGCATTTAATGTAACTGCGGTTATTAGAGCCTTGTGTACTGTCCTCGGCTGCCCCTGGCCCCTCTCTCCCCGGAGGCTGAGGGGGTAATGGACATATTAAACAAATCTATTACATGAATCAATGACATTCTTGGGAATCCTCTTTTCGTCTTAAGAAAGTAGAAGAGGTGCAGAGTTCTGAGTTTTGCCTCATGAACATCTAAAGGAGCATCATGTTTAAGCATGGGAAGAAGGAGGCAGGAGAGTTGGGGGTCAGGATCTGGGCTTCTCCCTTTCCGGGTGAGCTCAGGGTCTGCCGTCCGTGTTGAGCTTGGGAAATGACGACCAAATGAGTAATGTGAACAAGGCTACTCACAGACAGGGAAACCGTGTTTCCCTCCTCAATCTACTTCATGGCTTTCCAGCCTTGGCACTATCGATGTTCGGGCCTGGATCATTTCTCGTTGGGGTTGGGAGCAGTTCTGTGCCTTGTAGGATGTTTAGCAGGATCCTTGGCCTAGAGGCCACTAGTTGCCAGTAACAAACCACCCCTCCTCAGTTATGACAACCCACAATGTCTTCTGACGTTGCCAAGTGCCCCCAGGGTGGGTGAGAACCACTGTTCTAATCAGAAATCTAGAGTATGGGGTGTTAGCTTCCCCAGTGAGAAAAAGAAGAACGTGTCTTGGGTATTTCCTTTCCTTGAAAGATCCAGAGCCCGAACACCTAGGAAATGCCCTCTGTAGACAGGCAGTTCTTATTTTGGTGCCACCAATGTTACCCTGTGAGTCCCCTCTCTGGTGGGTGCAGGGAGGTGTTCAGAGGTTGTCATGATGTCATGACCAAAGAAAGCAGCCCCATCAATTCTGAGCTGCCTATACTTCCCGAATTCCTGCCGTCTGCTGGACATGGTGCTAAGTCAACAGAGGCTCTCTGTTCATCTGATGGGTTTGGCACTTTGGAATGACAGGGGCAGAGCTGTTCCTACGTGGTTCATCCCCAGAAAATTAGACAAAGAACCAGCAAGGGAATGACAATCAAAATAATAATTATAATAACAGGAATAATACTTAAAAAATAACAGTCCTCGGTGTTTACTAGGAAAGAGGGATTTTGCAAGCTTTGTCCCCTTTCACGCTTGCCACCATGCCAGGAGGTTGGTGCTATGAAGAAAAAGCCAGGACTAGCTGTGGTAAGAAACTTGACCAAGGTCACACAGCAAGTAAGTGGATGAGCCGTGCCTTAAATCCACCAGGATTGGGCTCCAGAGCCTGTGAGGATTTTTGCATCCGTACAAAAGGGCTGAAGGAGTTATATGCAAACAGCCATATACATATACCCACCACCCCATTATACAATCAATATTTCATTATACGTGCTTTGTTACATATCCATCCACTATCCACTCATCAATCCCTTTTAGTTGTTCTTCTGCATGCATTTCAAAATAAGTTGCAGATACCAGCATGTTTTGCCCCTAAACATATCAGCCTGCAAAACATTTACTAGGGTTTAATATTTGTTTACGATTTTTTCTAAGATAAAATTTTCTTCTCTAAGAGGCTCGCATTTTAAGCATGCCAGGGGCATAAGTTTTGACAAATGCGTACATGTTCTTTTGTTACACGCGCCCCCTATCAAGATATTGCACATTACCGTCTCCTGTTAAAGTTCCCCTGTGCCTCTTCCACTCCTTCCTGCCTCCACAGGACAGAAGCAGGTAACACTTCCGATATTTTTTTCCCACTGTGAATTCATTTAGCCTGTTCTAGAACTTTCTGAAACATGAGCTCATACAGTATATCTGTCTTAGGCTTTTTCCACTCAGCGTAATCCATGTTATTATAGGTACCAATAGTCTGTTCCCTTTTATTGTCAAATTCCATTTTATGGCCATCTTGCAGTTTGTCCGTCCATTCTCCTACTTCTGAACGTTCAGGCTATTTCCAGATTTTTTACTATTTTGAATTAAGTGGTCATAAACATTCTTGCACAAGACTCTCCATGGACATATGCTTGTATTTCTCTTGGCTAGATAAATACCTACCATTGGAATGCTAGGTTACCAGATTGTAGTATGTTCCATTATATAAAAAGCTGCCTCACTTTCCTCAAAGTGTTAGTACCATTTTATACTCCCATCAACAATGGGAGAGTTCACATCTTCACCAACATTTAATGTTGTCAGTTTTCTTAGTTTTAACCATCCTGGTGGGTGTGTAGTGTAGCTCTTTAATTTTTGTTTTGTTTACTTATTTACTAAAGATTTATTTACTTCAGAGAGAGAGAGAGAGAGAGCAGGAGGGCCTGAGAAAGAGAGAGCATCTCAAGCAGATTCTGTGCTCATCACGAAGCCTGATGTGGGTCTTGATCTTAACGACCATGAGATCACAACCCGAGCCGAAACCAAGAGTTGGATGCTTAACTAACTGCACCACCCAGGCGCTCCTTTAATTTTTATTTTAAATTGCATTTCCCTGATGACTAATGTTGTTGAGCACCTCTTCATGTGTTTACGGGCATTCATGAATTCCCATACACTTACAGAACTCCTGTTCAAGTCTTTTTGTCCTTTAAAAGAATAAAGTTGTTTGCCTATTTAATTTTTGAATTGGAGGAGTTCTTTATATATTCCCAATACCAGCCCTTTGGCAGATAGGTATTTTGAAGTCTCTGGTTTTAACCTTCAGGAGATCAGAGGAGATGGAGAGCCCTGGGGTGTTCAGACTGTTTGTGCCTAAGTAGGAGACACTTCAGGTGTGAGACGCCCCCCTGTCTCCCCTCCGCACCTCAACCCGGGGCTACGCAGGCCACCATGAAAAGTGCTCTGCACCCACAGGAATAGATGGAGCGAGAGAATGAAGAGCTGGGAGAAGGGCAAGAGAGGGAAGGGAGTGGGGTTTATGCAAAAACGGGGTTGCATGATGTTGGGCTATGTGTTCTGCATTCAGCTCCCCCACTAGATGCAGGTGTCACTCACGTAGAGGTAGTGCACTCTTTTGTGTTGTGCCCTCTAAACTTGGGCTCTGTGATAATCATTTCTGTCGTTCAGCAGAGATATCTGGCTTTCCTTCTTCCTGATACGAGAAAAGACTACATTTCCTTGTCTTCTTTGCAGTGAGCAAACCCTTTGCAGTGGCCACATGACTTGCTCCAGCCAATGAAATGTGAGCAGAAATGACTTCTAGGCAAGAAAACTTTAGAGCCAGCGCAATCCTTGCTTCCCATGTTCCCTTCCCACTACTGTGGGGGTCACGGTAGTTGGGTCTCTGAGCGGTTAGAGCAGAGCCCCCTGCTGACATGACGTAGCTATACAGTATTTGGATGAAATCACCTTTTGCTGAGATCTTGTGGTTGTTACTGCAGCCTAGCCTAGGCTGACTGATAGAGGATCACTTTCGATTTCTATAGGGTGCTAAGAGGTACAAGGGGACTTATATGATCCGGTTCTGTACCGTCCCTCATCTCTAGCCTGTGCCTTCACTAGTCTTGAAATGGACACCCTGATTATCTTACAGCAAATAAACAAATGGAACAGCTGGAACCTGATCTTCCCATTAAGTGTCTTCTCTCCTCTTGCTTTTTTTTAAACAGCAGGAAAATGGTTTTGATTTTTAATGTATGATAACCAGCAAAGTAAATTAGGGCAAATTTTAATTCAGGCAATAACAAACAAAATGTAATTCTGTTTTGAAATAGGGATGAAAGAGTGTAGAAATCGTGTGAACTTACAGCTCCTCATGGGATCCTCAGGGTTCGCACTGGCAAGCTAAGCAGAATCTTCCCTGAGAAAATAGGAGTCCGGAGAAGCCCAGTGTGCTGGTTGCTAGAATATTCTTCTTCTCAGAGATGTTTAAGATCTAGCAATCAGGTCACCCACAGAAAAGGATGGGATCAATCAGAGCTTGCAGCTTCTCTTTTGCACCCAAGCCCCATAATCATGGCTGATATTTCCCAACCAATCCTTGCCTATTAATGACCAGCAGATCCATAATTTTCCAAGTTGGCGGATGCAGTTTCAAACTAGTGGTTCTTTAAACGTTCCAGACTCTTTAGCATATAAAATGAGTGTTTGCAAAGGGCCTAGCCCCTAGCTTTGGGATTAAAGAGTAACTAGGAGTCCAATTGATTCTACACAATTCAACAAATATTTATTGATTGCTTTTACAGGGCCCAATAATCACCGTTCATATACGAAACTGCCCAAAATAAAGTAAGGGGGGTGGGGGTGGGATCCAGTTAAATCCTAGAGATGAGAAGTCTCAACAGAGAACCAATGAGCCTTTTTTTTTTTTTTCATCAGCAAATGCTCACAGATCAGCCTTCTCCTTTGCTCCAGAGCAACAATGGCAACCACACATCAGAACCTGCGGGATCCTACTGCAGCAGGCAGTGATGGTTTCAATTGTGATGGCAATTCACACTCCCCCAGCCTGGTTCTTTCAGGAGCTTGGCCTCTGGACCTGGGCTCATTTTTGTGGCTATATCAATATCCTTCGCGATGGCCCAGCTTGGATACAATGCATAATGATCCACTATTGTGATTACCATTCATTTTGCAATTTTCTTTCAGTCAAAAGAGTTAGGCTTAGGGTGTGGCCCTACCCAACTCCCCAAGGCTGAGATCTTAATTCCCTGGGCTGGGAGCTCCAGAGGAACACACATGGAACTGATTTAGTGGCCAGACGGCTTAACGGCAGAGAGAATTACACTAAAGAAACTGGTTTCTCTGCTGGCTGGGTTTCTAGACTGTGCATATATGGCTAACAGCATGAATGCCAGACATGGTGGAGCACTCTCCCTTTATCATCTCATGTAATCCTCACACCAATTTAAGAGGTAAGTGTTGTTTTTATCCCCGTTTTACAAATGAGGAAACTGAGGCCCAGATTCAGGATGAGTGAACTTGTGCATGGCAGAGTCATGGTTTGCTCTCAGTAGGTTTGACTCTATAGGCATCATTGAACTTTAAGAAAGTTGTACGGAAGCCAAGGTAGGAAGAGGGGCGTAATGGAGGCTGCAGGCTTCCAGGCCACCTGCTGTCATATAAAGTGAGCCATGCAGTCACCATTGAACAAAGCTAGGCTCTATGTTCTGAGAGAGAGGGAAAGGGCATTTAAAAAATAATGTAGATGGGGACACCTGGGTGGCTCAGTGATTGAGTATCTGCCTTTGGCTCAGGTTGTGACCCTGGGATCCTGGGATCGAATCCTGTGTTGCCCTCCCTGCAGGGAGCCTGCTTCTCCCTCTGCCTGTGTCTCTGCCTCTCAATCTCTCTCTCTCTGTGACTATCATAAATAAATGAGTAAAAATTAAAAAAAATAAAAAAATAAAAAAAATTTAAAAAAGGCATCCATGTATTATTTATATAATTTTTAAAAACACATCAGTATTAAAAAGATACTAACATGTACTGGCAAGGACATAGAATGGCTGGGATTTGGGTTATAAGATGAGGCAGCTACTTTGTGTGTGTGTGTGTGTGTGTGTGTGTTTTAAGATTTTATTTGTTTATTCATGAGAGACATAGAGAGAGGCAGAGACACAGGCAGAGGGAGAAGCAGGCTCCATGCAGGGAGCCCGATGAGGGACTCAATACCCCGTCATCAGGATCACGCCTTGGGCTGAAGGTGCTGCTATACCACTGAGCCAGCCTGGCTGCCCTGTTTGTGTTTTTAGAGAATTTTTTATTTGTTTATTTGACAGAGAGAGAGCACAAGCAGGAGAGCAGCAGGCAGAGGGAGAGGAAGAAGCAGGCTCCCCAGTGAGCAGGGAGCCCAATGTGGGGCGCAGTCCTTGGGATCATGACCTGAGCCAAAGGCAGATGCTTAACCGACTGAACCACCCAGACATCCTGATGTAGCTACTTTGGAAAACAGTTGGGTGGTTCCTGAATATGTCAACCATACAGTGATCACATGACCTAGCAATCCCAGCCCCAAAGTGGTACGTTCATAGCTGCATTATTCATAATAGCCCCAAATGCCCATCCACTGATGAATGGATAAATAAAATGTGGTATAGACATGCAATGGAATGTTATTCAACTATAAAAAAGAAAAAAGTACTGACACCTGCTACAACATGGATGAACCATAAGGACATGATGCTGAGTGAAAGAAACCAGACACAAAAGACCCAATATTGTACAATTCCATTTATATGCAATGTCCAGGAGAGGCAACTCTATGGAGATAGGGAGTACATGAGTGTTTGCTCAGGATTGGGGTGAGGGTGTGGGGGTGATGCGGATTGCTTACTGATGAATTAAAGTCTCTTTTTGGAGTGATGAAAATGTTCTAAACTAGATTTCCATGATGATTGCACAACTCTGAAAATGTTAAAACCTGGGGCACCTGTGTGGCTCAGTGGGTTAAACATCTGTCTCTTGGTTTCAGTTTAGGTCCTGACCTCAGAGTTGTGGCATTGAGCCCCGGGGTCTGGCTCAGCATGGGGTCTGCTTGAGATTCTCTCTCCCTCTTCCCCTCCTGCTCATGTTCTCTCTCTCGTTCTCTCTCAAAGAAATCTTTAAAAAAAGAAAATGTTAAAAATCACTGAACTATACCCTTTATTTTTTTGAACTATGCACTTTAAATGGGTGAATTTTATGATATGTGAAATATCTCAATAAAGCTGTTATTTTAAAAAGTCTGTGCCATGTATGTCATTAATTGTAGATTATAACATTTAAAACATCATTTTCAGATTATAAGTGATATACATTTATTATAAACACTTCAGATAATATAAAACAGCATAATTAAGAAAATAACAATCACCAGAGTTGTAAAAATTTGTAATAAAGTGACACCTGTTTCCTTGCATTTGAAACTCCCAATCCCCAGCAGTGATAGTTTCATATATAGGCCTCTAAGACTTTTCGGTGCACATATAAGCATGCAAAGCATATATATGTGGGTATATACATATATGTGTGTGTGTATGTGTATATATATTTTTTATTTATTTAACAGAGAGAGAGAGCACAAGCAGGGGAGCAGCAAGCAGAGGGAGAGAGTAACTGTGTGTGCATCCTTTTAAAAATAATTCCAAAATATACACTATTGTGACTCTTGACTTTTAAAAGCAAATAATTTATTGTAGATTTTCCTACATCAATATCTATAGATCTAGTCTATCATTTTAATAGCTGCGTAATATTCCAGAATGTATTGGCTCTTCTTTTCTTCTTTTTTTTTTTTAAGATTTTATTTATTTGAGATAGAAAGCAAGTGAGGTATGATGAGCAGGGCAGGAGCAGAGGGAGAAGGAAGAGCAGACTCACCATTGAGCAGGGATCCCCACCTGGGGCTTGATCCCAGGACTCCAGGATCATGACTTGAACCAAAGGCAGACGCTTAACTGACTGAGCCACCCGGGTGCCCCTGGCTTTTCTTTTCTTCCTGGTTTCTCTAATGTTTTCTTTTTGCCAACACTGCTGCCTGCACCACTGAGTGTAGTCATGGGTGGCTTCTTAGGAAGGGGTTCTCCAGATCAGACATAAAGATGAGAGGCCTGTTAATCCACACCCTGTCCTAAACTTTTGTCTTGTCTTGATTTAAATAGCTAATTCCTACCCATGCTACAAAACTCAAAAGCACAACAGAGCACAATTCCACTTCTGGTTCTTTTTCTGAAGGAAATGAAAACACCAACTCCAAAAACTACTTGGACCCCCATGTTCACTGAAGCATTATTTACAAGAGCCAAGACATGGAAACAACTTAAGGATGCATTCACTGATGATGAATGAATAAAAATGTGGGATATATACATAGCGGAATATTACTCGGCCATAAAAATGAGTGAAATCTTGCCATTTAAGACAGCATGGATGGACTTTGAAGGCATTATGGTAAGTGAAATATGTCAGAGAGAGAAAGACAAATACTGTAAGATCTCACTTACCCGTGGAATCTGAAAACAACTCAACACACACACACACACACACACACACACACACAAAAGCCAAACTCATAGACACAGAGAACAGATTGGAGGTTGTCAGAGGCAGGGGGTGGGGATGGGCAAAGTGGGTGAAGGTCATCAAAAGGCATAAACTTCTAGTTATGAAATAAGTAAGTCATGGGTATGTAATGTACTGCATGGTGACTATAGTTAATAATAATATATTGTAGATTTGAAATTGTGAAGAGAGTAGATCTTGGAAATTCTCATTACAAGAGGATCTTCACAGTATATACAAATATTGAATCATTACATGGTACGCCCAAAATTAATATAATGTTACATGTCCATTATATTTCAATAAAAAGATAAGACATTTCCTCTCACAGCACAGCAAATAAATCACTTTTCAATGTGAAAGAGTAAAATAGCTCCCTTGTCCCAGGATTAGGCAGTGGGGCGAATGGTATTTTGCAACTCTATAAAGAATTTTATGGGGCATCTGGGTGGCTCAGTGGTTGAGCATCTGTCTTTGGCACAGGTTGTGACCCTGGGGGCCTGGGATCGAGTCCCACATCCAACTCCCCAGAGGGAGCCTGCTTCTCCCTCTGCTTGTGTCTCTGCCTCTCTCTGAGTGTCTCTCGTGAATAAATAAATAAAATATCTAAAAAAATAATTTTACAATTAGGGTGGCAATACTGAGGAGGAAAGATTTAACTATATACACATACACATGCCTGTGTGCACACACACAAGCACATACACATAGCACTGGTGTAAGAGAAAGTTGCTGGGGTTTCGAGTCCAACAGGTTGGCTGTGAATCTCAACCCCATTGCTTACAAGCCATGAACCTACAAAATCTCTCCGAACCCCAGCTTCCCAGGCTGTGAACCTGGGATAATACTGCCTCCCTCGCTGTTCTATAGGCAGCAAGACCAGACTTGGACGGGGCAAGAGACAGCCGCCTCGGGAGCAAAGGTTAAGGGGTCACCAGAACCCTCAGGAATCAAGATAAATACTATTCTAAGGCAGTATTAAAAAAAAAAAAATCAAACTGACAACCTCTGTTGTGAGAGCCAGCCACCGGAGTTTTGTAAATACAGTTGCCCTGGAATTGGGGGACGGGTTATGTGGAGCCTCTGATTCAGTGCATGATGTTCAGAAATCGGTGTCTTGGGCAGCCCGGGCAGCTCAGTGGTTTAGCACCTGCCTTTGGCCCAGGCCTAGTCCTGGAGACCCGGGATCGAGTCCTGCGTTGGGCTCCCTGCATGGGGCCTGCTTCTCCCTCTGCCTGTGTCTCTGCCTCTCTCCCTCTCTGTGTGTCTCTCATGAATAAATAAATAAAATCTTAAAAAAGAAAAAAGAAAAGAGGAAGAAAGAAAGAAAGAAAGAAAGAAAGAAAGAAAGAAAGAAAGAAAGAAATCGGTGTCTTTCGGGTGAACGCCGGAGCTTGGGTGTTTGTTGCATCCTCGGGTCACCAAATACTTAATTTGAAACATTCTCTGCATTCATTTGGGGAACATAAAAATTAGTAAAAGGGAATAAAGGGAAAGGAGAGAAAATGAGTGAAAATATCAGTGAGGCTGACAGAACATGAGTGACACCTAACTCTGGGAGATGAACAAGGGGTAGTGGAAGGGGCGGTGGGCGGGGGGGATGGGGTGACTGGGTGATGGGGCAATGAGGGGGGCACTTGGGATGAGCACTGGACGTTATGCTATATGTTGGCAAACTGAACTCCAATAAAAAAATTCAGAAAAAATAAAATAAATGGAGAACTGAAAATAAAATAAAAGAAACCTTCTCTGGTGACACCTGTGCCCCGCTCCCCCAGCTCACAACAGCCCCCCCCCCCCGAGCCATTTATCAGAGTGGCAGATTAAAATGATGTAACAGGAAGTTTTGTGTTCATCCGTAATATCCCGAATCCCCGGCTCTCTATTGATAATTCATTATGTGTTGCCGCTGCCTGGTTGCGGCCCGAAGTGCTTTCTGCGGTAATGACCTGAAGGCCGCCTGGGTAAGGGCCCCCCCTGTCACCCGCACCCCCCCCCCCCGCGGGTACAGTAATATTATTCCGCCATCCGTCTTGGGAGAATGCTTAAAAGCTTTCTCTCATTTTCTCCATTTAACTCATGTATTATCTGAGTTTTTACATTAAATGGCCATTCTTAATATCCCATGACGCGTCACCTCTTTTCTGGAGAGGACGCTGCTGCAGTACTTACCCGATTCCAGAATCCATACTAATCGAATCTCGCTTTCCCACTTCGGCGGGAGCGGCTCGTTGGGTGCAGCAGCATTTAATCTGGAGGAGGAATTTATGAAAGAGAACAAAACAATTTAAGCTGCAGTTGGTTAAACGCGAACGCCGTTGATGCAATTTGTTTTATAAAAAGGAATTAGCAGATATTGAAGTCAAGTTGCAGAATGAAGGTCAAAAAATACCCGGCTTTCTTGTGCGCGGACAACCCACAACAATGCTTTTTTAAAAGCCTAATCTGGGCAAATGGCAGATAAACATTTGAGTTTTTCTATGAAAGAAGAAAGGCCCCGGCTAAGGCTTTAAATCTACGCTATGATCTAGTAATTTAAAAACACTGAAATCCATCCTTGCAATCCCGACACTTCACTCAGGACTGGCTCCACTGGGCTTAATCTGTGCTTCCCAGCACCGCCTTGAGCAAGAAGCTAGAAAGGCTACTTTCGGCACCGATTTTAAAGAAGAAAGAACGTCTGAGGGTTGGCTCACCTTCCCTGTAGGATTCAAACACAAAACGGAAAAAGTTGCAGCCCAAATTCCTTTAAGGTATAAAGGGACAGAGCTGACTGTTGCCTTGAGGCCCTGGGGCTGGGAATATTTTGATTTTAAGAGTCAGAGACCTCCAAACCTGGAGGCTGATTTCTTTCGGGGGCATAGAGAAAGTTCCATCTCACTAATGGATTGGGGGCAGGACTTGGGATGCGTTTGGAGGCCAGTAATGGAGAAGACGTTCATTTCAATCTGAGTGGCTGGGGGTTGACGGGAGGGCAACGAGTAGGACGGAGGACGATGAATCATCCATCCCTCCGAAGTGGGCACCAGCCCTGTGGGGAACGGATGAACCTGACTGACCCACCCGGAATCTGAGCGCCGGCCACCCAAACCGCATTGCCACCACACCGCTGTAGGTCTGGATGCTGTCTCGGCCACGCGACAGCTGGGTGGCTTTGGGCAAGTCACCTGACCCTGCTGAGCCTCACGTTCCTTATCTGTGTAACGTGGATGTCCGTATCCACCTTGCAGGGTCGCAGTGAAGATAACGGGTGTAGGGAGAGCCCCTTGCACCCGTGTCTTGCGCGTAGTAGGTGCCCCGCTCCATACCCTTCCATGTGGCCCGCGTAGTCTAGATGTCCTTGCATGTCCAATTGTAACTCGATGAATTTACAAGAGCCGAAATCTCAAACAGCTAATTGGATTGTAAATTGACTTGTTTATTCCATTTAAAAACAACAGACAAATACATTGCGAAATTAAAATTATGGGAGGATTTCATATAATGGAATTTGTTTTGCACTTTAAAAATTAATCTTCAAAAACTCCATTTTGCCATTTTTGGTTGCCAGGGTGTCATTGGCAAGGACCTCCAGAGAGAGGGCTGCTTTGCCATCTCCTTTATCCAAAGGTATTTATTTTATTTTATGCTTGCATTCTGGCTCACGGAGCTTCTATGCTGGCATCATGTTGGATGATAAATCCATTTGTTTGGGCAACTTCAGGAGGGAAATTTGCCCAGAAAACTGGCTGGAGCTGGCTTTGGAAAAAGCCAAATTAGGTCTCCAGCAGACTGGGGTCCCTTCCAAATGAGTTCCCAGTGGGCAGGGAGTGTTCAGTCCTGTACAGTGTGCAGCCTATGCTGAGAGCCCCCAAACCGTGTTAAACAAAGAAGACCCAGCCATTGGCAGTTGCATCGATTGGCAGATATCAGATTGCATTCCTTTGTCTGCTGCCCGGCTTATTTTCCTACCCGGGTCCAACCTTTGTAGAGGAACAAGCTTAAATGCTGACAAATTTCCCCCTCCATAAGAAATTGCTCCTGCAATTTGTCTTTTTAGC